>NC_135234.1:744357051-744660801 GCF_051348905.1 Ranitomeya variabilis
CTGAAAATATGTCTTATATTCTGGGTTCTTCAAAGTAGCCACCTTTTGCTTTGATGACTGCTTTGCACACTCTTGGCATCCTCTTGATGAGCTTCAAGAGGTAGTCACCGGGAATGGTTTTCACTCCACAGGTGTGCCCTGTCAGGTTTAATAAGTGGGATTTTTTGCCTTATAAATGGGGTTGGGGCCATCAGTTGTGTTGTGCAGAAGTCTGGTGGATACACAGCTGATAGTCCTACTGAATAGACTGTTAGCTGCTTTTTTCTTGCCATAATACAAATTCTAAGTAAAGAAAAACGAGAGGCCATCATTACTATAAGAAATGAAGGTCAGTCAGTCCGAAAAATTGGGAAAACTTTGAAAGTGTCCCGAAGTGCAGTGGCAAAAACATCAAGCGCTACAAAGAAACTGGCTCACATGAGGACCTCCCCATGAAAGGAAGACTAAGAGTCACCTCTGCTTCTGAGGATAAGTTTATCCGAGTCAGCAGCCTCAGAAATCGCAGGTTAACAGCAGCTCAGATTAGAGACCAGGTCAATGCCACACAGAGTTCTAGCAGCAGACACATCTCTACAACAACTGTTAAGAGGAGACTTTGTGCAGCAGGCCTTCATGGTAAAATAGCTGCTAGGAAACCACTGCTAAGGACAGGCAACAAGCAGAAGAGACTTGTTTGGGCTAAAGAACACAAGGAATGGACATTAGACCAGTGGAAATCTGTGCTTTGGTCTGATGAGTCCAAATTTGAGATCTTTGGTTCCAACCACCGTGTCTTTGTGCGACGCAGAAAAGGTGAATGGATGGACTCTACATGCCTGGTTCCCACTTTGAAGCATGGAGGAGGAGGTGTGATGGTGTGGGGTGCTTTGCTGGTGACGCTGTTGGGGATTTATTGAAAATTGAAGGCATACTGAACCAGCATGGCTACTGCAGCATCTTGCAGCAGCATGCTATTCCATCCAGTTTGCATTTAGTTGGACCATCATTTATTTTTCAACAGTACAATGACCCCAAACACACCTCCAGGCTGTGTAAGGGCTATTTGACCAAGAATGAGAGAGATGGGGTGCTACGCCAGATGACCTGTCCTCCACAGTCACCAGACCTGAACCCAATCGAGATGGTTTGGGGTGAGCTGGACCGCAGAGTGACGGCAAAAGGGCCAACAAGTGCTAAGTATCTCTGGGAACTCCTTCAAGATTGTTGGAAGACCATTCCCGGTTACTACCTCTTGAAGCTCATCAAGAGAATGCCAAGAGTGTGCAAAGCATTCATCAAAGCAAAAGGTGGCTACTTTTAAGAACCTAGAAATAAGACATATTTTCAGTTGTTTCACACTTTTTTGTTAAGTATATAATTCCACATGTGCTAATTCATAGTTTTGATGCCTTCAGTGTAAATGTACAATTTTCATAGTCATGAAAATACAGAAAAATCTTTAAATGAGAAAGTGTTTCCAAACTTTTGGTCTGTACTGTATGTATATATATATTAGCTATTTACTAAACAAAAATCTTAACATTTGTTGATAAAAAATTAGAAATTGTGGAGTCCAAGTTCAAACGAAGATGATTTGGTACAATATGATTAAATATACATTTTAGACATAATTTTATTTATATACTTTATATATTTTACTTATTTAACATACAGAATTGTAATACTTTTTGTGTTCTTTTAGCTTTTCTGACCGATCCGTAGAAATTGGGATCGTAGATTAGTAGAGTAGATGCCTCATTTACCTCATTGGCAGCCTTATAGACTTTAAAAGTAAACTTAGTTTCTAAAACTAAATCTAAAATTGTTTTTAGAAAAAAAAATTCCGAACAGCTTCAAAGATTTCATTTTAAATGCTCTTCAAATACTTTCTGTTTATAAGCCTAATAACAAATAAATAAAAATTAATAAAAAATTAATAATATTTTAATGCACCACCTCTGTGATGTAAAAATTTGACAAAGGTATAGAAGCCTTTCCATCCAAACTGATTTTTTTTTTATGTCAGCTACATATATTTTGTGAATGTTATTAGAATTATATTATGAAACGATAGCATGTTTTGAAAAAAAAAATTAAAAAGTTTTATGCACTTTGAAAAAAAGTTAAATGTGTTCATTTTTATTTTTTAAAATTCAAAGTTCCCAAATTGCATTGTTTTCCATTGTACATATAACAGAGGTAACAGTATTTTTCCACTGTTGGCGAATGACTAGTTACATCCTAAAGTATTGGAAACACAATACCCAATGTTGCCATATTAGTTCTGCAGCCTATGGATTTCTGTACATCACTTGCCTCTAACAGTGCAGTAGTATGTAGCTGTAGAGAAATAGCAAATTATCTGTTTCTGAAATTATTTTTTGGGCCTTGAATGAATTGTTCTTGCTAATTTGGGCTATTCTATTTTGCAGGACAAGACAAGTGCATTAAGTCTGAGTAACGTCGCTGGAGTTTTCTACATTCTGGTTGGAGGCCTGGGCTTGGCAATGCTGGTGGCTTTGATAGAGTTCTGTTACAAGTCAAGGGCAGAGGCGAAACGAATGAAGGTGGCAAAGAGTGCACAGAATTTTAATCCATCTTCCTCGCAGAATACCCAGAATTTAGCAACTTATAGAGAAGGTTACAACGTATATGGAACCGAGAGTGTTAAGATTTAGGGGTAGGACCTAGGGTCTACTATAGTGAGTGGGCGATGCCATGTGTAGTGCAGTGTTGTGACCTGTCTGTCTATTGGTTATGCTTGCTACGAAAAAAAGCTTTCAGTATTGAGAAATTCAGTGCTCAGTGGTTCCGTATTTTCTTGGCTGCAGATGTACAGTGTATGTTGCTTATAGACATCTGCATTGAAAAAAATATATATTTTTATAGATTTTCTACAATTTTCTACGATTTTTTTATTTTATTTTTTCCATACAAACCTCGAATTTGTTGTTCAATTAGCAAATCTTAAAAGTATTTAAAAAAAACATATTTTTAGCTTAATAAATATATATATATATACATATATCTCTGAACATATTTATAGTTCACTTTAAACACAATAGTAAAAGGAGGGGAAAAAAATAATTCCCCAAATGGAGTTATTGCTTAATACCCTGCACATAAATTATTCCAAAAATTTCAATTCTGTATTAAACTTTATGTAAGAATATTTTTGTATTTTTTTAATTTGGCATCCTATGATTTCTACTTTTTTTTTTATTTATTACCACGTTTATCGTGAGGTTATGTTTTATCTTAAATATTTATTTAGCTATTTTTTTTATCTAATATTATTTTTTTTATATCGTGTACTTTGATTACCGTGAAATGCAGTACCTACGTTGTTTCTGGGTTTTTTTTTTCTCGTGAATTTTGAAGAGCTAAACATTTTAATTATATTTTTGGTGGGAATAGATGTTAGTAGCTTTATGCTAAATATCTCACTGTTTCCTCTTCAAAATAGTAACCTTCAATACCCTAGAACACTAAGGATTCTGTCATTAACCCTGTCTTAAATCATAGATCACCAGTGATTTTGTCAGTAGCCCCTTTAACTCCCCCCAGGCCATCAAGAATTCTTTCATTAACCTCATATAGTGCCTTTAATTTCCACAGCTCTTTCAAGCTATCATTACTGTCCCCATTGAGGATCACAATCTAAATTCCCTATCATTATGTCTTTGGAGCATGGGAGGAAACTCAATACCCAGAGGAAACCCACGCAAATATGGGGAGAACATACAAACTCCTTGCTGATGTTGTCCTTGGTGGGATTTGACTTTAGCCATTTCATTAACTTGGATGGTCAAATTATAATAGTCCTTTACATTATTATTTTTTTTTACTGTTTGTTGCCAGCTTGGCCCAGTTAGCGTCACATCAGAGAGTATTTCCTGGTGTATCCCACCGTATAGGCCTCTGTATGGAAAACTGAGTCTACTATATTGTGCCATACAGTAAAATAAAATATATCTGGCCATTTAATATAATTTGGGTCAGACACACCCTAATTGTGGGCATAGAGGAACCTCAGCAGATGACTATACCGTAACTGAAAATAAATCACCGTACAAAGACTAACACATACTACTGCCATATGGTGACCATGTAGTTGTAGATACCAGTCCCGCAGAACATGTAAGAGATTACAGTGCCATTATAGATGGTGACTTACAGCTGATGTTCCTTTTTATAGAGCTCCCTATGCTGAATATGATACTCCCACAGCTCCCATATACACAGTATGATGGTCCTCAGCTCCTGAATACACAGTACGATAGGCACACAGCTCACCTATACACAGTTTGGTACCCCCACAGCTCCTCTAAACCTAGTATGATATCCTCACTGCCTCCCCAAAACACAATATAATTGCCCGCACAGCTCTCAAACTGTATAATGGCCCCCACAGTAGTTCCCACATTTTATGAGGACCTCCACACTGTATAATTCCCCCATAGTATCCCCTATACTGTACAACGACCCCCACATTAGCTGCCACACTATATAATGGCCCCCACAGTAGTCCTGAAACTGTTTAGTGGCCCTCACATTAGCTGCACTACTATATAATAGCTCCATTGTAGTCCCCAAACTGTATAATGGCCCCCACATTAGCTGCAGTACTATATAATAGCTCCATTGTAGTCCCCAAACTGTATAATGGCCCCACATTAGCTCCCACACTGTATGATATCTCCCAAAGTAGCCTCCAAACTGTATTATGGCTGTAACGCTCATGCCCAGACTGGCGCGGGCGTGTGCGGGGGTGTGGCCCCACTGGACCACAGACCAGACTTTCCTGGAAGGGGCGTAACTAAGTAGCTTCCTAGGTGTTCGCTGGAGCCTCCGATGGTCAGACTTGTGCAGTAGGTAGCTACCAGGTACCACTCCAGGATGGAGTCTCACTGTGGATGCTGATCCCACTGGGGGACAAGACACAGGCAGGCACGGCTGTGACACCGGCTGATGGATGGGTATGGCAGAGGCCCTGACGGGCAGAATGGCTTGACGGATATACAGGCAGGCAGATGGGCACAGCTGGCACTCTGGAAGACAGGCGGACTGGTCTGATAATCTGGTAGGAACTGGTATACAGGCAGGCGGGTGTATGGAAACAGGTAACAACCTGTTCAGACTGGAGGGTATATGGAAACAGGTAGGAACCTGTTCAGACTGGTGAATATAAAGAAACAGGTAAAGACCTGTACAGCAAGTTGCTGAAAAGAGGTAGAGTAAGAGCAGATGCAAAGCAGAACCACAGGAGGCGGAGTAAGAGCAGGAAGGAGAAGACAGAGCTAAGAGCAGAGAAGGAGAAGGCAGAACTAAGAGCAGAGAAGGCAGAGCTAAGGGCAGAGAAGGAGAAGGCAGAGCTAACAGCAGAGATGGAGAAGGCAGAGCTAAGAGCAGAGAAGAAGGCAGAGGAGGAGATGGAGCCAAGAACGGAGGCAGAGTCGAGCAGAGACGCTGGAGGCGGAACCAAGAGTGGAGACGCTGGAGGCGGAGCCAAGAGCTGAGACGGTGGAGGCGGAGCCAAGAGCTGAGATGCTAGAGGCGGAGCCAAGAGCGGAGATGCTGGAGGCAGAGCCAAAAGCAAACCGCAGGAGACAACGCCAAGAGCCAAAACCGCAGGAGGCAAAGCCAAGAACCAGAGGGTGCAGAGCCACAGGTTGTGGCAGTTCTGAGCAGAGAAGCACAGAGCCACAGGTAGTGGCGAACAGAGCAGAGAGATGCAGAGCCGCTGATAGTGGTAAGCAGAGCAGATAGGTAACGCAGAGGTAAACACAGCAGAGTGAGAATGGTAAACAAGCAAAGAAGGAACAGGAATGGACATAGACCAGAGTTCAGACACAGAAGTAACGGAACACAGATTCAGACCAGGGTACAACGCCCCACGGGGTGGCGTACACAGAGACACAAACAGAACACAGATAAAGGCCTGCGTATTGCAGCCCTCTAAACAGACATGACCTGGCAGCTCAGTAGCAAATGCTAACTGAGGGAAATAGTTTGCTCAGACATCCTCCAATGCGTGAGGATGCCTTAAGTATCAGAGGCCTCTAGGCTATTGGCCAGGAACACCTTATGGAGGAGCACACAGTCTCGATAAGAATCCGGAGTAGCTGGCGCCGCCCCTATGCACACAGCCAGGAAGTGTACACAGAGTAAGCGGCCATGGAGCACATGGCATGGAGCCGGCAGCAGACAGATCTCAGCATGGCACTGAGTGAGTGAGTTGATGCAACAGGCAGGTGGGGTATGGAAGACCATGCAGTGATGCCAGCAGGGTTGTTACAATGGCTCACACTTTGGCTCACACATTAGCTCCCAGATTGCATGATGGTACCCACAGTAGCCCCCAAAATGTATAATGGCTCCATATTAGCTCTCATACTGTATAATTGCCCCCACATTTTCTCCCATGCAGTATAATGGCCTCCACATTTTATGAGAGCCCCTTACAATGTATGAGGGCCCCCACACTGTATAACTCCCCCCCATAGTATCCCCTATACTGTACAACGACCCCCACATTAGTTGCAATACTATATAATAGCTGCATTGTAGTCCCCAAATTGTATAATGGCCCCCACATTAGTTCCCACACTGTATGATATCTTTCAAAGTAGGCCCCAAACTGTATTATGGCTCACACTTTGGCTCACACATTAGCTCCCAGATTGCATGATGGCACCCACAGTAGCCCCCAAACTGTATAATGGCTCCACATTAGCTCTCATACTGTATAATTGCCCCCACATTTACTCCCATGCAGTATAATGGCCCCCACATTTTATGAGAGCCCCCTACAATGTATGAGGGCCCCCCATACTTTTTGATGCCTCTACAGTCACACCACATGTTTTAACTAAAATAAAAAAAATCATATATCAGGATCCTCACCACTCTATGAGCAAAACGCGAGAGACCAAAGTGTTAATGTAATTGCACCGGTGCATTCCCTGGAGGACAGAGTCCCGATACAGCGCAGTGACTTCATCTCGTTGTGTCCTGTACATGCATCTGCGCTTCAGCCACTGCATCACCCTGCCGTTTTATAGACCACAGGCTTAACCCCTTCCCGACATCGGACGTACTATACCGTCCGATGTCGGGTCCCCTGCTTTGATGTGCGCTCCGGCGGTGAGCGCACATCAAAGTCGCGACATGTCAGCTGTTTTTTACAGCTGACATATGCTCGCAATAGCGGCGGGTGAAATCGCGATCACCCGCCGCTATTAACTAGTTAAATGCCGCTGTCAAACGCAGACAGCGGCATTTAACTACCGCATCCGGCCGGGCGGCCGGATATGACGTCATCGCCGACCCCGTCACATGATCGGGGGTCGGCGATGTGTCAGGAAGGTAACCATAGAGGTCCTTGAGACCTCTATGGTTACTGATCGCCGGTGGCTGTGAGCGCCCCCCTGTGGTCGGTGCTCACAGCACACCTGCATTTCTGCTGTGTAGCAGCGATCTTATGATCGCTGCTACATAGCAGAGCCGATCGAGTTGTGCCTGCTTCTAGCCTCCCATGGAGGCTATAGAAGCATGGCAAAAGTAAAAAAAAAAAAGTAAAAAAAAATGTGAAAAAAATAAAAAAAAACATAAAAGTTTAAATCACCCCCCTTTCGCCCCAATCAAAATAAATCAATTAAAAAAAAATCAAACCTACACATATTTGGTATCGCCGTGTTCAGAATCGCCCGATCTATCAACAAAAAAAAGCATTAACCTGATCGCAAAACGGCGTAACGAGAAAAAAAATCGAAACGCCAGATTTACGTTTTTTTGGTCGCTGCGACATTGCATTAAAATGCAATAAAAAGCGATCAAAAGAACGTATCTGCACCAAAATGCTATCATTAAAAACGCCAGCTCGGTACGCAAAAAATAAGCCCTCACCCGACCCCAGATCACGAAAAATGGAGACGCTACGAGTATCGGAAAATGGCGCAATTTTATTTATTTTATTTTTTTGCAAAGTTTGGAATTTTTTTTCACCACTTAGGTAACAAATAACCTAGTCATGTTAGGTGTCTATGAACTCATAATGACCTGGAGAATCATAATGGCAGGTCAGTTTTAGCATTTGGTGAACCTAGCAAAAAAAACAAACAAAAAACAAGTGTGGGATTGCACTTTTTTGCAATTTCACCGCATTTGGAATTTTTTTCCCGTTTTCTAGTACACGCCATGGTAAAACCAATGGTGTCATTCAAAAGTACAACTCGTCCCGCAAAAAATAAGCCCTCACATGGCCAAATTGACGGAAAAATAAAAAAGTTATGGCTCTGGGAAGGAGGGGAGTGAAAATCGAAAACGGAAAAACGAAAAATCCCACGGTCATGAAGGGGTTAAAGTGACCTGCAGTCTACAGAACTTTGAGCGGTAGTGCAGGAAGATCATGTCTTCTTTCTCTAATGCTGCACATGTCAATATAGTTCATGGCGGTAGCTCTGGGTGGTCTCCTCTAAGTGTGGAGCTATGCTACTGCGTTGGGTCAATAGGGTTCTATAGATATGTTTAGTTTAGCATGCACACTTTTTACAAATATTTTTTGTCTGATGGGACCTTTGGTGCCTTTTGTTGTATCAGAGCCTGATTCCACCAGTTTGAGAACGAAAGTATGGCAAAATATAAAATTTCCATTCTTTAGTTAGAGTTACATTTTTGGCTCTGTTCACATTTCTTTTCGAATATCCTGTTTTTCTGTTAGGTTTAGGAAAGCTCAAACTGAATAAGTGATCCAATCCAATCCAGTTATGATTAGAGATGAGTGAACCCAAACTTTAAAGTTTGGGGTTCGTACCGGACAGTTAGTGTCCGGTGCTAAACGCTGAACACGGACTTCTCTCGGAAGTCCGTTGCAATGTTCAGAGTTCCAGAGGGTTGGGAGGAGAGAGAGAGATTTTCAAGCTCAAAAGTTCGGGTCCTCATTGTTGTCAGTGGGGTTCGGGTTCTGGTTCAAGTTTGGGTACAATTCTGATACCCAAACTTTCGGATAAATTTCAGGTCTTGTACCAGAACCCGAACTTCCATGGGTCCACTCATCCCTAGTTATGACAGTTATATGGTCTGGTTGGTGTTTGATTTTTACAATGGAACCAATAGTCTTGCATGCAGAATATTTTTTTTCTTTTCCAAGAAATGGAACCCATACGCACCTTATAATAATCAATGGGACCCCCTGCTTTCATTTACACTGATGCTACAGATCAGTTATTTCATTTATCAGTACCTAAAACAGACGAACAGAATGTTTGAATCGTGAAGCAGCCTTGGTATTAGTTTGTAGCAAATACATCAATCATTTTGAAATAACAAATTAACTTGTATTTTATTTTGTGGGGTTTTTATTCTAATTTATATTCATTTACTCATCCGTATGATCAGTTCTATAGTGGATTTATATAAAATCGGTAATTAATTATGAGCCAATATATTTTAGTATTTTTCCTTTTTGTATTTTTAGATATTTATATACTGTATATATTGCTATTATTGTTTTAGCCACTTTTTAAGCTTTATGACCCGGAGTAGTCTTTTGCTACAAGCAGTAGCTTTCTTTTTTATGAAATGGGCTTGTTTGTGTATTTTATAGATGATCATTTATTTGGCAACTCCGCATGTAATTATGTCATGGCCAAAAGTTTTGAGATTGACCCAAATTTTGGTTTTCACAAAGTATTTCAGTATTTTTAGATCTTTTAGTCAGATGTTTCTATTGTTAGTGAAGTACGATTATCAGTATTTCATAAGATTTTGCACTTTTATTGATAAAAAAAATCAATTTTATGCAAAAGATTCAATATTTTTAAGGTTGACCCTTAAGACTTTGGCAAATCGCACTGGCAGCTGGCTTTCATCTTCTGAGCCAAATCCTGTTTGGTGACCACCCTTTCTTGCCTATTTAGTGCATGGAGTTTATCACAATTCCTGAGATTTTGCTTTTCCACTCACTTTTTGAGGATTTCCTCACGACTCTCAATGGGATTGAGATCTTGAGGGAGTTTTTTGGTCATGATTTGAACCAAAAAATGTAATTATTTTGTTTGCCGGTCTCCATCATGCTAGAAAAAGCACCACTTATGTAAAGCGCAACTTCTCCCAAAAATCCAGGAGCAATTTGGATCTAAAAACTTTTGGCCATAATTGTACATGTATTGTTTAGCTGGCCAAAACATCCAACTGTGATAACAGTTTATGAAGCCGGTTGCCATTATTAGGGAATGCGACTTCCTAATTAATCGTAAACCATTGAAAAGTTTAACAAAAGTCACTCGAAGTGGTTGAATTTTTTTTCTAGTTGTTTTTTTTTCATTGATAATGTGAACTACAGGAGATGATTAACATTTATATAAGATAAAGTGATAAGGGAGGATATCTCTTAGTTGTGAAGAAGTAAAGGTATAGAAAGATGTGGCAGATATAGTCTAAGAGGCTCTTGGCTAGAGAAATGCTTAATTCGGTCAAGCTTTTGGCATTTAATGTCATCTGAACACTTAAAAATATTTGACATTATCAGGGTATTTGAGGTGTTTGCTCTTATATGAATTAGGGGAACAGTACATTTAACCCTTTATTTATTTTATCTAACGTCTTCAGCTCCATTTCGAGCCACGGCAATTTGATGGATGAGCGATCTGTAGGAAGATCGATCTTGAGCAAGCCTAGATAGGTCCACCAGGGTCTTTATCTTGATTGTATCAAGACATGAGGTTGCTGGTTACAAATAGTGATGAGCGAATATACTCGTTACTCAAGATTTCCCGAGCACGCTCGGGTGACCTCCGAGTATTTTTTAGTGCTCGGAGATTTAGTTTTCATTGCCGCAGCTGAATGATTTACATCTGTTAGCCAGCTTGATTACATGTGGGGATCCCCTAGCAACCAGGCAACCCCCACATGTACTTATGCTGGCTAACAGATGTAAATCATTCAGCTGCGGTGATGAAAACTAAATCTCCGAGCACCATAAAATACTCGGAGGACCCCCGAGCGTGCTCGGGAAATCTCGAGTAACGAGTATATTCGCTCATCACTAGTTACAACCCTTTACCTTCACTATTCTTATTATCAAGGGTTTTGCCTTAAATAAAAAACTATTTAAAAAATTTGGTGCTCCTTAATAGCTAATATTTATTTACAGGTTTTCCATTTTGTGATACCATTATTTATATTTTTATTTTTAAATACAAAATAAATCTAAAAGTTGAAATTTCAAAATTTAATTCTAAATGAAAATTAAACCCTCTCATTTTTCACCATCCTGTTGCTTTGCCATTTATTTGTAGTACCTTTCGCCTTCACGCACTAAGAGAGCTATTGGGCTGAGCTCATTTCTGTCATAAGAAGACAGCTTAGCCCGTTATTAAGTAGCTATGTTATTCCTGAAGCACAGCCATGGCTTGAAGTGATCTCACTAATTGCTAATGAACCGCCATGAAGGTTTTCTCTGCATGCAATACGGATGCATGCATCGGGGATTAGCGACAAGGAGATTGACCAATAATGAGGTGACCTGAGCTTCAGTATCAATTTTTTATTTTTTTTCATTTTTTTTTTTACTTTAGCATTCGTTTCCATTCTGCAACAAATCATTGTGATTCTTTACCTCAAGCGTTATTTTATTTTGTTTTACGTTCTAGGTGAAGAAAGTGCAAGGTTGTTGCAGATCATCAAAAACAGGGCTATTCTCCTTCAGTATACATTACTGTAAAAGTATGTTGGTTTTTGAAAAGTTTACAATCATTGAGACATTTCAGCTTTTGTTGAATTACGCACCCAGCAGCCCACTTTTTTTTCCCACCATGACTGCTTGATCATGAGTATATGCTGTGATGCGTGACCCAAACGTTTAGATCCAATTGCTTGGAAGATGAAGACAGATTGGTGCAGTCTAATTTGATTACATCTTCATAGTCATATCGGGTCAGTCCATCAATTATTATTATTTTTTTATCATAATGTTTTTCATAATAAACTTTACAAGATGTTGCATTATTTGTATTGTGCATCTAACACAATTAACATAGCATGGAAAGAACAATCTCCTGCACAACCTGTAGACCATATATTTCCCAAAAAATGGTTTAATGCTAGGATCATCTCAGCTTACCAAGAAAGTTTTTTATTGAGGTAGCTTAAAGGGAACCTCTCACTAGATTTTTACTACCTCATCTGAGAGCAGCGTAATGTAGGAAAAAAAGACCCTGATTCCAATAATGTATAACTTAGTTTACTGGGTGCAGCACTTGTGACACAATCAGAGTTTGTAGATGTATCATAAAGCAGAGCTCAGAAAGCTAACTCCTCCCACACCGCAGTTCTCTATGTACATTGTCTATTGACAGTGAGCTGCCTATCACAGGTGGGGGCGGAGTCGGACTAGCAGTCACGTGCACATCAGACCTGGCAATGATAATCGGATAATCTCCTAGTGATAAAACCTTCATTGTAAGTAAACAACAGCGCACAGTTTAATAAAGGACACATCCCTAAATTCAATGTCTCAGCCCCTATCTTCTTCAGTCTTCAGATTACATGGCAAGAACCTACTGACAGATACCCTCTAATGAGTATATAAAGTACTTTTTTTTAGGCCCAGTTTTTTTTTATCCAGTGTTCTACTCTGAGCACTGCCATTTGGAGTTTCCGTCCAAATTCCCCAACACAGGATTCAGATGGAACTCTTGACAAAGCCAATCAGTATAATGGGAAGCCGGAGTAATTTTAGACTCTTTTGACATCTTTTCCAGTGGTGTTTGTGTCCACTTAAAAAGGTAGACACTGCCAGAATTGAGGCCAAGTGGAATCCAAAGTAGCTCCTCCTGCTCCATAATACTCAATGGCTCCTTCAGGGAATTTTGGGGGGATTTAGTCTGAAAAATCCGACGCAATGCTCAACATAGATCACTGAATAAAAGTAAGCCTACCCTTATAGCACTATTTCTTTAGACTGTAATGAATACAAAGAGGTAACGAGTTTTAGGGTCATGTCGATGGCAGAGCCGACTGCATGGATACAGTAATGTGGCACCAGAAAACCTTATGTCAGAGTGTTTGGCACCATTTTACATATGTGTTCTCCCCTAGAAATGCAAATAATAACTTCATAATACTGCATCTACTGTATACAGAAAGGCCCCATAGACTTGTATGGCTATTTTAATGTTCTTTATAACTCGTAGCTTGTACCAAGATATATTTCAACTTTTTTTGTGCACCATGTTCACAAATTGAGTGGAAGGCTCCCAAGCCAACCACCGGCTGTGGCTCGAGGATGTGACAATATCTTTTTAGCACGCTAAAGAATGGAGGGAAATGCATCATACGTTGACATGTGGAGGTCTTCCATTCTTTTTTTTGCTTCTGCAGTTTTTAGTTAAAAAGTGTCTTATCACAAATATTAGTCTCAGCAAAAAAATTGCTATTTAGTTGAAAAAAAAAGTCTTATGGATTTATCACTTTATAAAGTTTATACTATTCGTCTACTGTTGATCAGTAGGACTTGGCATGTCTCCAAAAAGGATGAACTGCTGCCATACCTTGACTCCTGCCTTCTCCTTGATCACAGAGTATTCTTTATAACTCTATTAATCCAATCCAATCCGGTGCATTCATTCCCATGGCTAATATACTAATAGAAGAATAAATTGACAACTGAGCAGTCTTCGCTACCCAATAGGTCTTGGGCCAGAACGGCTACATCAACGGCAACACAGTATCAGAGCAGTACCAGCAACATCATCTTTTGAGACACACCCCATTTCATAATATGCAAATAGCCTCGTCAGAGAGGAAGAAGACTGGACCTTTAGTGCCACCTAATGAAAGTGACCCTTAAACGAGCATTGCCATGTGACTTTGGATAAAAAGCCAAAACCAGAAACTCCATTTGGAGATGTGTTTTGGGGTCGTCAATGCAAAGCAGGACTATCTTTGACCCCATTAGAATCCTCTTGCTCAGCTAAATCAGCTCCTGCTTTGCACTCATGAGGGGTAAATAGCCAAACACACTCTACAAATGGGAGTTTTTGGATTGGCGTCTTATCCGTTCTTATGGTGAGAGGGACGTTTCCAGTGGTGTTCACAGGAAGGTATACGAAAAATGGGGAAAGATTCCGGCACAACCATCCAGGGATATTCATTCTAGAAGTTTTTTGGATATCACCCGCGCTGTTGTAAATATGAATGTTCAGGCGTATTGAAGATAAAGATGATGGTTTTAGTCTCAACGCGTTTCGAAGTCACTAGGACATCTTCCTCAGGAGATGCTCGAAACGCGTTGAGAATAAAACCATCATCTATATCTTCAATACACCTGGACATTCATCTTTACAGCAGCGCAGGTGATATCCAAAAAACTTCTAGATTGAATATTCTAACCTGGTCACGGGCTGACCTGTTGGATCTGCGGCAGCTGTCAAAACTTCTATAAGTTTTCCATGTGACATTTCCACAGAAAATAGGTGAGTGCAATCCTATTGTGTAATTTGAAATTTCCATCGGATAAGACCCTATTGCGCTTTTTTTCTCCTGCAGTACTCCTTCATAACCATCCAGGGATAAAATGGATTCTTTATTTAAACGTAATTAAAACATTAAAAGGTGAGGTCTCGTACCTTTTAATGTTTTAACTACGTTTGAATAAAGAATCCATTTTATCCCTGGATGGTTGTGCCGGAAACTTCCCCATTTTTCGTCTATCCTATATTATGTGGCCCCTAACTGGCAGCTTCTTGTGTACAATGCACATTTTCAGCAAATCGCCAATCAGTGATGGGGTGGGTTTAGCCAGATTATCTGAACTGCCGTGCACGTGAGCCCTAGTCAGGCATTGATAATCTCCTGCTGATAAAACACTGATTGTTCTGAAACTACAGCACACAGCCTAATGAGTGACACCTACCTGGAATCAAGCTCTCTGCCTGTACATTATGCTGCTCTCAGATTAAATAAGAAAACCTGCTAACAGATTCCCTTTAAAGGATCGATATTTACTTTTAGGATAGCTACTTCCAATAGGTGTCACTAGAGTTCCTTTCTGAAGAGGCTATTTGTATACTCGTACAGTATAAATTCCCAGAGGAGCATTGCATGACTTATAAGTCTTCTTACGCTGACTTGGCACTCTCCACAAAAGGAGGCAGTCTAGCAACTTAGGGGAAGCAGACCTTCCAAACGAGATCCCCTCTGCTGCCCCTGCTGCTGCCCTTCCCTCAGCTTACCTTTGTGGGGTTGGCCTCCGTTCGAATGGAGGTGGTTGTTTTCCATTTTTGGGGACATGGTAAGTTCTCTTTAATATAGAATGAGTTCCCCTGGGCAGGTACGGACTGGGGACGAAATTCAGCCCTGGCATTTGAAATCACACAGGCCCATGTTGACCCCGTCCCCATGAATCAGATGGGGTATATTACTAATATTACACTGTATGAAGGAAAGGAAGATTTTCTACAAGACCAATATTTCTAATGATACAAGTGGCCTGCTGGGGTAAGTGACGGAGTCAGCAACTTTGTGCTCTGTCACAACTCTTAACAGTATGGGTGTCTTGAGAACACCGACTCTGTTAACAACGTAGCAGACAAGGCAGCCCATGACCAGAGAGGCCCTTCTGGCATTTGCCAGAATTGCCAGATGGCCAGTCCGGCCCTGCCCCTGGGTGAAAACTACAAGTCTTTTACTCCCCAAGTCCACATTCACTTTTTGTGGTTGATTGTGAGGAATGTATAATCTTGTGGTTTGCGTATGGCAAGTGTTTATCATAGCGTCAGAAGATCGCATTGGTCAACTAGTTAGTCAAGTACTAGAGCATTTGTAGGCACCTGTAGTCAATGACCTAATGGCCTTATTTGTGTGTACTATACTTATTATCTTGATGTTATGATGTTGTTTTTGAGCATTTACATTACATTCATTAACTTATCTTAATTCCATTTTTTGTTCAAATATTTTAAAGATTTTTTGTTTTATTACTGTATGTGTTGTGTTTTAGACAAAATTATTCAGTTGTTCTGTGGCCATATAGACCTGCTTTCAAATGTAGACATGTGATACATTAGCATACACATAATGTTTATGACTTCAATTAGGACATGTAGGACTATGTCTAAGTAAATATAGTTTTACAAAAAATAATTAGAATATTAAAGTTAAAAAATTGTGTGAAGTAATTAAAGATACTAATATTAATGCACCAGAAGTTACCAAAAATTTTTTTAAAAACTCACATTAAAAATATAACAAAACCAAATAAAGCAACTTTATAATGTAATGTCGGCTAAGTCAAAAGGACATAGCTTTCTCTGTTTTAAGACGTTGAAAAAAGAAAAATCTGGAAAAAGTAGATCATCTGAAAATAGATCTACTTGAAGTCTCACTAATTGTTTCATTTGATGTCATGTTTTTCATATAGTTTTATATTTTCTTTCTCATGGCAATTTTTTTTTTAAACCTGTGATAATATTGAAAATAGAATAATTTGCTTTTGGACCGTTGCATTTGTAGGTATTAAAAAAACTGATGATAAAATGAAGTCTAAAGCAGGAATTGACTGCTTAAATACCCAATTTTTGATTATTATATTAGAAAATTAAGTTAAAAGAGAAGGATGCGTGTTAAGTATTCTCATTTGTAACACTGCTGTAATACCATAATTTCCCTCAGGGATCAATAAAGTGTATCGTATTGTATCGTATCAACCTGTAATAATAGAGAAAAAAACAAAAAGAATGACTCCGGAGAAGCAGAGTCAGACAGCCATATAACTCAGGCGAGGATCACAACACAATGCTCGGACTGGCCAGCAGCTATGCCAACCAGAGCATGACAGTTCTATATAAATATGCTGTCATGCTCAGGTCAGGAGAGCCACCGACAAAAAGTTTGAGCATTGTGTTGCGATCCTCGTCATTATGCGGCCATCTGACTCTTCCCTTAGGCTGTGTAATGTTTATTTACCCTGTAGAGGCCTTCTAGAAAAATGTAGTACATGTTGCCTTGGATTCAACTGCTAACTTGAGGTCCCCACAGTAAAACACCTTGAGATCATCTTATCATTAAGGCTATGTTCATATAGTGTTTATTGAGGATTTTTGGGGGGAGCGGATCCTTTCTGAAACCTTCCACAAAAACATCTTAAAAAATGCTTGGAAAACTCTTCCTATTAATTTCTATAGGAAATCCACTTTGCTGTCCATATCTTTTTTCCTGAAGAAGTTTTGAAAAACAACTGGTGTAAACAAAAAAGTGCATGTCACTTCCTTGAGGCAGTTCCTGATGGAATTTACTCCAAACTAGGCTCTGCCAAATCAACAGGCTGCAAAAAGCACTTTTGGAAAAAACACTCTCCAAAACTCTTCAAGGCTATGTGCACACGGAGTCTTCTTGTGGTGTTTTCGAAACAAAAACTCAAACTTTTTAAAGAGTTTTTAGTTTTGGAGTAGAGATTTTCTGGTTTCTGGTAAGTTCACTAATTTTCTGCTCCAAAAACTCCTCGAAAAACTCTGTGTGCAAATAACTCAAAAGCCACTTTAACCCCTTCACGACATCCACCGTGCATGTACGGCGCATGTCGGAAGCAGGTGTAATGAGCCAGCTGCCGCAGCGAGCCCGCCCTGTGCCTGGCAGATGATGGTTGTGTATTACACCGCCCGTGATTGTTAACCTGTTGAATGCCGCTATCAATCTCTTGACAGCGGCATTTAACACGTGTCGGCGTGCACTCCCTTCATTATTTCCACCCATTAGCATGCCCGTGATGTGATGACAGGTGGTCGATGGCTTGTTGGGAGAGCTGATGACCCCCGTGCCTGTTGTTACAGAGCTCCCTTGAAACCCTACCTGTGGCCAGGCTTCAAAGGAATCCGTGATTTCTGCTATATGCAGGGATGCTGTGGTATGGCTATATATAGCAAAAGCAATCGGACAATCGCATCTCCAAGTTCCCTAAGGGGGTAATAATCACAGTGAAAAGTAAATAAAATTGTTTTTACAAATATGAAGAAAAAATAAAATAAAAGTTCAAATCACCCCATTTTCCCCCATTTAAATAAAATAAAAATATACAAATATGTGATATCACCACATTCAGAAAAGTCTGATCTATCAAAATCTAAAAATAATTAACTTGATTGGTAAACACCGTAAACAAAAAAATTCAAAAGTGCCAAAATTATGTTTTTTTACAAAGAAGGCTGTAACAAGTGATCAAAAAGTCATATCTATCTCAAAATCGTATTAATAAAAACATAATCTCGACCCGCAAAAAATAAACCATCGCACAGCTCCACTGGTCGAAAAATAAAAATGAATTGTTAACTTTTTCACAATTTCACATTTTCCAGTACTCCGTGGTAAAATGAATGGTGTCATTCAGAAGCACAACTCAACCCACGAAAAACAAGCTCTCACATTGTCTACGAGGACAGAAAAATAAAACAGTTATGGCACTGGGAAGAAGGTGAAGAAAAAACGGAAATTGTCCACGGCGTAAAGGGGTTAAAACTACTTTAGAAAGGATAAATTTCTCCAAAAATTCTCCAAGACAGGAGAATTTCGGGAAGCAGTTTCCGCTTGAAAATATCATGATTTTTAAACACATCAAAAAACTTTATATGAACATAGCCTGAGTCATCTCTGTAACGAAAAGGAATTGTCCAACTGGTGAAATTATATCAGACAGAATAAACTCTCCCTATCCAATCCTCATTCCATAGTAGTCTGGAAACCACTGATTCACATACTGATTCACATAACTGAGTTAAATACCTTTAAAAAATCCCTGCGATCCCCTGATTCTACCACTTTTTTTCTTTTTACGATGCGTCCCTCCATTGCAGAGATATTCACATTTATAGCTTTTGAAGCACCATATGTGTAATTTCTGCTTGTAGTGTAACTGGGCTTTCTTCAAAGTATTCTATGGGAACTTGCACTTCCACCCCTCTCTTCCAGACGCTGCCATTCACAGCTTGGCAGCTGATCGTGCAGTCTAACCATCTCTGTTATTGTCAGCATCTGGGAGGAAGACATGAAAGAGCACACCCCCAGAGAAAACTATGAAGGAATGCCCAGTTGCACTACAAGAAGAGATTTCACATACTGGGCTCCAGAACAAACAAATGTGAATATCTCTGCAATGGAGCGACGCATCGCAAAACAGAAAAAAGCATCAGAATTAGAGGAACTCCGGGATTTTTAGAAGGCATGTAATTCCATTTTTTTCAGCAAGTGACATGTCCTTTTTAAACTGAACTCATAATTTACCTTGGAATCATTTTTATTTGTGACACCATAGGTTTTACCATCAGAAACCTTCTTGAGCCTGGCTAGCATCAACTTTGTGCCTGGTTAGACATACTAAAGATAGGAAGCTATGCTTTTCAACACGTGTAGGCAATTACATAGTTAATCCATATAAACGGATAAAAGCGAAACAAACTTCCGATGATAAATTACTCTATCGATAAAATTGTAGTAAAATTCTAAATTTCAATCTCAGAAGTTTAAAAAATAACAACAAAAAAACAGATGTAATATGAAAATGCAGATGTCTAGTATAAATATAATCTATCGATGTATCTCTGTGGTATTGGATGAAGACAAATCCGATATAGTAATTCTCTCTTTTTATTATTCATTCTTTTTATCACTCAGCTGACCTTTTCTGAAGCCATACGAAACAAAGCCAGATTATCCATTACGGGGAGCGTAGGAGAAAATGGCCGCGTCTTGACTCCCGACTGCCCGAAGGCCGTACACACTGGGACTGCAATTAGACAAAGTTCAGGATTGGCTGTAATTGCATCGGACCTACCATAAAAACCAAATAATTTATTGAGTGCCTTAATTATACACTGTTGGTGAGTGAAATACAGCACAGACTGTGAGCCACATCATGGGAAAATCACTGAAGACCTAGAAATATTGCTGAGAACCGGGAAGTACGTCCAAAAGCGCCAAACATCATCAGCAACAATGTGTGCATGAGCTCCGCTCGGAAACCCAAACTCAGATTTTATATCAGGAAAATGCATAATTTAGTTTTATTGGTGGGGGGGAGGGTGGTAGGGGCGGGAAAGAGTATATTAGCAGCAACAAAATTTATCTCGGAAGGACTATTAAAACAGACTTGTCATTTAGCTTATTAAACTGTGAAGCGTGGGATCAGAATGGACAATACTTCTGTTCTAACAAAGAAGGAAAATAGCTATAGAATTCAATGAAATTACTAACCAGTATATTGAGAAAAAAACAAACAAAAAAACAACAAATCTCCATGCATATAAAGGATGAAGCTCCAGTTGTCGAAAATAGATCTCTTTAAGAATAACTGTGATTAAAAAAAAATCAAAATAAATAATAATCATGTAAATCCTGTGAAAAAAAAATAAAAAAATAAATTATTTACATTTTTTCTTTGAAATAAAGAGAAAAAAACGACGACATGCTTGCTTTTTAACTGATGTAAATTGAATAGAGTACAAAACAATTCTTTTTTTTTTTACTCATGTTAGGGAACTGTTCATTGCAATAATTAAAAAAAAAAGAAAAAAAACGCCATCAAAGTATAATTTTTTTTTTTATTTTTTGTTTAAATTGTGGGTCAATTTCTTCGATTTTCATTCTTCACACATGTAATTCATTTTGTCTGAACCACCAGAAAATACAATTGTCCGATCAGTTAGATGTGTAGATTCTCATCAGACTACGGGTCACTCCTGTTCCAGACATTATTTATAATCTTGTTCTGTGTAAAAAAGAAAAAAAAATGTGGTTTTTGTACCCACTGAAAATAAAATGAAAATGCGTTCTTTCTAAGATGTTGCCATCTGGAGTTATTAATTCAAATTCTAAAATTTTTCGAAAATTTCAGGTAACAAATGTAAAGTAATACAAGAGCAAACCAACAGTGTTGAAATAGAATAGTTGTTTTTTGTTTTGTTTTTATTTATTTTTTTATAAATCTGGGTGTTTTTACAGTCACTGTGAAATGTTTTGATACGCTCATGCCATATTTTTGGTCATTTGTGTTGGAAATATAGTAGATAATTTTGTTTTTATTTTAATTTAAAATCTTTTATTTCTTAAAAGATGTTGTTTTCGCACCTCCAAGATCCTATCCCAATATGTACTAGGTGTAATAATAAAAATATTAGAAAATACCTCCAATTAGAAATGTTGTATATTTCTTCTGATAAGCTATGTCGTTTGCCCATGTGCAACCATGGATACCTAATGCTCATTGGGCAAGCGACATGGCTTATCAGGAGAACTATACTACATTTCTAATTGGAGGTATTTGCCAGTATTATTATTAGCACACCTACTACATATTGGGATAGGATCTTGGAGATGGGAATACCCCTTTAACAGGTAAAAAGGAACTGCTGTAAATGTTGTTAATATTAATATAATCAACATAATTTGATTGCCTTGATTTTTTTCTTCTTTTTCGTAACAAATTTGGAAAATATTACCCCTTTATTTAAATATTTTTTTCTATTGTAGCATATACAAAGTCTTTTTGTTATATATTACATTCCGATTAACAAAAAGTTCAATGAAAAGTGAAATCATAATTAAAACAATTTTATTTTCTGACCTGTAAAGCATCAGTCAACCCTTTTTTGAGATTTAATCTGGGAGCAGAATAATGTAAAGGCAGAGAGCCTGATTACAGGGAAATGTCACTTATTGGGCTTTGTACTGTAGTTTTACTACAATCAGTATTTTATCATAAAATCATTCCCTGACTACACGTCTCGTGCAGCCCAGTCAGGCTAATCCTTACTCAACTGATTGGTGCACAGTATACATAGAAAGCTGCTGGTCAGGGGTGCGGGCGGGGTTATACACAGCCCAGATATCTTTGATCTGCTACATCCACATAGGACAAAGCAGGAAATCACCAAGCAGCCGAGTAAGTGATACATCCCTGGAAACAAGGTCTCAGTTTCCACATTATAATGCTATTAAATTCCATAGCAAAAACCTGCTGAGAGATTCCTTTTAACCCTGGTAATATTGATGACCTTCATTTAAGCTATAAATGTTTGATTGTTGGCGGTCTGTGTTCCGGTGCCCCCTTCGCTTAGCTGAATGAAGGGGTTGATGCGCTCCAATCACCCTTTCAATGTTTACCATGAAAAGAGGCAGACACCTACACAGGCGATCAGAACTGGTCAGTATCCTAGTCAAGTAACGCAGCGCTTACGAGCTCTTTTCTATAGACCTTGTGAGCACGGCTCCGATGCGGGCCGTATCGCTGGATCGGACTAGCTTCTGTGCCCCTGCGTTCCTCCAATGCTGCAGAAGCAAAGCTGCCTCAGAGGGCTCCCAGTTCAGGCCAGCAGCAAATAATAATATAATAATAATTCTTACTTCTGTAGCGCCAGCCTGAACTAATTTGACGACTGGCCCATGTTATGTGACATCAACGGCTCTGTTTATCTCCCTATGCAGAAGTGGTTTACCCTTTTAAACAATTCCTTTAAAAAAAAAGTTAATGAAATTATTTAGTAAACAATGTACTACATTGGTTTGGGGTTCTCCGGTTCAAATCTATAAGTCTGCAGTCACTCTGTTTGATTGCAGACTTATGAATCCCTCCAGGGCAAGCTCCGTAGGGATTTGCCGGTTTCTGAGCTGGGACCGGAGGGTATGTATGAGTTATACATACTCTCAGCCAGAGCCTGTCTAATGGGCGCAACCTCATTCCATACACTTGTATGGAACGAGGCCGCGCTCCGACTAGTAACGCGGCCAGCCATGGGTGTGGTCAATTAGAGGGTGCGGCGTTGCTCAATATAAGTGTAGGAAGCGAGGCCGTGCCCACTGGATGGGCTCAGGCCAGGAGTATGTATAATGCATACGTACCCAGCGGTCCCGACTCAGAAACTGGTGTGCAGTGGGGGGATTCATAAGCCTGTAGTCACACAGAGTGACTGTAGACTTATCGATTTGGACCGTACACTAAGTGCTTAGTCCTGGAAAATATCATCGGAGTATCAGCAGCTTATTCCTACACTAGGCTGTGCTGAGTGTCAGTGCTTCCATACCGTCTCCTTGTCTGAACCGGATATAATGGAAGTGCAGGTCGAAGGTCAGTTATTGATTAGGCCCACATTGCCCCTTTCCTTCCACTATTTAAAAGGTAAGTAAACTCTTACAAAATATAGCAACAAAATAAAAACTTTGGAACAGATTTGATTAAAAAATATTCTTTTGTTTTGTATAAGCAGCTCCTATGTTGACCTATGTGTTTACATGGTTGATGTCTACAATCAAACCCTGTGTAGTTTAATTTGTTATTCATATGCTGAATTCTTCTATCTGCCTTTCATTCTACTGTTTGTAGATGATAAAAAGGTCATCAGATCGTTTATGCTGGCAAAAGAAAAACATTGCTCTCGGCAGCAGATCACCACGTGTGTAAACGGATTATGTGCTGCGGACAACATGATGCTATGTGGAAACCTCTGCTAGTAGACCAGTAAATAAGCGCCCATCGAAATGTGGATTGTCACTTGCTATTAGGTCCAATTATATCTTACGTCTCAGTGACATAATGTTATGAAATGCATGTCAGGGTGTTAGGAACAGAGCCCGCTCCACAAAGGGCAGATGAAGGCTACATTACCTAGCCAACCCTTGCTTTTAACAGCAGTGATCAGAGCTACCTCTGATCGCTTCTGTTAACCATTTAATGTTGCTGTCAGTCACTGCCAGCTGCGTTTAAGCCTCAATCGGGCTCATGTGCTCATTCAATGGGTTGTTATGACAGCAGAACAGTTGCTAAAGGGCCACAGCCTTTCAGTCATACTAATTCTCTTGTGACACCCAGCCATAGACTGGTTATCTAATTGAACTAGTTCCCTAAGGAAACTAAAAAATTAAGTGAAATAAAAAAAATATTTAAAAAAGTATTAAAAAAAAACTTTGAATCATCCCCCTTTTCACCAGTTAAAATAAAGAAATAAAAAAAACTCATATTTGGTATCACAGTGTCCTTAAATGAAGATGAAAATATAGGAATTAAATAACATGATCGCTGCAAAGAGGGAAAAAATAAAAACTCCATTCGCCACAATTCCTTAAAGGGGTTGTCCAGGATTGTATTATATTTTATGAGTGCACCTAGGCTACAGAATGCTGACAGTTTATCATATACTACCTATTAGCATTCTGCAATGTTGCCTAGATACCACACTTCGGCATGTGACCAGCTTCTCCTGACTCTGGAGGAGCTGGTCACACCCCATATAGTGCTTTCCTGTGTTGCAGAAATTAAACATTACGTCACAATAGACGCCAAGCCTCCAGTCATTGCCAGTCCCTCCTTCTAACTTCTCTGTTTCCTCTGCTCAAGAACTGGAAGTGATTCCAGCACTTGTACAGAGACACTTCAGTCTTCTGATATCTGCGTACTGTAGCTCGGTGCGAGGCAGCAGCACAGCTGATTGGCTCTAGCTGCCCAGTCATCTGGTCATCTGTTAGTTGTGACGAAGCTAGGGGCAAAAGAAAAATGTCCTGTACTGCCCAACAAAGAGAGATCAAACTGCAATGGAGAAGAGGTGATAAGAAGAAGGCAAGACTGAAATAAGGAGACAGAGAGAGTGATTTAGGAATATAGATGAGGGGACAAAGAGTGGATGTAGCAAACCAGGAGCAGGTGAACAATTCAGTAGTGGTGCACGTGTTTCTATTGTTCCACTCTTGATTTTGGCTTACAAATACTGATGTGAAATAATGACTAAATATTGAATGTGGCTTAAAACTATCTTTTGGCACTTCTCTAGGAAGTTGCAATTGTTTTAAACATGCAGGCTCGGTTCTAAAAATTACTTTAAATCTGAAATATATTTTATTTACAAATTAGAAATTTACGAAGCAAGCACGCACCACAAAAAATCTAATCAAATATCCATAAATATGTTAAATATTTTGTTACTGAAAAATGTATATATAAAATTCTATTTTCTTTAAAATATTATGTGTAGGGGTTAACATTTTTGCAAATAGTTAAAAAAAAGATGAATGCCAGTGAAACCATTTGTAAAATACCTAGTGTAAAATGTGTTACTTATAGATATTTTCTGCAACCTAATTTAATAAAATGGTTTCAACGCAAATAGATAGTGTAGTAAAAAAAAAGTAATATAGTTAAAGGTGTTGTCCACTACTAGGACAACCCCTTCTTAAACTAAATGTTCGGCCCCGATTAAATAATAAAGCTTATATACTCACCTCCCAAGCTGGTGCCATTCCCGCGGTGTCGGCACTTGCTCTCCCTGGTTCTGTGATGCGGTGTTGTGACACGTGACTCCTGTGCCCAATCAGCGCTGGCATCACTGTCTCCGCCTTGGGACAAATTGAACATGAAGAGGAAGCCAGGGATCAGCTGCAGCCCGGACTTCTACATGTTCAGTTTGTCCAAAGGTGGAGATAGTGATGCCAGTGCTGATTGAGCGCCGGGCATCACATGTCATTTCACCACATCACAGCCCTGAGACCGCAAGTGCCGGGACGGGAGGTGTGTATAGATTTTATTGTATGGTGGACATCTGCAATAGATTACATTGATATCTTCTCATGATTATTAACAAGCCTAGTAAAGTCTACAAAACTTCCAATTAGTTTCAATAACAGTTAGCAAAATACACTTTCATTTTTCCTACATTTGATTATAGTTAAACCTAAATGTAAAAAAAAAGTTATCACAGAGATAGTGGTGGGAAATATTTGATTGATGATAGTGATGAGCGAGTATACTTATTGCTCGGGTTTTCCGGATCTCCGAGTATTTGTAAGTGCTCGGAGATTTAGTTTTTGTTGACGCAGCTGCATGATTTACGGCTGCTAGACAGCCTGAGTACATGTGGGGCTTGCCTGGTTGCTAGGGAGTCTCCACATGTATTCAAGCTGTGTAGCAGCTGTAAATCATTCAGCTGAGGTGACGAAAACTAAATTTCCGAGCACTTACAAATACTTGGAGACCACCTGAGCCTGCTCGGGAAAACACGAGAAACGAGTATACTCGCTCATCACTAATCGATGAACTTTCTGATCCTACAATCCGTGTCACCCGTTTGTCTTGTTTAATAGAAAAAAAAATCAAAACTGCTCTTAACAACTGCTCAGTGAAAAATACAGAGCATTTGGATAACACGTAGATGGCACTTGAGTGCTATCCATTTGTTTCGCTCCTTTTCTTGTGAATGGGCAACGTTGAACAGCAAATTGGATCAAAACAGGACATTTCTAATTTTTGTTTTACAAATCATTGGTCCAAAAAGAAAATGTATAAGCAAATATACCCATTTTAATTAATGTTTTTGTGTAATTGAAATATAAAAACATGATGTGTGAACAAGCCCAAAGTGTAAGCCTTGTAGTTTTGATGTAATTTTTCCTTTTCAGATCTAGGATGGTAAAGAAGGCATCACACACTGTAGCTATATGAAAGGTTCTTGTGGGACTGTGCGGCTTTGTGTTAGCAGTGTATGTTCTCTGTTTGGAAGGAAAACCATGGAGGATTGAACTTTTTCTGTGCTGCCAAAGATGCCATATGATGAAAAATGAAATCCAGGAGGCGATGTGTGGAGAACTGCTGCTTTGATAGTCTCAGGGCAAAACCACATGTGTAGCTATTAAAACCTCAGGTCTCCACACATCGCCCCCAGGCAACGCAGAAAAATAGCCACCCTCCATGTTTTTCTTCCCCTTGTATGAATCCTTGGATCTGCAGCAGCTGGTGGTGTTGTGGTCCCACCTCCCTGCCACCTGAGAACTTCCCTGCACCTATTGTTCTCTTATCCTCTATCCGGGTAACGACCCTATTTTATGCTGTTGTCTTCCAGTTTTCACCTATTGGATTATGTTCTGTATTTGGCATAGGATCACACCTAACATTTACAGAACACAGATTCATAGGCCTTCATAAGTCTGCAGTAACTCTATGAATGTGACTGCACACTTGCGAATCCTCACATCATGCGTGCTAAGAGGATTCTCAGCTCTGGGAGCGAGCAGTAAGATATAAGCATACTCCCGGCCACATTCCGACTAGACTGTTCCGTTCTTACTCAATGCAAGTCTAGTCAGAATGTGCCCGCGAGTATGGATATCACATACTTGCGGTCACGTGTCCACTGCTCCCGCCACCGAGAATCCTCAAGCCTGGACAAAATATTTAAAGAAATATAAGGAATCCATATGCTATATGAGAATAAGATTAAAAATGTGGTCAGATACTCGTCAAGTTGCTAGATACTGTAGTATGTATGAAGGTATAGGATAATAGATATTAATAATGGATCCTTATTTGTTCTTAAATAGTCAAGATTATTTCGCTTCTACGTTTACACAGGCAGTGGGGAACGTTATCATTTTTAAAGTCCATTGTTGCTTGTGGCTGCATTGCCGTTATTTGCCCCAAGTTTATCAAAGTGTGACAGGCTGTTTGATAAATTTGGACATTTTTAAACATAAAACTTCTGTCTTCAGCTGTCTTTTCAACTTTTTATTCCACCTACCCCCATTCTTATTGGTATGATCATTGTGACTTTTTACAATTTATAAATCTTTTTTGGCACAGCTAAACGTTCCCGCTTTCTAACCACTTTTAAGAAGTGTTAAAAACTGCCTAAAATAGCAAAATATTGTACTTTTTTTTATAGTGTGCAACATTTTTGTGCCTTAATTAATACCCCTTCCAGTGCATTTTATTTGTTTTTTGAGACATATTTTCTAGTCTACATTGATTTTATTCTTTTGAAAATTGCCTAATCTGTATTTGTTTTTTCATTTTGATGTTTAATCCATTACGATTTTTATTTATATTTTTACAATAATTAAATTTAATCTAATGTAAGATTACTGATACAATTTTGGAAATGATCATTCTTACAGTGTTATTGAGTTTCTAGCTGTTTTTTATTGCCTTCGTTTGTTTTGAGTATTTGTCAGGGGTTTGCCAAAATTAGTCTAAGTGTAGGAAATGGTATAACAATTTTAATTAAGAATTCCTCATCTGTTTAATCCCCCACAACTGTCTTCAAAAAGCATTGACGTTACATGAATTATTCATGTGACCACTGCAGCCAATCCGTGGCCTAAGCGCTTCGGTGCCTTTCATACCAGTGCAACCACACATTGATCCATGATTTTTTTTCATTTTTTTAACATTTCTGTTTCATTACCCAATGTAGAAGGTGAAGTCTAAAAATTATCACACACATCTGTTCAAAAATTATTTTTTTTTTAACTTTAGCTAAAGATAGTGGAATTTGTTTTCCTTTTTTACGTAATGTGATGGCGTCCAAATAATTTAGAAAAATTAATTATGTGCAGTTTTGTTTTACTGCATTGTACATGTTTTGTAAATTATCATTGTAGAGATTTTTTTAGGTATGTCTAATAGATTTTTCAGTACTAGATTCTCAGTGTTCATTATTGATTTTATACCCGTGTTCCCCAACCTGTGGCTCATCAGCTAATGCCGAAATGCAACTTGGATCATGCTCTAACTGATACAATTAACGGGGTTCTCTAATTTAGGAAATCCATTTTATATGTAAATTTGATTTTGCCAGATTTGTTCAAATTTGGAATGGAAATTCGATCTGCATTGAATACATTTGGTGCAAATTGAAGGGGATAAAATAAATCTTATATTCACTTCTCCTCGGCCATACCTCTCCTGCCACTGCGGATCCTCTGCCTCCTCTCTTTTGTCTCATGTTTATCTTCTGTAGTTTTTGGACTTCCGACACTGCCATTCTTCACTTTTCTCCAAGCAATTATTAATGTCAATGATGTGCATCATGCTCCATGAGACGTTTTTGCGGTATGGTGCAGAATGGCGGCATCGAAGGTTTGGAAACAGTTAGCTGAGAGAAGAAAGACAAAAAAGCCTGGATGACTTATTTTGGAATCATAAAAAAATTCAGATTCTGGTGAATCCTAACGTTTGTGGAAATTTACAATAAATTCGATTTGCTATGAATCGATTTTCTAATTTCTACAGAAAACCCATTGTTGTGAATGGACAATGTGTAATGCCTAATTTTCCTGTTCGAGCGTTACAGAGAAATTAAACACAAGATTAAAACTAATCAATGGGGGTATTATCTGAGGGACATTTTGTAATAGCTGACTGTGAGAACATTTTTTAACAAATAAAAATTGTCCAAAGCGGAGAACCTCGTAAACTTCTTCTCATTCGCTAAGCAGGAGAGTCACGGGTTGGGAACACTGTCCTATCCCATTGATGTACCAGTGATTAGTACAATGGCTGAGTATCGGTCATATTGGCCATATTATCTGAGCGCTGATGGCTTTGAGCTGTCATGAATGTTGTCAATTGAAACCATCGTATGAGTCCTATTCAATGAGCTGCAAGTCCAGGCGCAGAGCATGGAATAGAGCGGCACTGTTCTAGGAAAGAACCAACAAGCTTTATAGGGGTTGTCCAAGCCTTAGGCTACAAGTCTGCAGTCACTCTATGTGAATCCACACAGTGCACGCACTGCTCTCTTTGAAAATATTCCAGTGCCATGAGCTATTGGGCGCATGACTGCAAGTATGTGAATTTCATACATGAGGTCACATGCCGACTAGACGTATGCAGCTTCACTCAATGCAAATATACTGAGCAAGGCCAGACATGTCTAGTCGGAATGTGGCACGTCGCATATTTACGCCCAGCACGGGAGAATCATCACAGCATTCACTGTGCGCAGTGAGGACTCACAAGTCTGCAGTCACAGACTTGTAGACTAAGGTGGGACAACCCCTTTAATAAGTCAATGCTGGATAGCTACTATATTGTCATTGCTTTGTAAAGTGGTTATTGAGCCCTAGAGACAATGCAAAAATACAACCTAATTAAACAATTGTTCACTGTAACAACATTCATACTTTGTGATCAATATTATAGACAAATGATTGAATTTTTTTTATGTTTTTGTGAAAGTTGCTTTGTCAGAAATATTATGCTTTGTTATTTTCTATCATTTGAAATATTGTTGGTTTGCTGAATGATGATACCTACCACAACTTTACAAGTCTCCTGTCTATAACTCCAGAGATTTTTTAGAACAAGTGATAACCGCCCTAACTTTTACTGACAAAAAACGACAGATTCCTTAACATCTTGACAAGGAGATGTGTTGATCAAAACTACTTTGTACTTTCGCTATGAATTTGAGATATCGTTGATTAAATTTTGATGGCTACTGGAACTCAAAACTGTGAATAAATTGAATATATTCATGTAATCGAACATTACACCAAATAAAAGCCCTCACTTTATACATAACATAATGTATTTGTTTGGTTTTTGCTTCTATAAATGGCATTTTATACATTGTAATTTGTCCAGAATTTCCACTGAACGTGGCAATACCCCATATGTGGCTGTACAGTACTGCTTAGCCATACGGAGAGACTCGGGAGGAACGGAGCACTCTTTGCCCCCTGGAGCGCAGATTTTCCTAGAACAGTTTGCGGACTCCATATACAGAGCCCCTAATTGCTAGAAGAACAGAATCCCCCCTCAAGTGACCTCATTTTGGAAACTATACCCCTTGGGGAATTTATCTACAGGTGTAGTGACGATTTTGACTCCATGGTTTTTTTCCAGAAACAAGCAGTAATGAATGTTTCAGAGTGAAAAGGAGGGGGCATTTGGATTTTGGAGCGGAGAATTTGCTGAATTTCTTTCGGCGGGTAAGGAGCCATTTTGCTTTTCTAGAGCCTTTGTACTACTAGTAATGATAAAGTACCCTATATTTCTGTTAACAGATGACAGACCTGAGTGGGGACTTGCTTTTTTTGTGGATTGAGTTGAATGTTTTATTGGGAACATTTTACATAACGTTTTGGAGTTTCCATCTAAATCTCTGAGTGACATGATTCAGATGAAACCCCCGAGAGATCCATTCACTATTATAAGGCACTAGATTGTGGCCCGATTCTAACGCATCGGGTATTCTAGAATATGCATGTCCCCGTAGTATATGGACAATGATGATTCCAGAATTCGCGGCAGACTGTGCCCATCGCTGATTGGTTGAGGCAACCTTTATTACATCATCGTTGTCATGGCAACCATTATGACATCTACTTCGATACTGTGCCCGTTGCTGATTGGTCGAGGCCTGGCAGCCTCGACCAATCAGAGACGCGGGATTTCCAAGACAGACAGACAGAAAAACCCTTAGACAATTATATATATACAGGTCCTTCTCAAAAAATTAGCATATAGTGTTAAATTTCATTATTTACCATAATGTAATGATTACAATTAAACTTTCATATATTATAGATTCATTATCCACCAACTGAAATTTGTCAGGTCTTTTATTGTTTTAATACTGATGATTTTGGCCTACAACTCCTGATAACCCAAAAAACCTGTCTCAATAAATTAGCATATTTCAACCGTCCAATCAAATAAAAGTGTTTTTTAATAACAAACAAAAAAACCATCAAATAATAATGTTCAGTTATGCACTCAATACTTGGTCGGGAATCCTTTGGCAGAAATGACTGCTTTCAATGCGGCGTGGCATGGAGGCAATCAGCCTGTGACACTGCTGAGATGTTATGGAGGCCCAGGATGCTTCAATAGCGGCCTTAAGCTCATCCAGAGTGTTGGGTCTTGCGTCTCTCAACTTTCTCTTCACAATATCCCACAGATTCTCTATGGGGTTCAGGTCAGGAGAGTTGGCAGGCCAATTGAGCACAGTAATACCATGGTCAGTAAACCATTTACCAGTGGTTTTGGCACTGTGAGCAGGTGCCAGGTCGTGCTGAAAAATGAAATCTTCATCTCCATAAAGCATTTCAGCCGATGGAAGCATGAAGTGCTCCAAAATCTCCTGATAGCTAGCTGCATTGACCCTGCCCTTGATGAAACACAGTGGACCAACACCAGCAGCTGACATGGCACCCCACACCATCACTGACTGTGGGTACTTGACACTGGACTTCAGGCATTTTGGCATTTCCTTCTCCCCAGTCTTCCTCCAGACTCTGGCACCTTGATTTCCGAATGACATGCAAAATTTGCTTTCATCAGAAAAAAGTACTTGGGACCACTTAGCAACAGTCCAGTGCTGCTTCTCTGTAGCCCAGGTCAGGCGCTTCTGCCGCTGTTTATGGTTCAAAAGTGGCTTTACCTGGGGAATGCGGCACCTGTAGCCCATTTCCTGCACACGCCTGTGCACGGTGGCTCTGGATGTTTCCACACCAGACTCAGTCCACTGCTTCCTCAGGTTCCCCAAGGTCTGGAATCGGTCCTTCTCCACAATCTTCCTCAGGGTCCGGTCACCTCTTCTCGTTGTACAGCGTTTTCTGCCACATTGTTTCCTTCCAACAGACTTACCATTGAGGTGCCTTGATACAGCACTCTGGGAACAGCCTATTTGTTGAGAAATTTCTTTCTGGGTCTTACCCTCTTGCTTGAGGGTGTCAATGATGGCCTTCTTGACATCTGTCAGGTCGCTAGTCTTACCCATGATGGGGGTTTTGAGTAATGAACCAGGCAGGGAGTTTTTAAAAGCCTCAGGTATCTTTTGCATGTGCTTAGAGTTAATTAGTTGATTCAGAAGATTAGGGGAATAGGTCGTTTAGAGAACCTTTTCTTGATATGCTAATTTATTGAGACAGGTTTTTTGGGTTATCAGGAGTTGTAGGCCAAAATCATCAGTATTAAAACAATAAAAGACCTGACAAATTTCAGTTGGTGGATAATGAATCTATAATATATGAAAGTTTAATTGTAATCATTACATTATGGTAAATAATGAAATTTAACACTATATGCTAATTTTTTGAGAAGGACCTGTAGATGAGTTACTCTGGACTCCCTTTGACCTGTTCAGTGTTGTCCTTCTTTTCAAAAGTGCACAAAACTGTGGCCGACAGCACTTTTATGTAATCCTAAAATGACGGACACTGCCGGATCACAGGTCAGACGGCGTCCACAATGCCTCCATCTGCCTCATTATAGGAAATCTGCCAGAGGTTCCATATGAATCACGTATTTCAGAGATTTACATGGAAACCCTGGTGCAAGCACTCACCATAGAGCACAAGATAAATGTGCGCCGAGCCTTACTGCGATCTTTGGAAGGCAGAATCACTTTTTATCACAAAAAAATAGTTTTTCATCACTACATTTTGAGATCTATAACTATTCCGTATTTTGGCCCACATAGTCATGTGAGGGCTTGTTTTTTGCAGGATAAGTTAATGTTTTTATTGGTACCATTTTCGGGCACATGACATTTATTTTTTGATCGTTTTCTATTCTGATTTTTGTGATGGAGAATAAACAAAAACAGCTATTCAGGAATTTTTTTGGGGGGTTATTCCGTGCATGGTAAAATTGGTAAGGCAGTTTTATTCTTTGGGTCAGTATGATTTTAGCGATACCTCATTTATATCTTTTTTTATATTTTAGCACTCACACAATAAAAACTTTTTTTTAAAAAATAATTAGTTTTGCATTGCTTTATTCTGAGAGCTATAACTCTTCTATTTTTCCACTGGCGGAGCTGTATGGCAGCTTGTTTTTTGCAGGACAAGATGGCGTTTTCAGTGGTACCAGGTTTATTTATATCCTTCTTTTTGATCGCATTTTATTCCAAGTGCCGGGAGTGGTGACACCCGGGGGCAATCACCCGTGCACAGCCCATGTGAGCGGGCAATCGCGATGATGTAATAATCCGTCCCAGGTCAGATAAACCCAGGGCATATGGACGGATTATTGCGTCTGATTTCAGAAAGGGGTTAATCTGTTTATCTTAGACCACCATGGTGACTTCTCCAGACCTTTGCTGAGCTTACTGCTCAGACATATTTGGCTCCTCACCTCTGTAGCCATGCCCAGGTTCAACAGCAATGCAAATAAATCCACACTCCAATCCCCCAAATTATTTCACACCATAGATGAGATCCATAAATAAATTGAAACCCAAGAGCATACACATAAATACATCCAGTCTAGAGATGAGCAGATTGATTGTCAGAGGATCGAGTTATGGTTGAGTTTCATGAGAATTTGAACACTTTAAGATTCAATTTGCAGGAAAAAAAAACCTTGGCTGGCACCATTTCCCACAATGCTGAAGCAACAGAGAGTGGGCTAATGTGTTTTTGTGTTGCCACACGGGCCTCCCCATAATGCCCTGCTGCTATGACATCTTACAGATTGTCACACCTTGTCCAGTGTGGGGTCAGTAACTGGGCCATCACAGATTAGCTCTCAGTGTTTATGTATTATGGCCAGCGGGGGTCCTTTCTCTCCCTTAGAGTATAAGCTCTGATGGTCAGTGGGGTCCTTTCTCTTCTGTAGAGTGTAAGCTCTTATGGTCAGTGAGGTCCTCTCTCTCCTGTAGAGTGTAAGCTCTTATGGTCAGTGGGGTCTTCTCTCTCCTGTAGAGTGTAAGCTCTTATGGTCAGTGTGGGTCCTCTCTCTCTCCTGTAGAGTGTAAGCTCTTATGATCAGTGAGGTCCTCTCTCTCTCCTGTAGAGTGTAAGCTCTTATGGTCAGCGGGGTCCTCTCTCTCTCCTGTAGAGTGTAAGCTCTTATGGTCAGCGGGGTCCTCTCTCCTGTAGAGTGTAAGCTCTTATGGTCAGTGGGGTCCTTTCTCTTCTGTAGAGTGTAAGCTCTTATGGTCAGTGAGGTCCTCTCTCTCCTGTAGAGTGTAAGCTCTTATGGTCAGCGGGGTCCTCTCTCTCCTGTAGAGTGTAAGCTCTTATGGTCAGTGGGGTCTTCTCTCTCCTTTAGTGTAAGCTCTTATGGTGAGCGGGGTCCTCTCTCTTCTATTGCTTCAGCAGAATGTGAGCTCTTATGGTCAGCAGGGTCCTCTTTCTCTTTTGTAGTCTAAACTCTTTTGGTCAGCTGGGTTCTCTCTCTCCAGTAGAGTGTAAGCTCTTATGGTCAGCAGGGTACTTTCTTTCTCATGTAGAGTGTAAGCTCTACATGCAGGGCTGCCATTAGGGCATTATTACCCTTACTGATGTTTGGAGACCAGTGAGTAGAAGCAAAGAGAAGGGGTCAGGACCCTGTCCGGACCCCCACCCTCTTTGGTTTCTGCTCCCTGGGCCCAGGGGCAGGGGTGGGTTGCAGTGCACATCTCGTTGGAGCTCCATGGCTGTCAAAACAATGCCAGCGCAGTTCCAGGGAAACTCCCTTTGCCTTTTCTGTGATGTGCTTGTGATGGCACCTTCGTGATTACATCATCATGCAGGTGCCAACATATACGCACGCCGCTGACTACCAAAAGTGGAGCTGCAGTGGATTGTATGATAAGTTTGTTTTTTTAATAAAATGAATTAAATGGGTGTGGGGGAGCAAAAGATGATGTATTGAGAGTGGGGGACGGGGAACAGCCAGCAAATGATGATGCATTGAGAGTGGGGGAGAGAAAATGATGAATTGACACTGAGGGATGGGGGAAAGCTAATGATGAATTGAAGGTGGGGGATTGGGAGAGCAAATGGTGAAGTGAGGGTAGGGGACAGTTAGCAAATGATAATTAGGTGAGGGTGTCGATAGAAACTGATAAATTGAGGGTGGGGGACGAGGGAAAGCAAATGATGAATTTAAGGTACTTATAGCAAATGTTGAATTGAGGGTGGGGCATAGGGGACAGAAAATGATGAATTGAGGGTGGGAGACGGGACAGCAAACAATGATGAATTGAGGGTGGTGGACGGGGTCAGTCAGCAAATGATGTATTGAGAGTGGGGGTGTGGGGGATAGCAAATAATGAATTGCAGGTGGGGTGTGGGGGTAGCATATAATGATGAATTAAGGATGAGGGAGAGTAAATGATCATGAATTGTGCGTTGGGGAGAGTAAATGATGAATTGAGGGTGGGGAAGAGTAAAGGATTATATATTGAAGATGAAGGAGGGAAAATTATGCTGTATTGAGAGTGTGAGAGAGCAAATTATTATGAATTGAGACTGGGGGGTGGGGAAGTGCAAATGAGGATGATTTAAGGGTAGCGTGTAGGGGAGAGCAAATTATGAATTAAGGGTTGGGGAGAGCAAATAGTGATGAATTAAGGGTGGGGGAAAGCAAATGATGAATTGAAGATGGAGGAGAGCAAATGAAGAATTGAGGGGGGTCTTGTTACTGTGCAGGCACTATGTCACTTTTTTCTTCATCTGACAGTGTAGAAGTTGGGGAAAAGTAGGGAATGTGCTCTGGATGCAGTGTTCTAGATTTATTTTCTGCAGAAATGAGTCAAGGCTAGAAGAAGTGATGGCAGTCTGGCTGAATAAAGAAGAAAAGTGAAGATGAAGGACTTCAGTAGAGGCATCAGTGGTGAGTCAATGAGTTACCTGTACATATACACTATACTATGTACAGAGCTCCTGTGTATAATAGCACTTATGGCAATATTAGTATTGTGTGTTTTTTATTAATGATCAGTATTGTAGTATTCGGTCCCTATGTGGTGGTAATATGTGGTCTGGTCATGGTGTGGCGGTATTTGTTCCTTGTATGTGGTATTATTTGGTCACTATGTGGTGTAATATGTGGTCTGGTCTTGGTGTGGTGGTATTTGTCCTCTATATGGGGTATTATTCGGTCACTATGTGGTGGTAATATGTGGTCCAGCCATGGTGTGATGGTATTTGTCCCTTGTATGTATTATTTAGTTACTATGTGGTGGTAATATGTGGTCTCGTCATGGTGTGGTGTTATTTGTCCCTTACATGTGGTATTTTTCGGTCACTATGTCGTGGTAATATGTGGTCTGGTCATGGTGTGATGATATTGGTCCCTTGTATGTGATATTATTGGTGATTTTAAAAAATGTATGTGACACATTGCCTTAAAGAAAAATAAATGAAAATGTACCTAAAAAGAGTATTGGATATTTTAAGAAATGTTTAATAGCTAAGAGTAGAGTTGGGCCCCATCCAAAAGAGTCTACCTTGCCGTAGTGGCGGCTTAAAAAATCATTCGGCCAAAACAAAAGCTGATGGCTATGTATGTGATATGGTGTTTGATGAGAACTGCTATAATGTGTTATTGGTGAGTTCATGGTGCATAAGTGGAGTTATTCCAAGAGTGGGTGGTGGGTCTGTGGAAGGTTTGAGAGGTGAAGGTGGAGCTGAGGTGGTGCCTGGGCGGAGTCTAAAGAGGGTCTGAAAATTTTGCCAGTATGGGGTCCTGAAATTTCTTGTGGCAGCCCTGTCTACAGGAGAGAGGTCCACTCTCTTTCTCTCCTCCTCCGCACATGCATTTTTCAAAGAAATTAATTATTTCCAGTATTGTGATTACCGCAAATTCAATTTTTTGTGAAAATTCAGCGAAGTCAGCAAATTTGAATTTTGAAAGGTCCACTCATGTCTAGTCCAGGGTCAACCCCAGAATACAAATTCAGGAATAAACACAGACTATAGACCAGTAACTCTTAATACAGAACACCAGAACCCTTTAAAGTGAAGAGTTTGTGAAGTCTTGGAATGAAAGTCTGCAGTCACTCTACGTGACTACAGACTGCCGAATAGGGACAGCGTTTGGTGCGCACTCTGTCATGATTATTCCATATTCCTGTTGCGAGCAGACGATCACATGTAACTTGTGGTCACATTCTGATTAGATTCTCTTCTGCGTCTTTCATTTCTCTTAAGTGAAATTGCATACATGCAGTCACGTGACAGCCCACTCGCATCAGCAACACTGGAGAATTATGACAGCATGCACACAGTACGTCATAATTTGATAGTCTGCAGTCACATAGAGGTGGCTGCAAACCTTTGCTCCAAGCCTGGACAACTCCTTCATTGCAGACCCCACACTAGACCCCCAACATGCATTTCCTAGACACTGTAAATTAGACTTTACCCCCTAAATAATTGTAGACTATCACGCAATATTATATATAAACCAGACCCTGTAACTGAACACAGCCTTCAAATTCCCTAAACTGATACAGACCCCAAACCAGAATCCCAAAACTGCAGACCCCAAACCAGAATCCCAAAACTGCAAACCCCAAACCAGAATCCAAAACCTACAGCCCCAAACTCCGTACACTTTGCAGCTCACACTATCCTCCTCTGAAGAGATTTCCTGCTCTGCCCTGATAAAGTCATGTTATCCTATGTTTGAAGGCCTTGGACATATTTGCACAAAGTAGTTTTTTTCATTGCAATTTGCAGAGAAAGCTATGTTAAATCTTTGTGTGCTTCCTTCTCACATCTCATTCCTAGCAGCTAGGGGGGGGAAATGTCCCAGTTGCTCTTCCTCTTGCTACATCACTGCACATTCCCATATTTAAAAGTTGGATTGTGTTTCTTATTATATACAGTATATATACACAGTACTGTGCAAAATTATTAGGCAGGCATGTTAACCGTGCTGCAATGTCAAAATACTTTTTAAAATAGAAGTGTTAATAATTTATTATCAACAAAATGCAAAGTGAAGGAACAAAAGAGAAATCTAAATTACATCAATATTTGGTGTGACCGCTCTTTACCTTCAAAACACCATCAATTTTTATAGGTACACTTATTTTGAAGGAACACGGCACGAAGGTTCTTCCAAACATCTTGGAGAACTAACCACAGATCTTCGGTGGATGTCAGCTAGCTCAAATCCTTCTATCTCTTCATGTAACCCCAGACAGGTTCAATAAAGTCAAGATCACGTCTCTGTGGGGCCGTATCATCACTTCTAGGACTCCTTGTTCATCTTTACACTTCTTTACAAGAGTTCTTACAAGTAGCACGTAGCAGAGCTAGAAAGCGGACTCTGCCCACATAAGGCTCTCTGCATACATTCTATATAGACAGTGAGCTGCTTATCACAGGAGGGGGCGTGGTCAGACCAGGGCTCACATGAGCTGTAGTCCAATCAGTGATAATCTGGTGATAAAAAAAATTCATTGTACGGAAACAACAGCACACGGCTTAGTAAGTGGCACATCACTGAAATCTGTGTCTCTGCCCCTAACTCATGCTGTCCTCAGATTACATATCAAAAACGTGCTGACAGATTCCCTTTAAGACCCGTTAAAGCTTCATACCCAAAACCACAGACTGTTGTGAGGGAATTTTGCTGATGAAAAAAAAAAGATAAATTCTAAAGCATCTCCTAACCACTAGAATGTTAACCACAGAAACCAACCAAAATGTTCACTGGAACCATCCATGTACATGATTTTCATGGACCCTTAGATGGGAAATGTTGAGCCATGACTTGAATGGACATGTTGCCATGATATTTTTGCACACATTCGGTCAACAAATGATCTCATTTATGTGATTAGCCCCATAGATTATTATTATTATTATAGCACCATTTATTCCATAGCGCTTTACATGTGAGGAGGGGTATACATAATAAAAACAGGTACAATAATCTTGAACAATACAAGTCACAACTGGTACAGGAGGAGAGAGGACCCTGCCCACGAGGGCTCACAATCTACAAGGGATGGGTGAGAATACAGTAGGTGAGGATAGAGCTGGTCGTGCAGTGGTTTGGTTGATCGGTGGTTACTGCAGGTTGTAGGCTTGTCGGAAGAGGTAGGTCTCAGGTTGTTTTTGAAGGTTTCAATGGTAGGCGAGAGTCTGATATGTTGTGCTAGAGGGTTCCAGTTTATGGGTGATGCACGAGAGAAATCTTGTATGCGATTGTGGGAAGAGGAGATAAGAGGAGAGTAGAGAAGGAGATCTTGTGAGGATCGGAGGTTGTGTGTAGGTAAGTACCAGGAGACGAGGTCACAGATGTATGGAGGAGACAGGTTGTGGATGGCTTTGTACGTCATGGTTAGGCTTTTGTACTGGAGTCCCTGGGTAATGGGGAGCCAATGAAGGGATTGACAGAGGGGAGAGGCCGGGGAATAGCGGGGGGACAGGTGGATTAGTCAGGCAGCAGAGTTTAGAATAGATTGGAGGGGTGCGAGAGTGTTCAAGGGGAGGCCACAGAGCAGGAGATTACAGTAGTCGAGGCGGGAGATGATGAGGGCATGGACTAGGGTTTTTGCAGATTCTTGGTTTAGAAATGTACGGATCCGTGAAATATTTTTGAGTTGAAGTCAGCAGGAAGTGGAAAGGACTTGGATATGCGGTTTGAAGGGGAGATCAGAGTCAAGGATTACCCCGAGACATCGAGCTTGTGGGACTGGGGAGAGTGGGCAGCCATGTACTGTAATGGATAGGTTTGTTGGGGGGTCGCGTGAGATGGGGGAAAGACAATTCTGTTTTGTCCATGTTAAGTTTTAGAAATCTAACGGAGAAGAAGGATGAAATAGCGGACAGACATTGAGGGATTCTGGTTAGATCATAGATTATAATGGGTTGTGAAAAACATGGATGTAACACATACGTACATCTGCATGCAGCATTTTTTCCACACATGCCCAGTATGTTATCTATTGGCTTAGTATATGCTTTTGTTATGTGCTTCCAATATTGAGTTCCATCTCAACCCCCCAATCCGACCCCTCAAAAATGAATGTAATCACACTTGCAGTTTTATTGGCAGTTTATGGTGTGGTTTTTCATCGAGGTTTCTTGAGCCACAGATAACTTATATATTTGCATGTACAATAAACAGGGCACATAGTATAAGGCAGCAGCATCTCTCTTATTACATTGATTTACCACATCGGTGAATCTGGTGTTGGTTACAACATCATTGACTTCCAAATGTTCTGCAGATTTTCATGCAAATGCATCTGTCACTTTGTGGGTACATCACACTGTGATTACTGCTGGAGAAAGTCTCTTATCATCCAGTTCTTCTTGTTTGTCCCATAACATCAAATATGAGGTTTAAGAATAACAACGCCAGTTTATTCCTCTAGGCAATTAGTTCAGAAAAACATCCAAGGTCTTGAACCCTAATGGATTGGATGTAATACTACCAATAGGATAACAAGTTGGAAAATGTGGACTGCATTTTAATTTTCATATTTTTCTTCTCTACAAACTTTGAAGTAGTAATTACGGCAGACTGTGACCTACATTATGTGTATGAAGAGAAGTCTATCGGCAACAAAACCAATAACAAGTGTTGTCAATTAATTACAATTATATAAGAATGATAGATGATGTCAGAGCAACAAATTTCCTTTAAAATGGTTGTCCACTTTCAGGCTAGTGGATCCCAAACTTAACAGGAACTCACCCTCCTTTAGTCCAGCGCAGGGATCCCAAGTCTGCATAATACCAGTTTTTTGACAGCAGAGACATGATGTCAACAGCGCAAAATACTGTTCTAGAACTGAGTTCAGGAGTGAATACCAGCTTCCCAATGCTGCTCCAGTCTCAGTGTTTTGGCTGCAGCATTGACGTCATGTCAACAGTACAAGATATCGCTCAAGCACTGAGTTCAGAAGTGAGTGACAGCTTCCTAACGCTGCTCCAGTCTCAGTGTTTTGTGGGGACATTATTTCAACAGCTCGAGATACCGCTCTAGCACTGAGTTCAGAAGTGAGTATCGGCTTCCCAATGCTGCACAAGTTTCAGTGTTTTCACTGCAATAGAGAAATCATGTCAACAGAGCGAGATACTGCTCTAGCACTGAGCTCAGAAGTAAGTGTCGGCTTCTCAATGCTACTCTAGTCTCAGTGTTTTGGCTTCAGTGGTGACGTCATGTCAACAGCGCAAGATACCGCCCTAGCACTGAGTTCAGAAGAGAGTACCGGCTTCCCAACGCTGCTCAAGTTTCAGTGTTTTGGCTTCAACAGAGACATGATGTCAATAGTGCAAGATACTGCTCTAGCATTGAGTTCAGAAGTGAGTGCCGGCTTCCCAATGCTGCTCCAGTCTTAGTGTTTTGGCTGCAACATTGACGTCAAGTTAACAACGTGAGATACTGCTCTGGTGACATCTTCCTAACGCTACACCAGTCTTAGTGTTTTGGTGGTGACATTATTTCAACAGCACAAGATACCGCTCCAGCACTGAGTTCAGAAGTGAGTGACAGCTTCCTAACGCTACACCAGTCTTAGGGTACTGTCACACTCTGCAACTTTCCAACGATCACGACCAGCGATACGACCTGGCCGTGATCGTTGGAAAGTCGTTGTGTGGTCGCTGGGGAGCTGTCACACAGACCGCTCTCCAGCGACCAACGATGCCGAAGGCCCCGGGTAACCAGGGTAAACATCGTGTTACTAAGCGCAGGGCCGCGCTTAGTAACCCGATGTTTACCCTGGTTACCAGCGTAAAAGTAAAAAAAAAAAAAAAAAAAACGTACATACTCACATTCCGGTGTCCTTCAGGTCCCTTGCCGTCTGCTTCCCACTCTGACTGAGTGCCGCCGTAAAGTGAAAGCAGATCACAGCGGCGACGTCACCGCTGTGCTCTGCTCCAGCCGGCAGTCAGTCAGAGTGGGAAGCAGACGGCAAGGGACCTGAAAGACACCAGAATGTGAGTATGTACGGTTTGTTTTTTTTAACTTTTACGCTGGTAACCACGGTAAACATCGGGTTACTAAGCACGGCCCTGTGCTTAGTAACCCGATGTTTACCCTGGTTACAAGCGAACGCATCGCTGGATCGCTGTCACACACAACGATCCAGCGATGACAGCGGGAGATCCAGCGACGAAAGAAAGTTCCAAACGATCTGCTACAACGTACGATTCTCAGCAGGGTCCCTGATCGCTGCTTCGTGTCAGACAGAGCGATATCGTATGGATATCGCTGGAACGTCATGGATCGTACCGTCGTAGCGACAAAAGTGCCACTGTGAGACGGTACCCTTAGTGTTTTGGTGGTGACATTATTTCAACAGCACAAGATAACGCTCTAGCACTGAATTCAGAAGTTTCAATGTTTTCGCTGCAATGGAGATATCATGTCAACAGTGCGAGATACCTCTCTAGCACTGAGTTCAGAAGTGAGTACTGGCTTTCCAAGACTGCTCAAGCAGAGATATGATATGAATAGTGCAAGATAGTGTTTAGCATTGAGTTCAGAAGTGAGTGTCGGCTTCCCAATGCTGCTCGAGTTTCAGTGTTTTGGCTCCAGTGGAGACATCATGTCAACAGCTCAAGATACCGCTTTAGCACTGAGTTCCAAAGTGAGTGTCGGCTTCCCAATGCTGCTCCAGTCTCAGTGTTTTGGCTGCAGCATTGACGCCATGTCAACAGTGCGAGATACCGCTCTTACACCAAGTTCAGAAGTGAGTGACAGCTTCCTAACGCTGCTCCAATCTCATTGTTTTGGTGTTGACATTATTTCAACAGCATGAGATACCGCTCTAGCGCTGAGTTCAGAAGTGAGTACCAGCTTCCCAACACTGCTCAAGTTTCTGTATTTTGGCTGCAGTGGAGAAATCATGTCAACAGCACGAGATACCGCTCTAGGGCCTCATTCACACGTTCAGTATTTGGTCAGCATTTTACGTCAGTATTTGTAAGCCAAAACCAGGAGTGGGTGATAAATACAGAAGTGGTGACATGATTCTAATATACTTTTCCTCTGATTGTTCCTCTCTTGGTTTTGGCTTACAAATACTGAGGTAAAATACTGACCAAATACTGAATGTGTGAACGTGGCCTAGCACTGAGTTCAGAAGTGAGTGATGTCAAACTCGGCACAGTTGTTGAGCTCGCTGGTTAGCTAGAGTGGTGACTCACACTGTTGACATGACGCCACCGCTGCAGTCAAACACTGAGACTGGAGCATCGACAAGGAGGTGGTGGAAAGGGTGAGTATCTTCTAAGTTTGGTATTTTGCAGAGTTTGGGGCTGACATTCCTGAAAGTGAACAAACACATTAAGGACAAAGCCAGTTTTAATTTTTTATACTTTGATTTTTTCCTTCTTTTCTTCCAAGAGCCATAACTTTTTTAATTTTCCTATATGCATAGCCCTTATAAAAGTTTACTTTTTGCAGAAAAAATTGTAATTTTAAATAACACCATTCATTATGCCACATAATGTACTGGAAAATGGCAAAAGAATTCCATTTGTAGTGAAATGGTGAAAAAAACAGCAACTCAATTTTACAATTGGTTTTGGCTTCATTTTTATGACATTCATTGTTGGGTGAGAATTAACGGACGGCAAGATTTTTCAAATCAGGACAATTACGACACTATAAAAAACTATATTTCTTTTACATTTTAGTAGCTTAAAAAAAATCTTAATTTTGTAAAAAGAAAAATCGGTTTGTTTCACAATTTTCCAAGGCCTGTACTTTTTATTTTCTATGAAAGCTTGTTATTTCAATACCGAGCTTTATCTCTTATTGATACCATTTTGGGGTACAGGGAACATTTTGATCGTTTTGTATTGCATTTGTTTGGATGAACGGAGTCGACAGAAGAATGGTATTTCAGGCGATTACATTAAATAAATATATTTATAGATCAAACTTTTATTCCAAATGGGATTTTTTTATGCTTTGAGAAAATAAGGTGAGTCAAACTTTTATTTATTTTAATCATTTTAAAAACTTTTTTTATTTTCTCTTTATTTTTTCTTTTTGGACCACTAGGGGTCTTGAACCCGAGATCATTTGATCGTGTGTACTGGATACTGTAATATGATGATAGAATCATAGAATGTTAGAGTTGGAAGGGACCTCCAGGGTCATCATGTCCAACCCCCTGGCTCAATGCAGGATTCACTAACCCATCTCAGACAATTGTCTGTCCTGCCTCTGTTTGAAGACTTCCATTGAAGGAGAACTCACCACCCACTTGCTAAAACTAACTAATAAAACGCAATACTTAATTGTTGAAGTATATAGTAAAAATCAAAGAGTCCAAGGAACCTGGCCCACATTTTCGATTTTTGTCACCAATACATCCAACATTCTGATACTCGAAAAAACTAAGTGATAAATTCATATGATCATTAGTAACCTGTCTCAGGATAAGACATTGGCGGTGAGAATATGAGTGGCCTCATATTACTTCAGCGGAATACGGCAGATGTATCAGCTCATGGGTATTAATATTAATGCAAACAACTAATGGAAAATAATATCTTCAACGTAGAAACGTCTGGACGAGCAGGAAGCAATAATGAAAATCTGTAGTACACAATGACCTAAAAAAGAAACATTCTCCCCTTGATAGCAGATTTGATTTATGAATATATTTCCCAACGAATCTCCGAAGCACAAGTAACTTTTACATTGCACCTTGTGGCTATTTGACTTTCAATGAACCGTACGGCTTAATTAATAAGGACAGCTTGAATTGTAGCAGTATTGATTTGGTTTGCAAATACAAACTCCCTCAGGATTTGGATTTCTGAAAGTTTGCAAGGTAGCACAACATTCAGACGATGCTCTCAGCACTTTGGAAGGAAGGAAGAATTTTCAATGAGGGAGAACAGTCTAAGAGAAAATGCAACCATTGACGGGAAAATATAAAATACGTGCACATGTATATATCAAAACAACCTGCATAAGGCTCTGTTCATCAGCATTTTTTCAATTCACCTGTTTTGTTCTCGCTACACCCTACATTCTGTGCAATGAAACACAATAATGGGGTCTGTCAGGTTTCTGTTGTTTCTCTTGTTCGACATACTATATTTACAGATTTGTAACATAGCCTCCAACACAATTGTGAACACAGCCTAAAATCCAATCAGCCTCATCAGAGAGGAGGAGGACAGGAAATGGAACGTCATCAATTGGAAGTAAAAATCTTAAAAGTTAATATTTACCTTTTAAAGGGGCTTTCGACATGACAAGAAGCCAAACTAGAGGACACATGTTTCAGGGTGGTGGCCCTTCATCAGTGCAAGGCTGAAGAACTTGTTTGACTTGGTGAGAGACCTCTGAATGGAGGGTCTACTAAAAGGGCCGATATTGACTTTTAGGATATCTACTTCCAATAGATTTCCTGCCCCCCTCTCTAAAGAGGCTACTGTCATATTTAAATTCCAAGTTCTGTTAGTCTCCCTACACCAGGATGGATCTTTCCACAGCCTAAAATGTTCAGCTTTCTGCACTGGTCCAGCAGATTTCAAGAATACCAGTAACAAACATAGAAGAGAGAAGGTCCCATAGCAAAGATTATATTGGTCCCCCATTATGGTGCCACTTACTACTTTGTTATTTTCTTCTGCATTTTTGGCTGATCTATAATGGAGCCTAAAACACAGAAGTAAACACAGCCTAAAATACAATCAGCCTCTCCAGAGAGGAGGAGGACAAGAAAGCTATTGCCAACTATTGGAAGTAGAAATGTTAAAAGTCAATATTTACCTTTTAAAAGGGCCTTGCCACATGATAAGCCAAACCAAAGCATACGTGTTTCAGGGTGGTGGCCCCTCATCAATGCAAAGCAGGAAAACTGGCCTATGACTTGGGGGCTATGGAAGGGAACCTGTCACCAAAAAAAAAACGCTATTAACCTGCAGATATAGGGTTAGTCTGCAGGTTAATAGTGTTATAATACTGGCCGATGCCTGCATATAGCCGAACACTGTGGGGAGAAAATGAACTTTATTCTCCCCAGCAGCATTCCCATTTTGGTCACAGAAGCGATGCCGGTGCTGGTTCATTCGCCGCTTTAAGCATACAGAGCGGCGGCTGTAACCACATCCCCAGCCCTGACTGAAAGCCGCCCAAATGCTGAGTCAGTGTCAGTCAGGGCTGGGGGCGCAGTTATAGGCGCCGCTAAGTATACTCAGCGTAGTGACTGAGCCAGCACCACTGTGACTGAAATGGGAACACTGTTGGGAAGAATAAAGTTAATTTTCTATCCACAGCACTAGGCTACGTGCAGGCGCCGGCCAGCATTATAACGCTATTAACCTGCAGATTAACCCCATATCTGCAGGTTAATAGTGTTTTTTCTGGTGACAGGTTCCTTGCTAACCCAGATACTAGTGCCTGTGTTGTTTCAGATTGTCTCCAACCTGAGTTCCTTATTGTCTCCTTTTGAGTTCCTGATTGGCTCCACCCTGATTGAGCACCCTACTTGAACCTGGTATTGCACTTCCTTCCTTGTGAGATTATTGAGCTCCCAGCCTTTAATCAAGGTTTTCTTTTGCCTGGTGTTTCATTCTGAGATTATACAGCTGCTCCATGTACTGATCCCTGGCTGTTCCTGACTTCGCTACCTGTCTATGCTGCCCCTAGTGGTTGCAATGCCACTACTCCAACCCAGGTCATTACATAACATGGGTGCTGTTGCAGCATACCCTGACCTGCTCTGGCAAATCTGGGTATGTTTTCAGAAACTGCTGAACTACCAAGTTGAGCACTTGTGCCAAGCACATGAGCTTGCCCCACCAGGTAACGTCCATTATCACACACGACCATGCCTGGTTGGAGGTTCAGTGGCAAAAACCAGTTCTGTCTGGTTCGTTATTTCTTTAAGAAACTTTGCAGCGGTGTGCGGTTTATGTCCTAGAAGAGTTTGCTTCAGCAGAGCCTATTGCCGCTTCACTGAGGCAGTGCTGCAAAGCTTCCGGCTGATGTGGAGGACATGTTGTGAGATACCACATCGGAGCTGGAGGACGAGGAGGAGCAGGAAGGGGTGCAGGAACTGCTGTAGAAAGTAGAGGAAACCCTGATAGAAGTAGGGTCAGCCATCCTCGGCATTGGGAGCACATGCACCATGCCAGAGTGTGACTCGGCCCCAGCCTCCACAATATTCATCCAGTGTGCCATCAGGGAAATGTAGCATCCCTGGCCACAAGTGCTTGTCCATGTGTCTGTTGTTAAGTGGACAATGCTAGTAAGTGCGTTGGTAAGGGCAAGTACTGATACAAGGTGGAGACACTACACTGGGAGAAAAAGTGTCGGCTGGGACCGAGTACCGAGGGATGGCTGCCTCCATGAGTTGGCGAAAACCCTCCATGTAAACCAGCCTAAATGGCAACATTTCCACGGCAAGCAGCCTGCAAATGTGCCTGTTTAGCATTCGGGCCTGTGGGGGGTGGCTGGTAACTTTATTTTCCTTCCAAATCCTGGGGTAGGGACAGCTGAACACTGGGCTGGGACAAGGATTTGGAAGTGCCTAATGATGGTAAGTCAGAATGTGCAAGAATAGGTGCAGGGCAGGAGGAATCTGTGCCAGTGTTTTGGACAAGGAATTGGGAAGCACATAGCACAGGGAAAGATGCAGTGGTGTCACCCAATCGCACCAATTGTGGACCCAGGAGTTCGGACCACCGAGTCAAGTGCTCAGATGACATGAGCCTGATCATGCTGGTGGTGGTGAGATTCTTAGTGGTCAGGCCCCTGCTGATCTTGGCAAGGCACAGGTTGCAAATGGCCATTTTGTTTGTCTCAGAATTCAAAAAAAAGTCACAGAGTGGGGAATTCCTAACTCTTTGACAGAGAAATTCAGGAGTGTTGGTGCTCTGCAGAATAGTTGCCCTCCTTCTCCCTCTGGTTACCCCATTGCCTCTTCCTGTCTGTTTCGGTGATGCCAATCTCTCCCCCTCAGCACTGTTGGCCTTCCTCTGCATGGCAGCTTCCCAGGATGGGTTGGTGACTTCGTCATCCACCACATCCTCTTCCACCACTGCACCCTGGTCCTCCTGAATTTGTGACTTAACAACAACAAGACTTAGCGGCAACTGTGTCTCATCATCATCGTCCTCCTTATCCCAAATTTGACATTCCCCACCATCATGTTCTTGTTGTTGGCTGCATTAAGGTTTGTGCATTACTAAACAGCATTTTATCCTGTCCCTCTTGCAGCATGCAGGTTGAGAGTCCACAATCAAGAAATTATGTTGTATAGAGCTCCTCGTAGTGTCCTAGTGTGAGATCACTAGTCTCCTGGAACTCAACATGGTGGGAGGAAGGAGAATCAGGGTGAGGATTAAGTGATTCATACTTTAAGCTGATGAGACTGGACCATGTGGAAGACTGTGGCACTTACAAGCCTGCTGCAAGCATTATCTGTTATCCAACCAACCACCTGTTTGCACAGCTTCGGCTTCAGAAGTGGTGTACCTTGCCTCCCTGAAAAGTGGGATAGGAACCGATGTGTCGTGGATAGGTGTGTTTCTTGTGCTTCAGCAACATGCATAGTCACACCTGCCCCTCGACCTCGGCATCTGGGTGCACGATCATCAGCACTTCCATTTTTCCATCCATTAACGCACACCTTAGACGCATTTTGTAATCGCTAGGTCTCTTGAAACCAAGTTTATTTTTAATAAAATAAAAAAATTGGTCACTTGCAGCAATCAAAGCAGTTTTTCTAAGTTTACTCCGCCATAAAGGAACAGAAAGAACTCAAAAGTATATGGATGACAATCAAATTCATTCCATAAAAATGCTTCAAAGCTTTTTCTCAGTTTTAGAGATCACAGAAATGTTCACAGACCACGTTACACTGTATGGCTGAGAAATGGAAGCCTACAAAATTTGTAAAAGCTTTTTTTTCACTTTTAGAGATCACAGAATTATTCACAGACCTCGTGAGAAATGGAAGCCTACAAAATTTGTAAAAGCTTTTTAGCAGTTTTAGAGCTCACAGAAATGTTCACAGACTGCGTAACACTGTATGTTCAAGGAATGGAGGACTACAACATTTTTAAAAGCTTTTTCTCAGTTTTAGATATTAAAGAAATTTATTCCACACTACGGAATAGTGTATGGCTGAGAAATGTAGCCTGGGAAAATGTTTCAACGATTTTTGGGTGTGTTATATAACACAAAAAAGGACCTCAAAGCGTGTGATACCTGATGGCTCAAAATATAGTTAATTTTTTCAGCTCGCACAAAAAAATGCAGCTATATATTTGCCAATAAACTGCACAGGCCTAATCCCTGTCTACAGAATGAATTCTGTGACTCTATTTCCTCCTGTGACTCTCTCTCTCGCTCCCTAAGCTAAATGCAGATTGTATGTGATACAAAGGATTAGCCCTTAGTAGGGCTGTTAGGAGTGTCGGACTGGTGGGCCAAGGGCCCTCCAGTAACCAAATCTTGGGCCCCGCTTTTCAGTTACATGCAAATGTGACATTATCCTCAATCAATGACTGGGTAGATTAGTAAATGTGTAAGATGCTGCCATTGTCTGTACATAGTGATTCAAGTATATAATGCCAAGTACTGCTCATATAAGAGGGTGGTGGCCCACCGCAGGATTCTCCTGTTCTCCTGTGGGCCAGTCCAAGCCTGTCTGTTAGTATGATGGCTCAGCTTCAGCACCAGTATCAACACTACAGGCCTCTGACTCGTTATACTGTGCACACAGAGGCGTAGACAAGCATGCTCTCCCTCCAAAACAGTGTCACAGAGCTGTGCAATAGGGTCAGTGTGCTGAGTCGGGAGTCGTCTGACCTTTTATAATTCCTGATGATATCAGACTGGTAGTCAATCACAGTAATGCCACAACAAAGATGGCTATGGCATTACAGTTTACTACAGGTAAACGTAGTAATACGTTCTGTTTTTTACATGGTGCAAGGGTTTCACTGGTCAGTGATTTACATAGATAAGGATCCCAATAGTGAATATAATATTGTAACTACCTTAACATTGCCAGGTCTTACCATCCGGGACAACATAACCATTTGGATGATTTATTTCATACGGGATGATCCCAAAAGCTTACTGTGATGAGACAGACGCAGCATTTATTCTTATTTATGGCAGACATATCATTTCAGTAGGCCCAGGGAATGAGCTATTGTTTTCTTGAATTGATGTGTTTTTCTTCAATGGGTCAAGAGACTTAGGTCATTGCTCATATGAACCTAAACATCGGCTCTTGAATTGATTATTGTGTTGATATTCTTGGAGAACAGGGATGCTGGTTAATTGAAGAACTGATGCTTGCTAATATGTTGATTGCCCATTGTACCAGGCCATGTATTTTGTTGACCTGCAAACATTGAAGGAGAAACAAAGCAAATTGATTGAATACTCGAACAATGAGAGTTGAACTCTTCCCATTTTCCCCCTGATCTGTGGAAGATGGCCTAAAGAACAGATGTGGGTATAAAAAGGACATTTATCCTTCTGCAAAGAGACTCTACAGAACAGCAGCCAAGACATTATGGATCCATCTGGAGGGATAAAGATTTGAGACACTCTACAGGAAATCACCTTAAGGGGTCATGGCCCCAGCTGGAAGAATACAGATCTGATCAATTGACCATCACTGAACCCATGGTGGCATTCGGAGAAGCCAGGTTGGGGCCATCCAGTCACATGGCCCAATGGAGACGTTCAGGGAAAAGAAAGGTTGGGACCATCTAGTCACATGGCCCAATAGAGATGTTCAGAGAAGCGAGGTTGGGACCATCCAGTCACCTGGCCCCATGAAAACATTTGAAGAAGCCAGGTTGGGACAATCAGTCTAAAAACTTCAATGGAATGTCAACTTCCTAAGCTTGTTTCCTCCTCTCTGTGGGTGCCCGCCAAAAGCCGGGTGCCACTAGTAGGGATAGCAGCACTGTAAGCCCTGAAGTTGCTGCTGCTCTATTTCCGGCGAGTCTGCCGAAGGGTGAGACACTGTAATTTGCACCATCTTATGTACTTGCTGGGACTGTATTATGTGTAATTGTCTGTTGGTGGTTCAATAAAGTATTGCCACACTGTTTTACTCACAATCTGTGTTGCCTGAGTAGTATAATGCCCATGGGAAAGGAGAGCGGGCGTTCATTGGGATGAACCTCGCTTCATGCGATCTTTCTAAAGACAGCTGGGCAACCGGATGAGAGCACCCACAGACCCTCGTCTATCCACACCTAATTCATTTTATTGATGATCTGACTTGTGCATTTAATGATAATAACAGAGATTGAAAGGGCCGGCCACTAAATTGGTATTGATGACCAACTATTAGGCTATGGTCACACGAGTGTATGTTCTCTCATCCAAGAGAATGTGGTCAATTTTGCGATGTGTGATCCAATACACTTAGATCAGGAGAACATGGGAAAAAAATTCTCCATCTTCTCCATTCTGTCAGTGTGTGGAAATTAGACTGCAATTAGATGTCACCCGTGTGCAGACTGATGTTTTCCACGCACTCATTGACCTGCATGGCTGAGTGCGATCTGAATATCAGATCATACTCGATCATACTGCGATCAAAATTGGACATGTGTTCTGCACCATAGAATAACATTGGTTCGAGTGCGATCGGATGTTTTGTTTGATTTCACTTGTACAAAAAATGCGGCTATGGCTACGTTCACATTAGCGTTAAGCTAATGTGCGTCGGGTTTGCGTCGGCGACGCAGCGGCGACGCATGCGTCATGCGCCCCCTATACTTAACATGGGGGACGCATGCGTTTTTTTTTGTTGCGTTGTGCCACACATGCGTCTTTTTTGCCGCAAGCGTCGGACCAAGAAAACGCAACAAGTTGCATTTTTCTTGCGTCCGATTTTCGGCAAAAACCGACGCATGCGTCGCAAAACGCAGCGTTTTTGCGTGCGTTTTGCCGCGTTTTTGCGTGCGTTGTGCGTTGCGTCGCCGACGCAGCGGCGCACAACGCTAGTGTGAACGTAGCCTTAGTGCATGAGCCTTTAGAATAAGTACATTATGGTGGGCACCCGCACTGATCAGCTGTTACCAGCTTTGGTGGCTGTTGCATGGACATTACTGAACATTAAAGCTCCATGTACTGCTTAGTGGCCGCTACTAAAAACTTGGCATAGGACTTTAACATCTTGCTTTTTAACCCACCAAGATGTCTGTATGTGAAGAAAGCAATGCTTTTTTGGAAGTGTGGGGTTGGGCGAGGGAGAGTGGGAATCATTGGATTGTACTGTAGAAGACTGTTTTTTCTAAGACACGTAAAAATGGCAAATAGTTTCATGCATGTTTATGAATAATTTCCACTTACTGTAAGACAGAAGTGTATTTGATATATACAGTATTTGCACTTTAGTATACAGTATTTGCACATTAGTCACTTAACTCCCCAATAACAAGGCTAGATTTATGCATCTGAGTACAGTAGAAGCTGCTTTATGTTCTTTCCTATGAACAATTCGTTTGTGAAATTACCCGTGTTAACATTAATTAATGGAGATCAGAAAATGGCGCTGTTTGAAGAATGCATGAAATTATTATTTGAATGGTTCAGTGCTATAGGGCAAATTCATCTAAATGGAAAAAAAACAGAAGATCAGAGATTAAATTTTAGCAGCAGAAGTTCACATAAGTAAGAATTCGTAAAGAAATCCTTTAAGGAGTCTGAAGGAAGAGAAGAAAAAAATAACCAGAGAAAATTTCATAATAAATAAATTTCTAAGTACCTTATAATTAGCAAACAACACTTTTTTCATATAAGGAGATAATAAATAAAGAACATAAAAATGTATTGTTACACTTGCAGAAACCTATTCAAGAATAATGATAGGACAGGTGAGAGCGACGAAAAATGGAAAATTGGGCTGTGGTCAGATGACTCAAAATCTGAAACTTTTTATGGACACCATTTCACATGGGGAAAGGAACCATTCAACTTGTTATCAGCGATTAGTGCATACGAAAACCAGTGGAAGATAATAGATAACCCAGAAATGGAATCTTGTGAACAGTAAACATAAATTTCTCAGAATTGACATAAAGTTTATTTTCCCTGAGTATTTGTAAGGCCTGTCTCACATGTTCCTGATGTGACACAAGATCCGGCGAATAAAGTCTTATCTCATCCAAATAGACTACCGCAACCCTACCTACCAGATGTCGGAAAATGTATTTTTCAAAATGCTGAAAAATGTCAGAAGTAGGGTTGAGCGACTTTTACTTTTTTAGGGTCGAGTCGGGTTTCGCGAAACCCGACTATCTCAAAAGTCGAGTCGAGTGAAATCGGCCGATTACCGCAAAAAGTCGGGTATCGACCGGAACACGAAACCCAATGCAAGTCAATCTTTCTCTCTCTCTCTCTCTCTCTCTCTCTCCTCCGTCCCAGCACAGAAAATCTGGTGTTACACATTGCAAATCCCTACAGCACACAAGCGATAAGATGGCGATAGGCGTGCACGCCCCTAAGACCTATATCATCACTCTGCCCACGCTCCTTCATTGGCTGAAAAAATGGGGCTAAACGCGTCATACGAAACACGACTTTGGCGCGAAGATCGCGTACCGCATGGCCGATCGCACACTGGGATCGGGTCGAGTTTCATGAAACCTGACTTTGCCAAAAGTCCGTGACTTTTGAATTAGTCCGATCCGTTTCGCTCAACCCTAGTCAGAAGCATTGGTCAACCCAAATGGCCTGACGAGGTTTTCATTGTGTCCCTCTGGGGTATTAAAAGAAGTCTTCCACTCATCCCCTGCCTTATTAAGGATCAGATTATAGGTCCCCCTAAAATCCAGTTTGGAAAACCATTTAGCCCCGACAATCTGATCAGAAAGATCCAGGATGAGAGGAAGCAGATATGGATCCCAAACAGTGATCCGCGTTAGTTCATGAAATTCTAAACAGGGGCACCTCTTTACAAAGAAAAACCCCGATGCCTAAGGAGATGAGGGTCTGATATGTCCCTTAGCAATGCTCTCTGCAATGTAACCTTTCATTGCCTGCATCTCGGGACTCAAAATATTATATAGCCTGCACTTAGTCAACTTGGGCCCAGACAAAAAATTGATTGAGCAATCACATGGTCGATGAGGTGGTAGTTCCTGACACCCTAGTTCCAAAAACACATTCTCAAAATCAGACAGATGCTCCAGCAGAGGTCTTTTAGCCTCCATGGATATACGGGTGCACATTCAGCTGTTAATGCAGTACACACTCCATCTCACTATCTCCCGTGCCTGCCAGTCCACCACAGCATTGTGTAACATCAGCCAAGGTAGTCCAAGAACCACTGGAGAGGGCAATCCCTCTAGCACAGAATAATTGATAGATTCAGTGTGAATGGCCCCTACCTGTAGACTTATATTTTGAACAACCTGAGAAAAATATGCCTGGTTCAAAGGTGCACAATCTATAGCAATTATGAGTATAGGTTTTGACAACTTATGAGGAATAAGAATCAGACCCTTGGACCTGGATGAATTGGGCGTCAAACAGGTTAAACCACCCCCAACTGTCCAAAAAGTCAGAAATAAACACCTTTCTTCCACTTAATAGGATCTCGGCGGGCTAGCCTCCTTGCAACCTGGGTTACTTAGTTTTCCTGCTGCTGTTTGCGGTTATGTACTGTGGCATGTAAACGTTTGTTATTCTTTGTCAAAATTCTTCCAGTTCTGTGAAATTCCTGAGTCTCCTTGCATTCACTGCTATTTTAAGGTTTAACCACAGATTTTCAATGATGTTCAGATCAGGGACTGTGAGGACCTATGTATAATCTTTAACTTGAGCCTTTTGAGGTTGTCTATTGTGGATTTTGACAAGTGTTAAGGATCATTATCCATTTGTAGATGCCATCCTCTTTTCAACTTCAGCTTTTTTACAGATGGTGTCGTGTTTGCATCAAGAATTTGTTGAAATTTAATTTAATCCATTCTTCACTCAACCCGTGAAATGTTCCCTGTGCCATTGGCTACAACACAATCCCAAAACATGATTGATCCAACCCCATGCTTAATGGTTGGCAAGTTGTTCTTTTCCTAAAATTCTGTGCCCTTTTTTCTCCACACATACCTTTGGTCATTGTGCAAAATAGTTTTATTTTAACCTCATCAGTCAACAGGACCTCTTTCCAAAATGCATCAGGTTTGTTTAGATGTTCTTTTGCAAACTTCTGACCCTGCATTTTCTGGTGAGGATGCAGGAGAGGTTTTCCTCTGATGACTCTTTAATGAAAGCCATATTTCTGCAGGCATCTCTGACCAGTAGAACAATGTACCGCAACTGCAGTGTCTTCTTAATCTTACTGGAGGTGTTTTGCAGTCAAGCAGGGGTTCTGATTTGCCTCTCTAACAATCCTACGAGCAGCCCCCACTGAAATTTTGCTTGGTCTTCCAGACCTAATCTTGTCTTCCACTGTTCCTGTTAACTGCCATTTCTTAATTACATTTTGAACTGAGGAAAAGGCAACTTGAAAACACTTTACTATCTTCTTATGGCCTTCTCCTGCTTTGTGGGCCTCCACCATTCTCATTTTCAGATTGCTAGGCAGCTGCTTAGAAGACTCCTGTTTTTTGGCTGCTGTTTTTTGGCACAAGGTTAGATGAAGCAGGTTTTTTATAAATCTAGGAAATTTTCATCACTTGGCCTTTCCTAACGATGATAGTGAACAAGCCATAGCCCTAACAGGCTAATTGTGGTCTGAAACCTTGGTTAAAGTTGTCAAATATCTAAGGGTGCCAAAACTTTTGTAATTTTTAAAATGTAAAATATGAAAAAATATTTCTTTCTTGCCTAAAATATAAAAGAAATGTGTCATATTTACATTGTGGATGGTCAGGTATAAACAAAATGACTCTTTCCACCATAAAAAAGCTCCCGTTTACGTCGAACTGCTGTAGAACCAGCGTTACGAGTTGTTCCACCTAACTGCATGGACTCCTTAGTGGATCAGACCTAGATTCATTAGACGCATGACCCCCAAAAAATTGCTGTGTCTCTTTTTGTCTCTCTCGAAGATGGCGGGCTACATGGATAGCAAGAGGCATGGCGTCTTCCAGGGAATCAGAAGAAATGGAGAATCCAGCTCAATGAGGTAGTTAAAAAACCTTTTCTTTATTCACTAGAAAATGTGCTCAATAGAGGGTAAAATATCAGCGTAGACAGTGAATAAAATGCGATATCAATGCGTTTCTGGTGACCAATTGCCCTTAATCATGATTAAGGGTGCTTGGTCAACAGAAACGCGTTGATATCGCATTTTATTCACTGTCTACGCTGATGTTTTATCCTCTACTGAGCACATTTTCTAGTGAAAAAAGAAAAGTTTTTTTCACTATCTCGTTGAGCTGGATTCTCCATTTCTTCTGATTACTACACGCCCTGGCAGAGCGGTTCCGTGCTCCGAGTTCCTCAGGATGTCGACTGTGGTGAGCTGGACATCCTCCACCCTCTCTAAAAGCCCCTAACAAAATTGACTCTAGTGTGGGATCATTCCAATTTCCACCTAGTGTCTGTGGACCATCTATGAAACTCAGAGCAAAAGTCCTCTGCTGGCCGATCTCCCTGATACAATTTTAATTCAGCCAGAGAGACACAGTCAAGATCGTCATAAACAAGCCCCAGATCACTAAAAATTCCTCGACCGTTTGGAGTATCTGGGAACCTGAGCAGTCACAGGATCCATAGTTGATCGAAGTAAGGTGGACCAGTAATAATGTCACGCTTCTACCCCTACAAAGAAGGCACACGGAAAAACAGGAGGGGGCGCAAGCTACAGTACACACCAAAAGTTTGGACACACCGTCTCATATAAAGATTTTTCTGTATTTTCATGACTATGAAAATTGTACATTCACACTGAAGGCATCAAAACTATGAATTAACATATATACTTATATACTTAACAAAAAAGTGTGAAACAACTGAAATTATGTCTTATATTCTAGGTTCTTCAAAGTAGCCACCTTTTGCTTTGATGACTGCTTTGCACACTCTTGGTATTCTCTTGATGAGCTTCAAGAGGTAGTCACTGGGAATGGCCGTGTCAGGTTTAATAAGTGGGATTTCTTGCCTTATACTGTAAATGGGGTTGGGACCATCAGTTGTGTTGTGCCGAAGTCTGGTGGATACACAGCTGATAGTCCTAGTGAATAGGCTGTTAGCTGCTTTTTTCTTGCCATAAAACAAATTCTAAGTAAACAAAAATGAGTGGCCATCATTACTTTAAGAAATGAAGGTCAGTCAGCCGGAAAAATTGGGAAAACTTTGAAAGTGTCCCCAAGTGCAGTGGCAAAAACCATCAAGCGCTACCAAGAAACTGGCTCACATGAGGACCGCCCCAGGAAAGGAAGACCAAGAGTCACCTCTGCTTCTGAGGATAAGTTTATCCGAGTCACCAACCTCAGAAATCGCAGGTTAACAGCAGCTCAGATTAGATCAGATCAATGCCACACAGAGTTCTAGCAGCAGACACATCTCGACAACAACTGTTAAGAGGAGAATTTGTGCAGCAGGCCTTCATGGTAAAATAGCTGCTAAGAATCCACTGCTAAGGACAGGCAACAAGCAGAAGAGACTTGTTTGGGTTAAAGAACACAAGAAATGGATATTAGACCAGTGGAAATCTGTGCTTTGGTCTGATGAGTGCAAATTTGAGATCTTTGGTTCCAACCACCGTGTCTTTGTGCGACGCAGAGAAGGTGTGTCCAAGCTTTTGGTATGTACTGTATGTCACTAAGGAAAGATACAAGGGGCACCCCTGATACTTGCCCTATGCCACCCTGAGCTCCCTAGACATGTTATTTCACCTTGAGTGGCAATCTCATTCCCATCCCTGTGTTACCCTAAATACCACCCTGCTAAGTGAGTAGGACAGCAGGAAAACAGGGGGGAAACACAGAGATAACAGAAAACCACAATCAATAAAAAACACTCTCAATCATTAGAGTAGGAAATAGGGAAGAACAGGGTGAGGCAAACTAAATGGGAATAGAGACTGTCAGAACACACACAAATCAACTACATGCAGATATCTCCTGAAACAACTCCAAACACCAGCTCCTTTCTCAGCTCACTCCTCCAGCTCCAAACCAAGCGGTTGCAAGCTATGACTGGCAACAACTGATGCTTAAAAGAGAATATCTAAACCAGAGGGAAGTGATGAACTCAGAACAGCTGAGACAACTCAGGATAGAGAACTTCAGGACACAAACAGGACTGTTTAACCCTTGAAAGAATAGAGCAAGGAATACCTGAACTACTAATAGAAAGGTTAAGTAGTTCTAACCAGTGCAGATGTATGTGTAACCAGACACTGCAATCTTCTGGCCTCACTCTGTCATGACACTAACCCAATATAACACACTTACAGTCATCCATCAGTTTTCATGTCTTCATGATCTAAACTAAGACCTTCAAATAAATAAGGCAGCACACTGCGGCGCTAAAACATGCAAACATGAAACATGAAAATTGAACTGCATTACTGCACTAGAAATATGAAAAAATGAGAGCGTTTAGCGCATAAATTGGCCAGTTCATGTGTACATGGTAGCCACATTAAGGCATCTCTTGTATACCAGGTCCTACACTTTCCATTCCTCGCTGAGAATTAACGTCTTCATCTGAATGGGTACCTGTGAAACCTCTTCGTAGACTGAATTTCTCTCTCTCTGTGGAGGGGTAATGGACCTGCTGCGATTAAAACACCTGTGGCTAAAAGGCAGAGGAGTGCTCAGTCAGAAGGCTAATGAATACAAATTTCAAAAAAGTGTAGGACCTGGTATACGAGAGATGCCTTAATGTGGCTACTGTTGTGAATTTTGTTCTCGGGCTCCCTCCTGTGGTCGTGAATGGTACTTTGGTGAGTTCGGTCCTTGGACACCCTCTGGTGGCTTTGAGTGGAACTTATGATCTTTGAGGTTGGCTTTCTCAGCTGCCCTCATTTATTGCTTCTGCTGGCTTCCCTATTTAACTCTGCCCAGATCGTTAGTTCATGCCAGCTGTCAATGTCTCAGTACTGGTTCAGATCTCTCTTGGATTTCTCAGATGACCTGTCCACTCCAGCAGAAGCTAAGTCCCTGCTAGTTCATTTGTGGTTCATTGGTTTTTGAATATATTTCTCAGTACATGCTATGTTTCTAGTCCAGCTTGCTATTATGATATTTCCTTGCTAGCTGGAAGCTCTGGGGGTGCACTCTGCGTGGTTTTTGTAGTTTTTAATACTGACCGCATAGTTCCCTTTCCTATCCTCTGTCTATCTAGAGAAGATTCGGCCTCCTTTGCTAAAATCTGTTTCATTCCTGTGTTTGTCACTTCCCTCTTAACTCACAGTCATTATTTGTGGAGGGCTACCTTTCCTTTGGAGAATTTCTCTGAGGCAAGGTAGGCTTCTATTTCTATCTTTAGGGGTAGTTAGCTCTTAGGCTGTGAAGAGGCGTCTAGGGAGAGTTAGGCACGCTCCACGGCTATTTCTAGTGTGTGTGATAGGATTAGGGATTGCGGTCAGTAGAGTTACCACCTCCTCAGAGCTTGTCCCAGGTTTTCCGTTTTAACCATCAGGTCATTCCGGGTGCTCCTAACCACCAGGTCCATAACAGGCTACCAGGTACACCAGCCTACCAGGTACACATGAATTGGCCAATTTATGTGCTAAACTCTCTCATTTTTTCATATTTCTGGTGCAGTAATGCAGTTCAATTTTCATGTTTCATGTTTGCATGTTTTAGCGCCGCAGTGCGCTGCCTTATTTATTTGACTGTATACGAGTTGGTGACTCTAGGTTCAGCACCTGTTCACACTTAGTCTATGTTTGGATGTGACGGTCAGTTTTTTGAAATTTAAAATTTCTAAACTAAGACCTGGCGTCAACCAAAGTATAGAGTGTTTCCAATGCATTGTTAGGAAGCTTCAGTCCCCAACTCTATGACAGGCTGCTATGATCAATACTTTTTGATTCATGGGTCTAATTAAATATTTTCAGGACCTAATTTTAAGAAGATAATATTGAGGTTTATCACTATCATCTGTTGGGTTTTTTGCCATCATGTGAAATGATCTCAAAATAACAAATCGATAATGAAAAATGAATGGAGAATATGTCTTTACCTTCCAGCGAGCGTCTCAGTAGGGGATTATAGCTGAGCTTACTGCCTAGACCATCAAAGCAAAATATTAATAGGAAACAAGGCAGTCTGAATGGCGGAAAGTTATCAGCATGCACAAGAGAAACAGGTAGCAAACTTGTCCCTGCTATGTCTCTATCTCATATCTATTTATCTGTCTGTCTATATATTTATGCATCTCACACACCTATCTCATTCTATCTATCGCATATCTATCTACAGTATCTATTTTTCTCATTTTTATCTATCAAATATATTTATGTCTCTCATATCTATGTAGTGCAAAATGTTAGTTTTCCCTTATTAATTATTAATATATTAACATTACAAAAAAGAATATCAAACTGGTGCATGGTGGGGGTGATTTATTATATGGGTCAAAATGTAAGGTGCTTGTAAAACTTTTCAATTTACCTCTTCTCAAAAATGGAAGGACTTTTAATTCTAAAGTTTTTGTGTAAATTGCATAGGTCACCAGCCACCTCTTCAGTCTATCAAATGTGTCCATTTTTCTAGGCAAGAAGTGCATGCTTATATGTTCTTTGCTTTAGGGCTTGAAAGCGCTGCTCTACAGCTGAGCATATCGCTGGCAAGCTTCGGAGAAACAGCAGCACTGCCCCTGATGACGATTTGTTTCAGGGCGGTAACAGAAGCTGTAGGTTGGCACTGCTGTCACTCACCCTGCATCCATTACCATCCCCTGATTATGTCTCAGTTAATGAACAAGGCAGTGTGACAGAAGAGGTGTGGCATTGGTAATTGACTTTGCACACTAGCAGGGTCAGAAGAAGTGTGGCAGTGGGGGCTGAAGATGCAGGGTGGTGGGAACAGAAGAAGTGTCTCAGTGGGGACTGAAGATGCGGGGCAGCAGGGTCAGAAGACATGTGACATGTGACAGTGGGGACTGAAGATGGGGGTGTCGGGGACTGAAGAATTGTGGTAGTGTGAACTGAAGATGAGAGGCAGCAAGGTCAGAACAAGTGTGGCAATGGGGACTGAAGATACGGGCGGCGGGGACTAAAGAAGTGTGGCAGTAGGGACTAAAGAGCGGGGGCAACAGGCTCAGAAGAAGAGTGCCAGTGGCAAGTGAAGTTGTGGACCGACTGAGATAGAAAAAGTTTGGCAGTGGAGATGGAAGATGCAGGGCGGCAGGTTCAGAAGAAGAATGGCAGTGGGGACTGAAGATGTGTGGGTGGTGGTGACAGAAGAAGAGTAGCAGTGGGGACTGAAGATGTGTGGGTGGTGGTGACAGAAGAAGAGTGGCAGTGGGGACTGAAGATGTAAGGGGCAACGGAGACAGAAAAAGTGTGGCGGTGTTGCAGACTGGAGTGATAGAATCTGCAGTCACTTTTCCATCATGACTACTGGAACAGTATGTCATGGGGGTGGTGGTAACAGAAGCTGTGATAACTGACATCAGGACTTCCCGATAAAACTTCATTTTAGGACAGAAAAGGAAGCAGTGGGAGACACAGGAGCCACAGCCCGCTGATGACAATCCATTGAGAATTCGCAATGCAAGCTTGGAGACTCAAATGAATCATCATCGGAAGTAAGAACAAAATAAACGCAGACAGCAAATTAGAATAGAGAGGGAATGGTAGGGAATTCTTGGTTGAAGTACATTAGAAAAGTGGTAAGATTATTACATTCAATATTTAGACATACAGTATGAAATTCACTGATAGCCTCTAACAAACCCTTTAAAGAGTGCAGAGACCTACAGTACATGGCTCTCTTTATCTTTACATACAATAGACGATGCTCAACATAGTCAAAGGAATGCTCAAAACATCTTATTTTTTTGGAAGAGGGAGTGACTTCAGTTTATTGCTTCACTTTTAACATTGACTCAAAACCAGCCTCAAAATTTATCTTATAAACTAAATGATTGCAATAACTAAAACCGCGCTTGAGGCTATAACAGGAAACAAAAAATAGTAGTAATAAAATAATAACATACAATAAAACCCACCTAATGGTGTGATATGTATCACAGAAATGGAATCCTTTTAAGAACAACTGAGCCACTTAATGCGGTCCCTGTATAAAGGATAGCATTTTAGAGTATTAGTCCTCTCTTAGGTGTACCACATCGAAATATAGCCACTTTAGATCTTTTTTTATTATATATTAAAAGTGGTCTTATCACTGGGGAAAGTTTAGTTGAAATGGGCAGTGGCCAAAAATATACTGTGGAGCAAAATGTACAGGCCCACTCGGTTAGTCACTTACCCGGTGTTGGTAAGTTGCTGCCTGGATGTGGCAAAGTTTTGTGCAGTTACCAGGTTGGAGGCAGGTTGTGTAATAGTTGCTGCCTGGATGTGGCCCAACAGTGCCTGTTCCGCCGGGTTAGAAGCCATTGGTAACTTGGATGTAGTGGAGTTGCATCCAAATGACAGGTAAGGAGATATGCTCCTGTCAGGCGCAATGCATCGAGAGTGCAGGGGAGCTGCGTAGAGCCAGGGAAGCCCCGGCCGGTGGCGTCCCTGGATACCAGCGAGGAAAGATGGCCGACAGTGATTCCTAGAGTGTGACGTCACAGACGCTACGGAGCAGCGTTGGGACCAAAAGAGTAGCCAACGCGTTTCGAAGGACTGCACCTAGACTCAGTGACAGTGTTGGCAACTACCTGTCTTGACTCCAGCTGCTGAGGGCATTATCTGTGAGGTAGCACGAGTGTGTTCAGTTGATATCTAGGTTTATCTTATAAACTCATTATTAAAAATCCTCATCAGGAAATGCCCTTACTGTGAGAAAGCAAGCATGTTGTTGTTGGGGGCCGCACAGAATGGCATCGTGGGCCACATATGGCCCCCAGGCCGCAGTGCACCCCTAATATAAATCAATGTTATTTAAATTAACGCCATCTGCAAAAAGTAAGTCAGTATTATGAACTTCTAGCATGTAATATGCAATCGCTACTCCAGTCATAGTCTTCACATACCTGGAAATGCACATTTAACAACCTACTCACTCATATTCTATGGCTGCTAAATGTCTTGCATGGCTCCAGACTTTGTTACCAGGCCTTTAGTTGCATCTTCAGCAATTAGTACGCCAAAATGCACTATAAAGGACTTAATCAAACCAAGCAAATATGCTCATACCCCTGAATTCTTGGGGCCCACAAACAGAAAATCATCCAAATCTACTATATAATTGTCTAAGGGGTACTTCCGTCTTTCTGTCTGTCCTTCTGTCTGTCTGTCTTTCTTTCTGTCACGGATATTCATTGGTCGCGGCCTCTGTCTGTCATGGAATCCAAGTCGCTGATTGGTCTCGCCAGCTGCCTGTCATGGCTGCCGCGACCAATCAGCGACGGCCACAGTCCGATTAGTCCCTCCCTACTCCCCTGCAGTCAGTGCCTGGCGCCCGCTCCATACTCCCCGCAGTCACCGCTCACACAGGGTTAATGCCAGCGGTAACGGACCACGTTATGCCGCGGGTAACTCACTCCGTTACCGCCGCTATTAACCCTGTGTGACCACGTTTTTACTATTGATGCTGTCTATGCAGCATCAATAGTAAAAACATCTAATGTTAAAAATAATTAAAAAAATTAAAAATCATTATATACTCACCATCCGCCGCCTTTCCCGCTCCTCGCGACGCTCCGGTGACCGCTTCATGCAAGCGGCAAGTTCCGGTGGCAAGGATGGTCTGCGAGAAGGACCTTCCATGACGTCACGGTCATGTGACCGTGACGTCATCACAGGGCCTGCGCGATAAGGACCTGCCATGACGAAACGGTCATGTGACCGCGACGTCACCACACCCTGGGACCAGAAGCTGCCGCCTGCACCGCACACAGGCGACAGAACTACTACAAGGCGCCCTCGGAAGGTGAGTATATGTTTATTTTTTATTTTTTAACCTGTGACATACGTGGCTGGGCAATATACTATGTGGCTCTGTGCTGTATACTACGTCGCTGTGCAATATACTACGTGGCTCTGTGCTGTATACTACGTCGCTGTGCAATATACTACCTGGCTCTGTGCTGTATACTACGTCACTGTGCAATATACAACGTGGCTCTGTGCTGTATACTACGTAACTGGGCAATATACTACGTAACTGGGCATAATACTACATGGCTGAGCAATATACTACATAACTGGGCAATATACTACGTAACTGGGCACTATACTACGTGGTTGGGCAATATACTACGTCACTGGGCAATATACTACGTAACTGGGCAATATACTACGTGGCTGGGCAATATACTACGTGGCTGGGCAATATACTACGTGGGCTGTGCAGTGTACTACATGGGCTGTGCAATATACTACGTGGACATGCATATTCTAGAATACCCGATGCGTTAGAATCGGGCCACCATCTAGTAATGTATAAAAGAAGATATACTGAGTTTGTACCTCATCATCACCTCAAGAAAGGATTAAAAAATCTCAAAGTAGGTAGCTACTGTGATGCAGTGGTAGGACCATACACAGTGAAACGGCAGTGACCCAAGCAAGTTCAAACAAAACATTTATTTATTGTCTTACTGCACACAGTCTATTAGCAATACACATTAAATGGCTTCTTCATCCAGGCCAATGGAAAATATACAGTACACGGCTTCTTCACACAGTCTATTAGAAATACACAGTAACCGGCTTTACTTTGCAGTCCCTACACAGGCCAGACTTCCCTTTGTCCAGTTTCCTTGGGGCGACCGCCCGCTGATACCAAGTCTCTTTACTCATGCCATGCACTTCACGCCATCCTCCGGATTGCAGCCTGACAACATAAGACAGGCCAGGACACAGGGTGTCAGTTCCTTTTGCCCCTGTGTTGCTCCACACACAAAGAACTCTGCAGACAACTTCTCTGTCTGCTTCCAAACCAACACTGACACACCTCCCCCTCTACTATAGGGCTTTAAATCAGTCACTGCTTCATTATTCTAATTACAGCCATACCTGTGTCTGCAGTACGCCCTCATGGCCTCACTAACTATGCTTCCATGCACATTCTGGAGAGCACATACAGCGCCCCCTAGCTGTAACAGGGGTCCCTGCCTCCCACTATTTAAAATAAAAGATCATATAAGCAAGGAGATATCTATATAAAAAGTCCAAACAACATCCTAATAAGTGAAAACAATTGTTGTGCACTGCAGAAAGGCAGAAAGCAGATTATGGGCTCGCCTACACAAGAGTATAACATGGCCGAGTGCTATGTGATGTTTTATCGGATAGCACTCGGCCCAATCTTATAATATGGGGCAGTGCAGATCTGAGATACTTTTCTCATGCCAATTTGGCATGAAAAAAAATTGCAGCATGCTGTAAGTGAATCCGATATCGGACCACGTACACCCATACAAGTCTATAATCGTGTGAAAAACATCAGATTTCACCCAGATGTTATCGGAGTGCAGTCCGTTGTACGTGCACAGAGTTGATGGAGAAATGAAGTTCCCGTCTTCTCCACAATGGTGCTGTGATACAATTGGATAACACTCAGATTTCACTCGGCTAAGACTCGGACAGAGTTTAATCATTGGCATAATCGGCCCGATTCTCTTTCATGAAAGAACATATGGCCATCTGATCGCAACCTTGATGTTAGACCTGGCTAACCATGGCCCTTTTCCACACACACTAAATCAAAAGATGTATATGAGACAGCTGGATCCTCTTTTTTAAATCCCGTTATTGGCTGAGGCCACTTTAGACAACGATAGGATATTTAACAATCTAATTTGCCCACTTTCCATTCTGCAAGATGGGGAACTTTCCAATTCAGATATGGTGATTCAGAAAAGGGGCAGGAAGGCCGAATTCATCCTGTTTTTGCAACCTTTTTGGTGCCACTTCAACATTCTCTCTCACAGACAGAAGCTTATTTGAAAGTAGCAAGACTGTCAACATCTCTTATGGAACATCTCTAAATCTGTCATCTCTAAATCCACTTCCTGGAAAGTTCAGATGAACCATGGCTCCATGAAGTCGACGCTCTTCGACATTCCACACCACAGCGACCTCTTTGACTGAATGTTTTCCCGAACAGAAACAATGAAGCTTTGAGTGAGTATCAATTGTGAGATATCTCTTACTGCATGTGTTGGGGGACACTCACTTGGCAACGGGATTAAAGCACACAGGAACGTTTTCTCACAACAACAGTCTATTCCGGTTTATTTAAACATCAGAAACCGCACCATAGGTCATGTTGCACATCACAGAGCTAACACATAGACCACAGCACTTCATATTATATGGCTTTAACTCGCAGTCACTAAACACGCCGGACCTCTTTGTCCAGTTACCGTGGGCGACCGCATGCTGGAAAATTCATGAATGTCCACGGAACACAATAGGCACCAACAGACGACATTAAGTTGCAGTCTCTAAACATGCTGGACCTTACTCCGTCCAGTTACCATGGGTGACTGCACAGTTCATTAACTGACCCTCATTAGTGAACACAGTTCCTCAACTCTGGGTTACCATCCTGGAGCTCCTGCTCCACATGCTGACTCCTTGTCAGTCCTCTCTCCTGGGGAAACTGCCTTACTGGGATCACCGTCCTTGTGATCAGGGCAGTCACAACAGTCCGGACCCACAGAAGGAACGGTAGCTTCCCCAACACAGTGCCGTCACAGACTCTGCACATACGGCCTCTCCATGTGCTCTTCAGGAAGTCCACTCCTAGGACCTTCCAACACACAGGCCTGTCCTGTCTCGCAGGACCTTAGAACACAGACCATTCAGGACCATGCACCAAACCCTGGTCACATTATGTACCTGTAGCCACCCCAATAGGTGGGAGGTGTGTGTGGTTAGTCAGACCCGCCCAGCTCTCCGACTAACCCTGTAAGCCTCCCTTTAAGTAAACAAACACAAGGCTCGTAGGACTACAGGTCCCAGAGCAACATTACTGTCTTACAGCGTAGAGGATCTCCTCTGCGACACATACCGGCCATTAACAATGACGCCGGTCACTGTCTCACTTTCACCATTACGCCTGCGACTGCCATGCATTCCCATGGCCTCAATACGCCTCCGTGAGAAGAACATACAGCGCCCCCTAGCTGTAGCAGGGGTCACTGCCTTGCACAATGCAAAATAGAGCACTTCAACCAAAATTTTCATAGCAGAGCCAACAGGTTCCCATAGGACATTAAGTTGCAGTCAAGGTACCGCACTTTGTTCCAAAGTTGTGTCTCCATATGAAAATATGTGAGTTCAATTTTATGCCCAAAAGTGACAAAGAAAAATTCCTCATAACAGCACCACCAAGCTGAACCACATGTTCAAGCATGTGATCAAATGAAATCAAGGATCAGACATCAATAGGCTCCTGTTTCCATATTTTCTATTTTATTTTCCCTATTAAGTGAGTATTTCACAAACTAAGGACTGAAGTAACATCAAACTCGCTGTATTAACTGACTTTTTAGATGGCACTTACCCCTTCAAGAAAAAAGTAGATTTTACCACTTTAACAGCTAAGAGAGCATAAAATCTCTTTATACACTGCAAATATGATCCCACTACATGAGGTACCATTCATGCTTCAAGCATTTGTTGAAGGTAACTCTCAAGTGGAGAACATCCTCTTGACTACCAAAGTTGCCTCCGGAGTTGAAGCTTCTGCTGCAACCATGTACTGTTCACCAGGTGGTAACATTACTGCAGGAACATCTTATGATGGCCCGCCAGGTGAAGATTATTCATGCTGCTGTTGATGGTGGTTCTGTTAGCTATGTTTTTTGTAGACTGTACTGCCCATGTGAGGAAGACAAAGAAGGTGCTTATGATGTCATCATTGATGAAGAAGAGGAAATTCTGTGACTGGAGGACAGCGACTGTGTAATTTCATGGAACGCACGTGACCCAGTAATGCCCAGAATATCGACTTAGTTTTTCTTTCCTCCTATGGTAATGTAACAACCCTTCTCTGCAAGTAGAACGGCTGCCCACTCTCCCCAGTCCCACAAGCTCGCTGTCTCGGGGTAATCCTTGACACTGATCTCTCCTTCAAACCACATATCCAAGCCCTTTCCACTTCCTGCCACCTTCAACTCAAAAATATTTCACGGATCAGTACATTCCTAAACAAAGAATCTGCAAAAACCCTAGTCCATGCCCTCATCATCTCCCGCCTCGACTACTGTAACCTCCTGCTCTGTGGCCTCCCCTCTAACACTCTCGCACCCCTCCAATCTATTCTAAACTCTGCTGCACGACTAATCCACCTGTCCCCCCACTATTCCCCGGCCTCTCCCCTCTGTCAATCCCTTCACTGGCTCCCCATTGCCCAGAGACTCCACTACAAAACCCCAACCATGACAAACAAAGCCATCCACAACCTGTCTCCTCCATACATCTGTGACCTCGTCTCCCGGTACTTTCCTGCACGCAACCTCCGATCCTCACAAGATCACCTTCTCTACTGCCCTCTTATCTTCTCTTCTCACAATCGCATACAAGATTTCTCTTGCGCATCACCCCTACTCTGGAACTCTCTACCACAACATATCAGACTCTCGCCTACCATCGAAATCTTCAAAAAGAACCTGAAGACCCACCTCTTCCGACAAGCCTACAACCTGCAGTAACCACCGATCCACCAAACCGCTGCATGACCAGCTCTACCCTCGCCTACTGTATCCTCACCCATCTCTTGTAGATTGTGAGCCCTCGCTGGCCGGGTCCTTTCTCCTCCTGTACCAGTTGTGACCTCCCTGAAACCCCTTAATAAACACCAGCTTGTGCTCTGCCACTCTATTCAATATCTATGGGACTAATGTCAATTCTTGTGACCTCAAGTGTTAGTTTCTTTGAATTGATTCGCAGAACCAGGTCCATTGATCACTTTAGTAATATGTGGCCGCTGGACAGGAGCCCTCTTATGTGACATCATGTGTGACTCATCTTTTGGTTAGATCGCCTGGTTGCAGATGCCATCACTTGAGGGGCAGTTCTTAGAGTGTCCATTCAGTGGACACAGATCACGTGGGCAATGGGCCTGGTCCTGCAAATTGATTTGCACCAACACTATTCAGTGGTGAATAATTCACATCATTATGTAAACAAAAATAAAAGTAGTACACACACAATAGTATTGCTGACATCATGCACAAGAGGGTGATGGAAGAGTGCCCTTTTATGTATACAACAACATTTTGATGTCTTTTATTTTAATTTATACATATAACACTACTGTGCAAAAGTTTTACAAAGTTTTAGGCAGGTGTGGAAAACATCTTGCAAAGTAAGAATGTTTAAGAAAAATAGAAATGTGAATAATTTATTTTTATCTATTAACAAAATGTAGAGTGAATGAAGGAAAGAGAAATCTAAATCAAATCTATATTTGGTGACCGACCTTCGTCTACAAAATAGCATCAAAACATCAACTCATCTAGCTACATTTGCATAAATTTTTGAGGGCGGTCAGAAGGAAGGTTCTTCTAAACTTCATGGAGAAGAACCTTCATGTAATCCCAGACAGACTTGCTGACGTGAGATCAGAGCTTTATGGGGGCCATCTCTTCCAGGTCTCCTTGTTCTTCTTTACACTGAAGATCGTTCTTAATAACAGTGGCTGTATATTTGGGGTCATTATTCGGCTGCAGAATAAATTTTGAAACAATCAGATGCCTGATGGTATTACATAATGGACAAGTATTTCTCAGTACAAAGGACACAAAGGGGCAAAGATGAGGACCATAGATGCAGTGGTGGCCAAGGAACCTAACATATGAAAGACACATCATTGTGCTTACCTCCCTTCGAAATCGGAAGATGTTAAGCAGTGTCATCAGCTAAGAGCTGTCAGCAACCAGTGGGAGCCAACTACGCCATGTTTGAAGAGTTCTGGCCATAAGTGGTCTTCATGAGAGAGTTGCAGCCAAAAATTATGGCTCCAACATGATAATAAGCCCAAGTGAAAACATGGGAACTGAGGCACTGAAAAATGACAGCAGGTGCTCTGGACTGATGAGTTAAAATGTGTTTTATTTTACCGAACTACATGAAGAAACAGAATGTGAACAAGCGACATCCGCAGTAGAAGATCTATTGGTTGGTTCTATGAGATGTTTGGAACAATTTCCCTGGTGAGATTGAGTGTTGATTTCATTTCTCTTTTGTTCACTTTGCACTTTGGATTTGTTACGCACAACCGGAACAAAACAGTATATATATAAATATATGTATATATATATATATATATATATATATATATATATATATATGTACTGCTCAAAAAATTACAGGAACATTTACACATCAGAGTATAACCTCTACTCTAAGCAAGCTCTCAGAAACAGGCTCCATGAGTGTGGCATGAGGGCCCCACGTCCTGTAGAATCACAGGTTTGTTATTGGTGTCTTGTTCTCTTCACAGATAAGAGCTGGTTCACACTAAGCACATGTGACCTTTCTGAGAATCTGGAGATGCCATGGTGAACGTTATGTTGCCTGCAACATCATCCAGCATGGATTGGTTTCACAGTGGGTCACTGATGACCTGAGAAATTGTATCATTATTGGGCTGCACAAACCTCCACATGATAACCAATGGTACCCTAGCTTCTATTAAATCCTGGGATAAAATCGTCAGAGCCATTGTCAGACCTCACTTTGGTGAGGCGGGCCTGGGTTCTTCCTGGTGCAGGACAATGTTCGGCCACATGTGGGCAGATTGTGTGATTTTGAAGGTAGTTCCTGGATGAGAAAGTCATTAATGCTATTGACTGGACTTCATGTTCAGGAGACCAGAATGTAATTGATAACCTTTGGGACATTATGAATCAATGACATCCAAAGCTGGCAATTAGCCCCCAGTCTTTCCAGGTCTGGAAGGAGATCCACCAAGACACCATCCACCGTCTCATCATTAGTGTGTCCCGACAGTGTCAGGAGTGCACACAGGCACGCGGGGACCATAAATAAAACTGAGCGGCCGTGATGAAATTCTGGCAAATTTTTGGGTGTGATTTGGAATCCAACTCTCCATTGTTTGATAATTTTGGATTCCATTGAGCGTCGGTACATCACGTTGTTCTTAACGAATTAGACAATTTCTATCGGTAACGATTCTCAACTTCAATCTTTTGTTTATTGAACCCTGATGAATATTTTGAGCAGCATTTACATAGTTACCTACATGCCATAAGTATATAAAAATGCACTTAATTCCTGAAACTTTGTAATAACGTCCCAAGTGCTGAACATATTTATATTCCTATAAACGTGAAGGGCATTTGAAGGTCATAGAGATGAACAATTTTAGAGAGGTTGCACGTTAAAGAAACATTTTACAATTAATATATAACTGATTGTGATAAGGAGATACATCATCTTTGTCTACAAATATTAACATTGGCTTTTCTTCTCCTTGAGCAAGAACAATTTCATAGATACTGTGACCTTCCATGTAAACAGATATAATAATGTTTATTACTTCTGATATAATAATGCCGCTTGACTCGTTTTGGCAATAACATCATTCATGGGAACAATAGTGCAAAAGTTCCGGTTTGGCCTCGAATAGACCGGTCAACACTATCAAACAATTAAATGATCACAAATATGTAAATTTTAGGCAGACGCGGCGCGAATCCTCAACACGGTGTAGTGATACTGCCATCGCGTGGTTACACGTATAACTACATTTTATGCCATACTCTAGAGTTTATCACATCATGCTTCTAGAAGAGCTAACACAAAAAAACGAGCCATTTTTCATCATTGTCCTGAATCCAATTTTCATCAATTCTTTTTCCTTGGTATGTTAGTTTATAACATCCATTTTTCTCTTGTGCAAAAAATTAATTTCCACGCTTCTCCTATTTTGTTTTAACTTGGATGATACACAGATGGGCATCCATACGCTATTGATTTGAATCGGGGCGTTTGATCTGTGACAAGGATCAAAAAAAGTAGTTGTCTCTGCAAACAGAAAAACAGGAACATGTAAACAGCACCATAAACTATAAAAAAGTCATTCTCCAACAGATGATCCCTGCATGTGTTGCGGTTGTCGAACAGCCGCGAGACATGCAGCCACGAGGACTCAAACATATTTTTCGAGCATGCCGAAGTCACTGAGATAGCACCCGAACATTGGGGATAACACCTTATCCCGGCACGTTCGCTCATCACTATTCATGATAAATACTTTGCATGTAGTCTCACGAGCTTCAATTTACGCCTCTATTCTCCGATATACGCATTACCCTCTATGCAAAATACATACAGTTTGTGACCAATTTACTAGGCAGTCAGTCAACCTAAGATAATTTTGGAAGATACCATATTAATTTTAAGAAACCCAAAAGTAAAAAAAACTTTCAGAATAGGAAACATTATGAGATGATACGGTAGGATGCTTGTGGAATGAACGGTATTACACCAGCTAAATACACAGCGCTCAGGTCACTCGCTTACTCATTGTGACGTACAACTGCAATTTAGAAAATTGAAGGGACCAATTAAGTGAATTGAATTAGCCAAGAGTCTGAGAAAATATCGAGATCACAAACATAAATTCCCAGTGTCTGCAGCCTAGAGGCAGGAGATGCTGCAAAAGTATAGCTCGGATAATATAATAATGTAGCCAAGAAATATATTCTGTAATCACTGATCTTTCGGGAAATATCCCGCTAAATAAATGTTTATCCATCACGCTTTCAATTTTTTTTTTCCCCTCCTAATATTGTGCTCTAAATCAGAATTAATTTCCATTATTAGGTGCTTCACTAGATACTGTAGAACGGTACAACTAGCCCCATGGACCCAACTGTCTGCCCGCTGACCCAACCTAAGAACCTCACATGAGGCCACTAGTTCCATTGTGTGTCCAATGTATGCCAATTACAGGGTTTATCCATGACTATTTTTTTTCACTATGGGCCTAAGAACTAACGGACAGGTAGTCACTAACTACCTGCCTTCTCCACCCGGCATCGGTACAAAATGGTCATTGACCGCTCCTGACGGCACTTTAGCTGCTCAACGTCAACAGAGCAGCTCTTTATCTTCTGCTCTGCTCTGTTTAAAAGGGGATGACCACTGACGTTATGCTGATTGACAGTTGACTCCCCGCAGTTAGGCAGTGGGGAGCAGGCCAGCTGTCAATCAGTATGACGTCAGCAGTTGCGCCCCGTCAAGAGAGCAGAGTGAAAAAGAAACCAAAAAAATGCCACACTAAAATCACGGCCCCCCAATTTTTTTTTCATGAGGTTTTTGGGAAGTTCATTTTTTTTAATCTAAAGACAGAGCAGACAGGTAGAAGAAGGCAGAAGCTGTGCAGTCCGGCCGAAAGGCCTGTGTCTTAGCTTCCAAGCTATGGTGAAATGAACTTTTTATTAGGATGCAGTGCACCCAGAGCTTTGGAGACGTCCTCAGAAGAACATGTAATGAATTCTATCTTAAACTATGAGTGCTGTATTGTGAGGGACATGGAGCCTGTGCTAAAGTGTGAAGGAGTTGCTGCTGAAGTGATTGCCAACAGACTGCAACAAGTGTCACAAGAGCAAGTAGAATGTCACAAGTGTCAGCAAATTGCTTTTTGCAAAGTGACTACCTCATTGTCTAATGTGAGATTTAGTAACCACAAAGCATAATGCTTTATTGGAAACTTAGTAACTCTTTAAAGGGAACCTGTCACCACGTTTTTGGAAGATGGGATAAAAATAGCGTTAAATAGGGGCAGAGGTGGGCGTTACATTAGTGTGTGTGTTATGCGTTTATTACCCACCTAAGTTGCCGAAATAACTTTGCAAAGTCTCCGTTTTCGCCTGTCAATCAGGCTGGTCAGGTCACATGGGCGTGGTGTCTTCACCCAGATTTGGCGTAGTTTTCCGTTGGTGGCGTAGTGGTGTGCGCATGCCCAAAGTCCGGAATCCTCTTCCAGGGGATTTAAAATAGCGCGGTGTTCGTTATTGCATTGGTGATCGGTGGGCGCGGCCATCTTCCTTTGGCCGCGCGTGCGCAGAAGCGGCGCTCTGCTGGCCGCGGCTTCAGGAAAATGGCCGCGGGATGCCGCGCGTGCGCAGATGGATATCGCGGCGGCCATTTTCCTGAAGCCGCGGCCAGCAGAGCGCCGCTTCTGCGCACGCGCGGCCAAAGGAAGATGGCCGCGCCCACCGATCACCAATGCAATAACGAACACCGCGCTATTTTAAATCCCCTGGAAGAGGATTCCGGACTTTGGGCATGCGCACACCACTACGCCACCAACGGAAAACTACGCCAAATCTGGGGGAAGACAACGCCCATGCGACCTGACCAGCCTGATTGACAGGCGAAAACGGAGACTTTGCAAAGTTATTTCGGCAACTTAGGTGGGTAATAAACGCATAACACACACACTAATGTAACGCCCACCTCTGCCCCTATTTAACGCTATTTTTATCCCATCTTCCAAAAACGTGGTGACAGGTTCCCTTTAAGCTTGTTGCCTCCCTGTAAGTAAAATTGCTGAACATTTGCCTGTGTGCATCTGTAACAAGAGTGACCAGGGTGGTAGTCCTGGCCGAGTTCACCCACAAAACACAGTCCACAGACAACCTGGCTCCTTGCACATGGAATACAGGGCTGTCACAGCCTTTTCCCCAGGAGTCACCTTCTCTACTCTGGTCCCCGTAGTCCAGGCAAATAAGGGTCTGGAAGGCAGCTGTACTCCAACAGGAAAATAACTTTTATTGAACACGGATGAAAAGTGGACAAAAAGACAACTTTAATAGTGGCTTCCTGCTCTCTCCCTTACATGTGCTGCGGCCATACGCACAACGACTGCAGCAGCCGAAGTTCGCAGTAGTCCAATTGCTGGAATCTGGGCACTGGAGACCCCTTCAGCGAAGGCCCTGTCCCAAATCCTGGGGGCCTGTGTTGTAATCCTGTTTAGTCTTGTGGACCCCTCTTGAGTCTGGGGGGTCCTTTCCAGCTCCTCTCAGTCCTTAGAGTCCGGGGCAACAGACCTCTCCAGTCCGGGAATCTGGCTGTGCCCCATCTGTAAAGCACATCTGTCCTGGCCAACGTATCCGGGCAGTTCTGAGGAAGCAACAGCTTCCTCTCTCCTTGTGGCTGCAAGTCCAGCCTCTCTACTGCTGCTGGACCAGCCCTTATTTTAGCTATTTCTGTCCCTAACTCTATACATAGTCATTAAAGGGGAACTTACACAATATAAGGTATAACAATTACAGCACATACATTACATTACATTACACATAAAACATACGGGTTTATAACACATGTACATAAAGTGCTCGGGGGGCACGAGAAAGGAGGAGAGGGCACTACTGAGGGGCCGGCCACCTCCTTGCACATCTTCATTCCTTCGGCCATCACTGAGTAGGGAACCACTCTGTCACCAAAAACTATAGTAACCAATTTCCTAAATGGGCATTCCACAACATCTTTTATGAAAGGTTCACCCCGCCTTCCACCATACAACAGATTCCAATTTTTTAATAAGACCTCACCTACCTGTATAGAATATGTGAAGAACTTACCTGTCTATGTCCCAGCAAAGTCTGTCCTTGCCACCACTACTCAGGCCTCTGTAGCAGAAGAATTGCAATGCCGGGCAGCAAATATTCAATAAAAAATGCAATGTTTTGGTCTATGTTTTGCTCACTAGTCTAATTCTGGACTGCTGCTGGTGCCAGGCACAATGGCTTTATCCTTTATCTTGCTAATATCTTGCTCAACAGTCATCACATGACTTGATTGGTGATCTAGATGATCTACTGATTCAGACCTTCAGTTTGACTTTTCATTAGTTTGTTAACATTTGTACTGTCGTTGGCTACCAAAATTCTCTGTTTTTACCCTAATTAGTTTTTTAAAGGGTTTGTCCAACACGAGACAACCCCTTTCAATTGTCCCTACTACGCTGAATAAAATAAATGTGTACTTTTCTCCCGGATTGCGTCTGTTTCTCCGATCTGAGCTCATGCGACATAGCAGCAATTTTGTGACATAAACAATGTCATGTGAACATATCATATTATCAAGTGTGCTATGTCATTGTACCAACTATGTTACGACATATTATCAACTCTGCTACAACGCTGTACCAACTCTGTTACTTTGTGGTAATAAAATGCATAAAAGCCATCCCACCGCAACAAGGTGTACCCCAATTGGGATGGTCCTATCCTCTAGTATTGAAACCAGACCTAGTGTCAGATTACCTCAATGAAGATGGGAGCAAAGCAGGATCGGGGTTTGACCGGTCAGACACCTTGCCATGAGAAGCTATATCAACGAAATGTCTAACTCAAAAAAGGAAGCCATTTTGAGCCATGAGCCCAATGTTAAACGACCACAGTGTGATCGTGCTCTTACACAAATTTTACATATACCAAGTTATGCTCCGGCTCATTTCTTTGGTTTTGCTGTAGTTTCTTGTACTTTATACAAAAAGGGGCATGGTTCCCCTATTTTGGCTAAGCATTTCATCTATATAACTTCCCATGGTTAGGTGTTGTGAACTCTGTTTTTGGGCTCCCTCTAGTGGTCACAAGCGGTACTGTGTAGTGTTGTCTTTCTGCAGGTTGGCAGCATCTGCTGGTTCGTTATCCTTGGTTGGTTTCTTATTTAGCTCACCTGGATACTCAGTTCCTTGCCTACTCTCAATGTATTCAGTGCTCTTCAGATTCCTTGTGACTACCTTGCTCCCAGTCTCTCCAAGACAAGCTAAGTTTTTGTTTGATAATTTTTTGATTATCAGCATTTATTATGTTTTTAGTCCAGCTCGCTAAAATGTGATTTCCTCGCTTGCTGGTTGCTCTAGGGGACTGAGTTTCTCCCCCCACACCTTTAGTTGGTGCGGGGGTTCTTGAAATCTCAGTGTGGATATTTTGTAAGGGTTTTTTACTGACCGCACAGACCCCTTTTCTATTTTCTGCTGTCTAGTATTAGTGGGCCTCATTTGCTAAATCTGTTTTCACCCCTGTGTATGTGCCTTCCTCTTACCTCATCGTTATTATATGTTGGGGGCTTCTATATCGTTGGGGATTATTTCTCTGGAGGCAAGAGAGGTCTTTCTTTCTCTCTAGGGGTAGTTAGTTCCTCAGGCTGGCTCGAGACGTCTAGGATTTTTAGACACGTTCACCGGCTACTTCTAGTGTGTTTGGATAGGTTCAGATTTGCGGTCAGTCCAGTTTGCCACCTCCCTAGAGCTTGTCCTATGTATGTTACTTAGCTGGAGTATTTGTGATCCTCAACCACTAAGGATCATAACAGTTAGGTGTCTGACCAGTCAGACCCGGCCCTGCTCTGCCCCATCTACATAGAGGTCATCTGACACAAGGTGAGATTTTGATACTAGAGGATAAGACCTTCCCAATTGGGATGGCTTTTATGATTTTTTGATCTAAAGCATTTTTTACTAAGAAGCCTATATTATTTGCATGTATTATTACTATTTACTTACTTAAATATGTTCATTTTTTTATATCTTAGATTTTTTTCTGTTAAACGGCCACAGTGTAAACGTACTCCTACGTTGCATGTATACCAACTTATGATCCAGCTCATTTCTTTGGTTTTTCTTTCTGGTAACGCCTATGCTTCACCTGTCATCACTGATCCTCTTTTCTTTACATGTCATCACTAATTCAGCTCTGCTTTACCAGTCACCACTATTCCAGCTCTAGTATATCATTTATCACCAATCCAGCTCCTCTTTACCAGACATTATCGTTCCGCTCTACTACATCAGCTCAGCAGCTCCTGAAAAAACCACTTCACTCTCCTACTGCTCCTGCGCCTCCTGTCTGTACTGCTCAAACTACTCTTCTAGACCAAGGGCTGTGAGAATCCACCTCAAAGGGGGCTTAAGCTCATCATACACATTAGATGAAAATTGTCAGAAACTGATGAGCAATTTGTGGGTTTGACAGTAAGAACCTTGATAGGGATGCCTGATTCCGCTCAATAGTCTTCCGGCAAGCAACATAAATACAGGGTGCACTGCATGGAAAATATGACGTGAAATGTAAGTAAATCCGCCCTGTTCTTTAACTCTCCCTAGTTTGTTTGAATGCTAAAATATCCATATATTATGTCAGGGTAATGGTCCAAACTTTTGTCTCCCAAAGCTATCACCAATTACAGGCATTTAACTGCTTAGATTCTGTGGTCAAAGTTGACTGTGGCACCTAGGCGGTTTAATAAAAATGTGATCACCCAGTGCAACTGTGTTGTAATTGCAGGCATAAGACTAACGATGGCCTCTAGTCCTATAATGGCTGTATGCAGGGTGAGACTGAGTTTACCAGTGCCCACCAGTAATTTCTACTCTGGGAGCCCACTCTCTTCATCCATAAATTTACCTCTGCTTCAATACACTAGGAAGACTGTTAAATGAATGATGAGATGCTGTCTTTGTCTGTACATAGTGAATCGTGTATGGTGCCAACTACTGCTCATAGGGTAATGGAGGATCTACTCCTGCACAGGGGCCCACCGAGGGATTCACCTGTTCAACCGTGGGCCAGTCCAACCTTGGCTGTATCGCTAATAAGTCATTTAAAGTCTATGCCTCTAAAGAAGACAGTCAAGAGCTGTGCTTGGGTACCAATCCAGTGGATAGATGATCACCCCTGTAGGGATTGTGGGTTTTTGCATCTGTATGGATCTCAATTAAAAATTTCAATTAAACTTTTAAGCAAATTATATCAATTGATTGCCCAACAGATTAGAAGACGACAAGCTAAATGCACTAGTTGCTCTCGGCCTCCTCGTGCAGTGTGCATTTAAATGGAAGCAAATTATTAAAATCTTCAGTTCAGTAAAGCAAATAGCAGGAGAATTGCTGTTGTTCCGTTAGCAGATTAATGATTTTTATGTTAATCTTGGTGTTAATTAGCCTTTAACAGCCACAACATTGTTTGGGAAAAACAACTTTATTTTTTCTTGTGTCATTTCACCATAATTAGTATTTTCATGCCAGCAAATAATTAATGAAGCGATTGCAGTCATCAATCAGGCCGATTCAAGCATGCTGTTATTTTGTCTATAAAGGGGTTAAAATAGTAAAAGAAAAATCAGTTAGCTGATGAGAGGGTAATAAATGTTTTTCAATTCTCTTCTTTTTTACTCTCTTTATTTTTTCTCCTCCATATTTTCTTCCTCTGTATCTTTTCTATTTTTTTTTTTAGTAATGCCTTGGTCAGGCCTCATCTGGAATACTGTGCCCAGTTCTGGACATCACATTCTAAAAAAGGCATTGAAAAACTGGAGCAAGTTCAGAGAAGAACTATCAGGATGGTGAGCGGACTGCAAACTATGTCTTACGAGGAACAGTTAAAGGATCTGGGAATGTTTAGCTTGCAAACATTAAGGCTAAGAGGAGACTTACCAGTAATAGCTGTCTACAAATATCTGAATGGATGTCACAGTGTAGAGAGATCATCATTATTCGCATTTGCACATGGAAACACGAGAAGCAATGTAATGAAACTGAAAGGAAGAAGACACAGATTAGATAATAGAGAAAACTTTTTGACAGTGAGGGTGAGTGTCAAAGGCAGGTTGAAACAGAGATAGAGATTGGAAGAGTCCCAGAAAGGCAGTGATGTGAAAGTCCTTTGGCCACATCCCACACTAACTGCTTCTTGTGAACAATACCCTTCAGAACCCAATGATGAATGCCACACAACTCCAGGCACATTTAAGGGAGGTGAGAGGCAAGCGAGTGTCACGTCAGCGTGCTAGAGCACAGTCAGTGTGCTAGAGGACATGCAAGGGTATCTGACCACACTACCAGGCACAGGCGTCATCGGTTTTCCAGGGAGCATCTACATTGGATGAGGGTAAAGTGGGTCTCACTGCTGTTCACTGATGAAAGTTGATTTACACCGAGCATAAATGATGGCCACCAATGATCTTAGAGACGTCAAGTAGAGCGCTATGCATCAGCCACTGTTGTTACCAGACAAGCTTTTGGTGGAGGTGGTGATAGTGTGGGTAGGTGTGTCTAGTCAATACAGATCTGCCCTACACTTTGTGAATGGTATAGTGAAAAGCCCCTAATACTTGAATAACATCATTAATCCAGTCATTGTGCATCTGCATGAACAACATGGGCCTAAGTTCATCTTCAAGGACAACAATGCTCCAGCTCATCGAGGTTGCATCATTAAGGAACGGCTACTGGAGACTGGGGTACCTCAAATGGAGTGGCCTGCAAATTCTCCAGACCTGAATACCATAGAAAACCTATGGGATCAGCTGAGTCACCATGTAGAGGATCTTAACCCTGTAATGTCAATGACCTGAGGGCCTTACGAAATGCGGGATGCCATGCCTCAGCAGACAATAACTCCACTTGGGAACTGCATGCAGTCCATCTGTTTGGCAGGCATAGTATGTTTATGTGGCCCGGATGGTGAAATGTCCAACAAATTATGTCCTTACTAGCGGCCTTTGGCAACCCGTCAGTGACTTCTTTGGACATTGGAGTTCCTGCCAGTTGAGGCTCATAACCTTCTTTTGAGAGTCAGGCACCTTTTGGGTACCCCAGTATGAGAATGATTATGCCCAATTTCCTTTAGGACTTCTCAACCACCTAGTACCTTTCCACTAGGCCAACCAGGTCGTCGGCATTCCGGGGGTCTCCTTGGGCAACCCAGGTCATCATTGGCCTAGGAAGGGAGTTAATAAATCTGTCCATAACAACACGCTCGACCATCTGGGCTGGGGTGAAGGACACTGGCTGCAATAATTTCTGTATCAGATGCAGCGGGTTGAATATTTGGGAGCGAGGGGGTTTGTCACCGCAATACGCCCAGTGGAGGACCCTTATATATTCTGACAGATGTAGTCACTCCCGTGCATGCCAATATTCCATTTTTTAGTTTTATCATACTCCTGTGCATCCTGCAAGGCCAGGTCATAATAAGCAATTTGGGGCACGTCAGTTAGATAGGGGGCCAGCAGCCAGGGGTGAACCTAGCCTCTCTGCTGCCTGAGGCGAACTGCAAAATGGCGCCCCTCCATACACCCCGTACACACATGGCTCTGCTCCGCTCCGTACACATACACGAGTCAGCTTCATACACTTTGTACACACAGGGCTCCGCTCAGTACACCCCGGACACACGCAGCTCAGCTCCGCACACCTCGCACACACGCGGCTCAGCTCCACACACCTCACACACATGTGGCTCAGCTCCGCACACCTCGTACACATGCAGCTCAGCTCCATACACCTCATACACACGCGGCTCAGCTCCGTACACCTCATACACACACACGGCTCCGCTCCGAACCTCATACACATGCGGCTCTGCTCCGTACATGCGGCTGCGCTCCGTACACCTCGCACACATGTGGCTCAGCTCCGCACACCTCGTACACACGCGGCTCAGCTCCGTACACCTCGTACACACGCAGCTCAGCTCCGCACACCTCGTACACACACACGGCTCTGCTCCGTACACCTCGTACACACGCGGCTCAGCTCCGTACACCGTACCACGCAAATTCAGTTACTACACCGGCAGAATCTGCCGCCCCCTCTCTTCATTGAAGGCAGTGCCGCTGAGGCAAAGTACTCAACTTGCCACATGGTAGCGGCGCCCCTGCCAGCAGCTCTACCCATTGCCCCTGCAGTAGCTTTTCCTACTATGCTACCTTTAGAACACAGTTAAAAATGACTCAACATCATCACCCGGGATCATCTTTTGCCTGGCTTGTCTTACTGCCTTCAGGACGTATGAGCAATCACCTGGACTTGGGGGAAGGGCGATTTCTCTGCTCTGGACATCCCCTTCCAGGAGTTCTATTTACCTTTGCTGCTGTTGGATCTGCTGCATCAGGAGATTATTTATCCCCTGCTGGACTTGCTGCTGCTCTTAGTGCTGCTGGAGTTGCTGGTGCTGCTGCTGAAGCTGCTGCTGGCTTGGGATCAGGTGCTTGATCAGCTCTTCCATTTTGTCTGACCACTGTTCCATCCCTATAGCGGCTTTCACCCAAGACATACAGTTTGTCCACATCCATCACACTTGCTTCATGGGGATTTTGCCAGCGCAAATAGCGACCACCTGTGGTAGATCGGCTCACTCACCTGCACACAGAGGTATATTCAAGAACATTGTCCCTTAAAATACTCCACTGGTTTATTAAATATAATGCATAAACCAGTACGGAGTTAGAAAATAAAAACGGCCTTTCTGGCCTAATGGGAACACAAAACATAACAAATGGCACAGTCCATGTTGTTGCAGAGATCTGCAAACACAAGGATCAGCTCTCTTTGAATTATTCAGAAGGCTAATTTACCTTTGAAACCCCACCCTGGTTTGGAGATATGGTGAACAACCCACTCTTCAGCTGTTCACTAAACCACCCTTAACATGGCCGATTAACCCCTCTCAACATTTAGTGTGCTGGAACATTTTCCTTGGTTCGTATCACTGAAGCTCATAACCTCAGCGCCACATATCTCCCTCTAGTACTTTGCCTGTGACTTTGTCACAGGGGGTATATCCACCACTGTTGTTGGCTTTTGTTTCAATAAATTGTTTGGGATGAGGAAATCACCACTGCATGCTTCTACTTAAATGCCCCACTTTCATAATAAAATATCACTGTAGAGTGAACTGTTTACATTTTCCATAAATTTCACCTGAAAGCCAAACATCCCTAACTTTTTATGAGTAGTGTTTGAAATCTCCATGTAATGTCCCTCATCTTTGCACCTTCCTGTAATAATGTAATCCCCTACTTACTGTGCACCCAGAGGCGTTGCTAGGGTTTTGGTTCAGAGGGCGCAAAACTTCTTAGTGGGCCCATAACCATGTAACCCTGATTACAACTATGGTGGCACACCCTAATTGTAGGTATAAGGGAACCTCAGCAGATGACCGCGCTGTTACTAAAAAAAAACTTTATACAAAGACCAACAATGATATTACCACCATATGGTTACCATATAGTGCTAGATACCAGACCTGCAGAACATGTAATAGATAACAGTACAGTTACAGATAGTGACTTAAAGATGACCTTCTTTCTGATGGAGTCATTCACTTTTCCCATCTTTTTCATCTAGCTCAGACTGGCACGACAACTTCTCCAGGCAGGACTCAGCTGCACAGATTACAACAAAGACACATTTGTTCACATTTCCTGCATCGTCCCTATCTATTCCCAACCTGCACAAACACCTTATCCAGCTAATACCACAATACTGAGCCGCTGCTGCCATATGCATCCCTATAACTGCACCTACTGTGTGCCCTCTAAATGGTAAAACAACCCTCTAGACTATATTAATGCTGTGTGCAAGTGCCTGAGAAAAGATTGCCCACTAGAAAGTAATAATGCCCTCTGTGTGTCCCTTTGACATTCACAATAACCTGAGTTCCTCTATAACAATAAGTGTCCAGTAAACATTTAATAATGTCCTTAGTCTTCCTCTGTACAGCTCCACTATACACAGTATGATGCTCTCTTATACATAGTATAATGCCCCCTCACTGTATAGTACCCCCCATGCAGTATACTGACCCCTTAGTAGCCCTCAAACTGTTTAATGGCTGCAACACTCTATGATGGCCCCCACACTGTACAAAGACCCCACATTATCTCCCACAATGTATGATGGCCCCCTAAATTGCCTCCATATAGTATAATACACCGGATAGTCCTCAATATAGTATAATGTACTCCCCAAAGGCCTCCATACAGTATAATGCACTCCTCATAAGCAGACTCTATATAGAATAATGCACCCTCATAGGCAGACTCTATATACAGTCATATGAAAAAGTTTGGGCACCCCTATTAATCTTAAGCTTAATGTTTTATAAAAATGTTTTTTTTTGCAACAGCTCTTTCAGTTTCATATATCTAATAACTGTTGGACACAGTAATGTTTCTGCCTTGAAATGAGGTTTATTGTACTAACAGAAAATGTGCAATCTGCATTCAAACAAAATTTGACAGGTGCATAAGTATGGGCACCCTTATCATTTTCTTGTTTTAAATACTCCTACCTACTTTTTGCTGACTTACTAAAGCACTTTTTTGGTTTTGTAACCTCATTGAGCTTTGAACTTCATAGCCAGGTGTATGCAATCATGAGAAAAGCTACTTAAAGTGGCCACTTGCAAGTTGTTCTCCTGTTTGAATCTCCTCCGAAGAGTGGCATCATGGGCTCCTCAAAACAACTGTCAAATGATCTGAAAACAATGATTATTCAACATAGTTGTTCAGAGGAAGGATACAAAAAGCTGTCTCAGAGATTTAACCTGTCAATTTCCACTGTGAGGAACATAGTAAGGAAATGGAAGAACACAGGTACAGTTCTTGTTAAGGCCAGAAGTGGCAGGCCAAGAAAAACATCAGAAAGGCAGAGAAGAAGAATGGTGAGATCAGTCAAGGACAATCCTCAGACCATCTCCAGAGAGCTGCAGCATCAACTTGCTGCAGATGGTGTCACTGTGCATCGGTCAACTATACAACGCACTGTGTTTTTTTGCCACCATGCATAACGCCTTTTTGTATTACCAAACAACTCAATCTTGGTTTCATGAGTCCACAGGACCTTCTTCCAAAAAGAAATTGGCTTCTCCAAATGTGCTTTTGCATACCTCAGCCTCAGTTTGTGGCGTGCTTGCAGAAACGGCTTCTTTCGCATCACTCTCCCATACAGCTTCTCCTTGTGCAAAGTGCATTGTATAGTTGACCGATGCACAGTGACACCATCTGCAGCAAGTTGATGCTGCAGCTCTCTGGAGGTGGCCTGAGGATTGTCCTTGACTGATCTCACCATTCTTCTTCTCTGCCTTTCTGATGTTTTTCTTGGCCTGCCACTTCTGGCCTTAACAAGAACTGTACCTGTGTTCTTCCATTTCCTTACTATGTTCCTCACAGTGGAAATTGACAGGTTAAATCTCTGAGACAGCTTTTTGTATCCTTCCTCTGAACAACTATGTTGAATAATCTTTGTTTTCAGATCATTTGACAGTTGTTTTGAGGAGCCCATGATGCCACTCTTCAGAGGAGATTCAAACAGGAGAACAACTTGCAAGTGGCCACTTTAAGTAGCTTTTCTCATGATTGCATACACCTAGCTATGAAGTTCAAAGCTCAATAAGGTTACAAAACCAAAAAAAGTGCTTTAGTAAGTCAGTAAAAAGTATGTAGGATTATTTAAAACAAGAAAATGATAAGAGTGCCCATACTTATGCACCTGTCAAATTTTGTTTGAATGCAGATTGCACATTTTCTGTTAGTACAATAAACCTCATTTCAAGGCAGAAACATTACTGTGTCCAACAGTTATTAGATATATGAAACTGAAAGAGCTGTTGCAAAAAAAAACATTTTTATAAAACATTAAGCTTAAGATTAATAGGGGTGTCCAAACTTTTTCATATAACTGTAGTTTAATGCACCCTCATACACAGACTCTATATTGTATAATGTACCCCCACTCTATATTGTATAATGTACCCCCACAGGCAGACGCTATATAGTATAATGCACCCCCATAAACAGACTCTATATAATATAGTGCTCCCCATAGGCAGACTATATATTGCATAATGTACCCCCATAGGAAGACTATTTAGTATGACGCACCCCCATAGGCAGACTATCTAGCATAATGCACTCTCTATAGGCAGACTCAATATAGTATAATGCACCCCCATAGACAGACTCTATATAGTATAATGCATGCTCTATAGGCAGACTCTATAGTATAATGCACCCCCATAGGCAGACTCTATGTAGTATAATGCACTCTCTATAGGCAGATTCTATATAGTATAATGCACTCTCTATAGGCAGACTCTATTTAGCATAATGCAGTATCTATAGGCAGTCTCTATAGTATAATGCACTCCCCATAGACACATTCTATATAGTATAATGCACTCCTTATAAGCCTCTATATAGTATAATGAACTCCACATAGGTAGATTTTATATAGTATAGTGCACTCCCCATATGCAGACTCTATATTGGATAATGTACCCCATAGGCTGACTCTATATTGTATAAAACACCCTCATAGGCAGACTTTATATAGTATAATACACCCCATAGGCAGATTCTGTATAGTATAATGTATCACCATAGGCAGACTCTATATAGTAGAATGTATCCCTATAGGCCTCCATACAGTATAATGCACTCCCCATTGGCAGACTCTATATAGTATAATGCACCCCCATAAAAAAATACAATACTCACCTCTCCTCTTTCCCCCGCTGCTCCGAGCACCCGCTCATCTCAGGGGGAACCAAGTAATGACATCATCCTGCCCGCTGTCAGTGTCTGACTCAAGGATGTCAGATGCTGAAAGTGGGATGATGGGAGAGGGAGCATGACGCTCCCTCTCTCATCAGTGCTTTCAACTGTATCGACATCCAGCTCATACAGTTGAATTTGTGATGACAGGCGGGGGGTCCTGTGCCGGTCCCCCCTTCACACCTCATGGTCCCCATAGTGGCAGTGCAGGGAGATCGAGTCTCCCTGCTCTGCCACAGAGTGTAACTGTATGAGTGTGCTGCGCACGCCTATACAGTTGCAGTAGCGTAGCTCCAGTTGGGCCCACTCAGAGCAAGGGGCCCGGGGCGAGGGCCCCTCTGCCCTCCCGGTAGCTACGCTACTGTGTGTGTAGCGCCCCCACTGTCGCAGGGCCGAGGGGTACCCGGTACCAGGCCTCTGAGTCTCTGTTCTGGGGTTGTCACGGTGGCTAGACCCGGTCCGTGACCCTGCTGAGGGGCGTACAATAAAGGTGTGCGAGGTGGTGATGATGTTGTGGTGGTGCGGTGCAGGTTGCAGTAAATAATGAGGACACCAGGTTGCAGACTCTTTACCTCTTTACTGAAGGCTTCAGGATCCTCAATCCGGAATACGGTTAACCGGGCTGCGCAAGCCTGGCCGGTCCGATGGCACCTCCAGAGTTCCCTTTGCAGGTGGAAATCTGTGCCTACCTTCTAGCGCTTGTGTGTTGTAGTCCTTCCCTGCTAAGCACCACGGGATAGTCCTCACAACTGTTGTGTCTGTTTCTCGTGTTCCCTCACAACTCGATTCTGATGTTCTTCCACGTCCCCCAGATCTTATGGTTAGGACGCACCCGTATGACGGGGAGGCTCGGAGCTCTTCCGGGACTCTAGCGTCGCCCCACTCCTGTTGTTACCCCCCTGTGTCTTCCTAGGTGAATTGGGTGAGACAGCCCGCCTATAACTGACTGTCCTGCCGTAGGTTTGAAGTTTGGCTTGGAGCTCTATACTTCCTCGGCGTTCCGGCCACCGGTTATGCGCCTCAGTAGGATGTTGCCTCGTCTTACAGCACGACTCCTACTGGTGTTCTCCTTGTTGCATTGATCTCGTTTCTCACTCAGCACAATAAACCTCGCTTCTTATCCTTTCTTGGGGTACCGCCGCTATATCGTGCAGGCGCGGTCCCGTAACATTCTTTTCTGGTTGCTAGGCCTCTGTCAGGATCCCACCCCTGACAGGGACCCCCCTGAGTCTCTCCCCGCAACACCCTCTGCCACAGGGTGTTGCCTGTTCGATTCCCAGTCAGCTTCTGACTAACTTCCTATCTAACCCCCAGTTTTACCAGACTGTGAGGAGTGGCCTAATACATAGCACCCTTAGCTCCCCCTGGAGGCCAGACTGTGAAGTGTATTGGTGTCTGTGATACCTGGTCAGGTGAACTCCTTCAGTGCCATAAGACGTACCATAGCCCCCCTTAGCAGCGGAGCATCAGTACTGCAACGACCAGGACTCTGGGGCGCTGCACTCCCCCCCGGTTAAATCCAGTACTCCTGGACTGGGAAGAAAACAACAATACATGTCAGCAAAAAGACATACAATTTTGGAAATGCAATAACAATAAGTAAATTTGAACAGAGCTTCCCTTTATGGGAGGTGAGGACACTTGAACGTTACAAACCTGGTTAAATACTTTAAATAACATACTATAAATAACTTTTCTTACCCAACCGGGTATTCTACTTAGTGCAATTTCTGAACAATAATTTAACATTGCCTTTAAGGATGTACACGCTGAATCCACTAAAGACCTTCTTATAAAACATTATAAGGCTAATCAACTTTTTCTTCATTTTCCACCTTTACATCTGCAGGACCGCCTGTCTATCTGCCCCAGGCCTACTGCCTCTCGTTCTGTTGCAGGACCGCCCCTTTCTGCCCGGGCCTACTGCCTTTCTACTACTATACACAGTATAGAACGTATCATCCATCTCTCAGTTCAGGATCACCGAGCCATCTCTGTATGGCTCCTAGGAGGACTCACCGATTAACCCCGTCTGGGTTCACTTCCTGTCCTCATTCTTCTAGCAACATCATTAAACATTTCTCACAATTAACTAGCTCACTACATATAACCTTTTTATACGTAAGCATTATTAATACTTTCTTTTAAAGCATCATCATTCTTTAAGTGCTATCGATGAACGTTCCCTTTAAGAAGGTACCAAGTCTCTATGAGGTAGTGCAACTTCTCAAGCTGCAAGTCCGTACGCAGCAAGGACTCCGGTACTGCTTCCAGGAACAGTTTCTTCGCAAAGAGTCCTTTCTTTTATAAAACCAGTAGAGGGCACCTTTAAGAAGGTGCAAACTATTTACAAGGAGTTTGTAATCATGCAGTGTTCATGATCCAGCAGTTCTTTTCAACAATGATAAAACGAGAAACAAAACAACAGCAGCAGAAGGGATCCCGGGTAAACAAAGGGATCCCTTTAAGAGTAACCCTGGTCAGGTTGTAGCAGCAAAAAGCAGGGAAACAAACAGTTGACTATTTACATATCCATGGCATCGAGGTTTACTCTCGCTCTGGCGGCCGTAGCTCTGCATAGACCTCGCTCGGCAAGGTGATCGGCGAGATCGGGGCCTTTAAGAAGTGCTCCATACCCGTGGCCCGATCCCAGGGTGTAAGGCGCCGGAGTCTATAGGTCCCAGGGAGAGGGGGTACCGCGACGGGGCCCATCAGCAAGTCCTCTGCTGGCGAGGCAGGGTCATTCTTCATACCTGCTTCAGATGCGGTCCCTCCGGTGCCGATCTGCTCCGTCTCCGCTGGGGTCTGGAATGCTAGTTGCAGGGCCTTGCGCTGCGGCGTTGTCATCTCCGTTTGCAGCATCTCGCTTTCTGGCAGGGCCTTGCTTTCTGGCCTCGGAGCGCGGGAACTTCTTTCCTGCTCCGGACCAGACGAGGCTGCCGACAGGCGTCTGGCGAGGCTCCCGATGAAGGTCTTCTTCCACCCGGCCTCAGTGCTCAGCTGCGTCCGCAGGAGTTGGTCGCTGAGCTCATCCACTCCGGCTGGCAGGAAGTCAGTATCAGCGGTGGAGGCCTGGTCACGGTGTCCCTCCGGGTAGCTGGGGGAGTCCTCTGCTCCGACCCCACGCTCCGGTTCCGGGCAGCTCGCCATGGCGTCCTCCACGTGGTTCGCTTCTTCTTCCTGGTCCTTTTCCCGCTCTCTCCTTCGTGGGCGGTTTTGCTTCCTTTGTCTCCGCCCTCCATTGAGGATCAGTAGGCGGATCTCGGCTGCTGACGGACACGTCCTCAAGGGGCAGAAATACTTAGACTGGGCGGCCATCGTCTTTGGCGCTCTCCAGCTTGTGTACGCCCACTTCCACGCCCTTCTTCTTCTCCTGCGCTCTCCTTAGCGCTGTAATGGCGGCGGTTTTGGCAGGAACTTTTGGTGGTAACAGCAATACACAGTCTTTGCAATAAGTCACAGTCCAAACACAATAAATCACAATTCCAAGGCACACATGACCTGATTCTTCAGGCTTAAGTAGATCCTGTTCGTGACGCCAAGTTGTAGCGCCCCCACTGTCGCAGGGCCGAGGGGTACCCGGTACCAGGCCTCTGAGTCTCTGTTCTGGGGTTGTCACGGTGGCTAGACCCGGTCCGTGACCCTGCTGAGGGGCGTACAATAAAGGTGTGCGAGGTGGTGATGATGTTGTGGTGGTGCGGTGCAGGTTGCAGTAAATAATGAGGACACCAGGTTGCAGTCTCTTTACCTCTTTACTGAAGGCTTCAGGATCCTCAATCCGGAATACGGTTAACCGGGCTGCGCAAGCCTGGCCGGTCCGATGGCACCTCCAGAGTTCCCTTTGCAGGTGGAAATCTGTGCCTACCTTCTAGCGCTTGTGTGTTGTAGTCCTTCCCTGCTAAGCACCACGGGATAGTCCTCACAACTGTTGTGTCTGTTTCTCGTGTTCCCTCACAACTCGATTCTGATGTTCTTCCACGTCCCCCAGATCTTATGGTTAGGACGCACCCGTATGACGGGGAGGCTCGGAGCTCTTCCGGGACTCTAGCGTCGCCCCACTCCTGTTGTTACCCCCCTGTGTCTTCCTAGGTGAATTGGGTGAGACAGCCCGCCTATAACTGACTGTCCTGCCGTAGGTTTGAAGTTTGGCTTGGAGCTCTATACTTCCTCGGCGTTCCGGCCACCGGTTATGCGCCTCAGTAGGATGTTGCCTCGTCTTACAGCACGACTGCTACTGGTGTTCTCCTTGTTGCGTTGATCTCGTTTCTCACTCAGCACAATAAACCTCGCTTCTTATCCTTTCTTGGGGTACCGCCGCTATATCGTGCAGGCGCGGTCCCGTAACGTTCTTTTCTGGTTGCTAGGCCTCTGTCAGGATCCCACCCCTGACAGGGACCCCCCTGAGTCTCTCCCCGCAACACCCTCTGCCACAGGGTGTTGCCTGTTCGATTCCCAGTCAGCTTCTGACTAACTTCCTATCTAACCCCCAGTTTTACCAGACTGTGAGGAGTGGCCTAATACATAGCACCCTTAGCTCCCCCTGGAGGCCAGACTGTGAAGTGTATTGGTGTCTGTGATACCTGGTCAGGTGAACTCCTTCAGTGCCATCAGACGTACCATAGCCCCCCTTAGCGGCGGAGCATCAGTACTGCAACGACCAGGACTCTGGGGCGCTGCATGTGCATATTGCTGCTCATTCTTGGTGCCTATTTTATGATTTCATTATAGCATAATCTGTACTGATTCATATTTGTTCAATGTAATGCGTTTATATCTACAGTGCCCTCTGCTTTTTACCTATTTTGTTACATTACAACCTGTGTTTAAATATTTTTATGTGTGATGCATCAGCATAAAATAGTCCACGTAGGTGAAGCAAGAAAAATATAGGCATAAGTTAAATTTATGGGATCAAATAAGTAAATATTGGCATTTGCATATGTATTCACCTTTTGCTATGAAACCCCTAAAAAATTCTGGTGCAATAAATTACCTTCATAATTTGCATGCTTAGTGAAAGGAAATCCACCTGTGTGCGATATAAGTGTCACATGTCTGTCAGTATATACACACATTTTCTGAAAGGCCTTAGAGGCTGTAACACCATTAAACAAAGGCACCACTAACCAACAACACCATAACGACCAAGGAGATTTCCAAACATGTCAGGGACAAAGCTGTTGAGAAGTACAAGTCAGGGTTGGGTTATAAAAAAATCCCAATCTCTGATGATCTCCCAGAGTACCATCAAATCCATTATCATCAAATGGAAAGAACATGGTGCCACAACAAACCTGCCAAGAGAGGGTCGCGAACCAAAACTCTCAGCCTGGGCAAGAAAGCCATTAATCAGAGAGGCAGCACAGAGAACAAAGGTAACCCTGAAGGAGCTGCAGAGTTCCCAAGCAGACTGGAGTATCTGTTCATACGACCTGTAACAACCCTGCCGGCGTCACTGCATGGCCTTCAATTCCCCATCTGCCTGTTACATCAACTCACTCACCCAGTGCCATGCTGTGAGATCTGTCTGCTGCCGGTTCCATGCCATGTGCTCCATGGCCGCTTACTCTGTGTACACTTCCTGGCTGTGTGCATAGGGGGGTGGCGCCAGCAACTCCGGATTCTTATTGAGACTGTGTGCGCCTCCCTAAGGTGTCCCTGGCCAATAGCCTAGAGGCCTCTGATACTTAAGGCGTCCTCACCCATTGGAGGATGCCTGAGCAAACTATTTCCCTCAGTTAGCATTTGCTACTGAGCTGCCAGGTCATGTCTGTTTCCTGCCTCTGAGGGCTGCAATACGCAGGCCTTTATCTGTGTTCTGTTTGTGTCTCTGTGTGCGCCACCCAGTGGGGCATTGTACCCTGGTCTGAATCTGTGTTCCGTTACTTCTGTGTCTGAACTCTGGTCTATGTCCGTTCCTGTTCCTTCTTCGTTTGTTTACCATTCTCACTCTGCTGTGTTTACCTATGCGTTACCTCTCTGCTCTGCTTGCCACTATCAGTGGCTCTGCATCTCTCTGCCCTGTTCGCCACTACCCATGGTTCTGTGCTTCTCTGCTCAGTTCTGCCACAACCTGTGGTTCTGTGCCTCTCAGCTTTGCTCGCCACAACCTCTGGCTCTTGGTGTTGCCTCCTGCGGTTCTGGCTCTTGGCGTTGCCTCCTGCGGTTCGCTCTTGGCTCTGCCTCCAGCGTCTCCGCTCTTGGCTCTGCCTCCAGCGTCTCCGCTCTTGGCTCCGCCTCCAGCGTCTCCGCTCTTGGCTCCGCCTCCAGCGTCTCCGCTCTTGGCTCCGCCTCCAGCGTCTCCGCTCTTGGCTCCGCCTCCAGCGTCTCCGCTCTTGGCTCCGTCTCCAGTGTCACCGCTCTTGGCTCCGCCTCCAGCGTCTCCGCCCTTGGCTCTGTCTCCAGCGTCTCTGCTCTTGGCTTCTCCTCCAGCAGCTCCATTCTTGGCTCCGCCCCCAGTGGCTCTGTCCTTAGCTCCGCCTCCTTCTCTGCTCTTAGCTCTGCCTTCTCCTTCTCTGCTCTTAGCTCTGCCTTCTCCTTCTCTGCTTTTAGCTCTGCCTTCTCCTTCTCTGCTCTTATCTCTGCTTTCTCCTTCTCTGCTCTTAGCTCCACCACCTGCTCTTACTCCGCCTCCTGTGATTCTGCTTTGCATCCGCTCCTGCTCTACCTCTGCTCAGCAACTTGCCTTACAGGTCTCTACCTGTTTCTTTATATTCACCAGTCTGAACAGGTTCTTACCTGTTTCCATACACCCGCCTGTATACCAGTTCCTACCAGAGTATCAGCCCTGTCTGCCAGAGTGCCAGCCATGCCTGCCTGTCTGCCAGAGTGCCAGCCGTGCCCGTCTACCTGCCTGTATCTCCGTCAAGCCAGTCTGCCCGTCAGGGCCTCTTCCATACCCGTCCATCAGCCAGTGTCACAGCCATGCCTGCCTGCCTGTGTCTTGTCCCCCGATGGGATCAGCATCCACAGTCAGACTCCACCCTGGAGTGGTACCTGGTAGCTTCCTATTGCACAAGTCTGACCTCACCATCAGAGGCTCCAGCGAACACCTAGAAAGCTACTTAGTTACGCCCCTTCCAGGGAAGTTTGGTCTGTGGTCCAGTGGGGCCACACCCCAAGACGCCCGTGCCATCCAGTCTCACAACCACAATGAGCCATACACTACATAGAGGTGGCCTTTATAGAAGAGTGGGCCAAAAAAGGCCATTACATACAAAAACTGTAAGCCTCGTTTTGAGTTTGCCAAAAGGCAAATGGGAAACTCTCCAAATCAATGAGGGAAGGTGCTGTGGTCAGATGAGACCAAAATTTAACTTTTTAGCCACCAAAGCAACCGATATGTCTGGCGCAAAACCAACACAGCTCATCACCCCAAGAACACCATCCCCACAGTGAAACATGGTGGTGGCAGCATCATGCTGTGGGGATGTTTTTTCAGCAGTAAGGACAGGGAAAATGGTCTGGGTCGAGGGGAAGATGAATGGTGTGATATGCAGGGATTTTCTTGAGCGTTATCTGTTTCAGCCTGTCAGTGATTGGATTCTGGGAAGGAGGTTCACCTACTAATAAGACAATGACCCAAAGCATACTGCTAAAACAACACTCAAGTAATTAAGAGGAAACATGTAAATGTTTTGGAGTGGCATAGACAAATCCCAGACCTTAATCCAATTTAGAATCTGTGGTTTGACTTGAAGATTGCTGTTCACCAGAGGAAACCATCTAACTCGAAGGAGCTGGGCAAAAATCTTACTGGCAACATGTGGAAAGCTCTTAAGAGACTTATCCAAAGCAACTTGAGGCTGTAATTGCCGCAGTCATAATACTGACTTTAGGGGGTGAATAGTTATGAACAATAAAATTTTCAGTTATTTTGTCTTATTTGTTGTTTGCTTCACATTAAAAAGAAAAGCAAATGTTCACAGTTTTAGGCATGTTCTTTACATGAACTGATGCAACCCCTCAAAAAAACAGTAAAATTATGAGGTAGCAAAACATAAAAAATGGGGTGAATACTTTCCAAAGCCACTGTATGTCCAATACTAGTTCCAGCGTATAGCAAAGAAATTAGCTGGAACATAAGTTGGTAGACGTGCAATTTGTAGGAGCATGTTCACACTGTGGCCATTTTACAGACAAGAACCAAGAAGAAAACAAAATGATGATGAAAGTAATGACAACTCGTCTCTTCAGAATTTCCCATAGTTGCTTGGTTGGGTTCAGATAAGGAGACACTTGACCATTGAATCACTTTCACCCTGTTCCTCTGCAGAAATGTAACAAATGAGTGTTTTGGATCATTGTCGTGTTGGAAAAGTGCATGTCAACCAAAGGCACGGAGAAATGGGGGCATCTTTTATTTCAACATACAGCGGTACATCTGTGAATTTGTGATACCATCAATGAAATATAGCTCCCCGACACCAGAAGCACTCATAGAGCACCTCATAAGGACTCTGCTACCACCATGCTTCACTGTAGGCACCATGCATTTAGAAAAATTAATTTATAAAAATATCTGGTGCTTCCAGTGAGTTCTGGTGGTGGCAGAGTCCTTATGTGGGGCTAAATGAGTGCTTCTGGTGTCGGGGAGCTACATTTCATTGATGGTATCACAAATTTATAGTCGCCATTACATTGTATGTCCATCTCAACATGAAAAATTTGATGAAAGGTCTCCATTAAAAGACTTACAACATACCTGCAATTATGAGACCCCTCTTCTGTATACATAGACACACATAATGAACACATAAGAGGATGATAACTTTATTGGTCTTCGTAGAGATTCACAGACAGTACTGTTCAGACACATGTGATTTTATCCTTTATTTCTAAGCAGGAAAGGTACACACCGAATCGGGACATCCCATGTTAGTATGAGTGGATATGCTTCTCTGCATGTGATTCTACAGATAAGGATACATTCACAGCTTGGAAAGGTAGAAGAATACCTACGAAAATCACAATTTGAAAGTTTCAGTGCATCTTGTTGACATATATATACTGTATATATATATTTCATTGACCACATGGAATACCGCACCCTAAACAGCTTATTATTACTGAATGCAAAACATTTAACATGACTTCATGTTTCGGCTAAAATGCTGATCTATTGAGCAACAGACAAAGCACACGGTTTAATATTGTTTTAGCCAGGTAAGTTATTCACTAATGCAAAAGCTAATCTATCTAGCTTTTCAATTAGTCAGATGTTAATAACAAAAATACTCTAATAAAAACTAAAAATTAAATTAATATTCAGGCCGTCTGCTTGGTGAGATCGCCCACCAGTACTGTATGGACAGGTACCTGTAAAGTTTACAACATTTCTATAAGAAACCATAATACTAGAACATGTCCCTACATAAAGGACGTAATGAAGTGTTCTCAAGTTTTCATTTTTTTTCCCAACATGTTGCGTAGACAGATCAGGAAATATCTGTAGACCTCATCGAGGAATTCCCCATTGGCTCTGATCAGTCTCTAACATGGGTGAAAAGTGGTGAGGAGCGAACCTGCTCGGATAAGGTGTTCACATGTCCGTGTATTCCGGCGGGCTGAGCGGTCTGCACAACATCATGGACACATGATCAGGAGTCTCGGATAAAACTTGTCAAAGCAAATCTTAGGATCTGTGGAGGAATTGGACAACATTCGGGTTTCATCCTTGTACTGTTCGTTTTTCGCAGCGTTATAGGTGAAGCTTGAGAAAACGCCATCAGTTTTTCTTTTGAGAACGTCTAAGGCTACATGTACACATTGAGTATTTGCAGCTGATTTTCTGCAGCAAAATCAGTGTGTAAAATAAGTGCTTTTTTGAGTGTATTCTTGTTGCGTTTTTACTTGCATTTTTTCCCCCATTCCTTCAAATGGGTGAAAAACTGCAAAAAAAGCTGAAAGAATTGACATGCTGCAGATTTGGAAAAAAAATAAAATAAAACGCTTTGAAGTGTCAAATCTGCAAAGAAAAAATAAGCAGCATGTGCATGTGATTTCAGACATTTTTCCTGCGCCAAAAACACAGCGTGTGACCAAGCACTTACCAAACTCTAATTCTGATGAAACAATGATCAAAACTCTAATGAAACCTGGACTGCTTTTTTTTAGTGCACAAGAAAAATCACTGATGTCTAAAAGAATGAGGCGGAAAAGTGAAAAGCTGAAAAAAGTCATCATTGGTAATTACACTCCGTGGCTGTTATTTTTTTTATTATTATGGTCCCTTTTTTAAGTCCTATTCTCATTTTAGGCATTGCAAATACCAAAATAGTTGCATGTTACTGGACTGCACCGAAAAAGTTGTCAAGTAAATGTTCTTCATTGACATCACTTCCTGCTCTGCAGCTATTGGCTGAAATTTCAACTAACAGACTTCCTGCTCTGCAGCAATTGGAAGAAGTTGCATCTTACAGACTTCCTGCTCTGCGGCGATTGGCAGAAGTTGCATCTTACAGACTTCCTGCTCTGCGGTGATTGGCAGAAGTTGCATCTTACAGACTTCCTGCTCTGCGGCGATTGGCAGAAGTTGCATCTTACAGACTTCCTGCTCTGCGGTGATTGGCAGAAGTTGCATCTTACAGACTTCCTGCTCTGCAGCGATTGGCAGAAGTTGCATCTTACAGACTTCCTGCTCTGCAGCGATTTGCAGAAGTTGCATCTTACAGACTTCCTGCTCTGCAGCGATTGGCAGAAGTTGCATCTTACAGACTTCCTGCTCTGCAGCGATTGGCAGAAGTTGTATCTTACAGACTTCCTGCTCTGCAGCGATTGGCAGAAGTTGCATTTTACAGACTTCCTGCTCTGCAGCGATTGGCAGAAGTTGCATCTTACAGACTTCCTGCTCTGCGGCGATTGGCAGGAGTTGCATCTTACAGACTTCCTGCTCTGCTGCGACTGGCAGAAGTTGCATCTTACAGACTTCCTGCTCTGCAGCGATTGGCAGAAGTTGCATCTTACAGACTTCCTGCTCTGCAGCAATTGGCAGAAGTTGCATCTTACAGACTTCCTGCTCTGCAGCGATTGGCAGAAGTTGCATCTTACAGACTTCCTGCTCTGCAGCGATTGGCAGAAGTTGCATCTTACAGACTTCCTGCTCTGCAGCGATTGGCAGAAGTTGCATCTTACAGACTTTCTGCTCTGCGGTGATTGGCAGAAGTTGCATCTTACAGACTTCCTGCTCTGTGGCAATTGGCAGCAGTTGCATCTTACAGACTTCCTGCTCTGCGGCAATTGGCAGAAGTTGCATCTTATGGACTTCCTGCTCTGCGGTGATATGCCTAAATTCGGGATCTTAAACGGGAAGAACAGCAATTCTGTGTGAAACGGCTAATAAGTGCAGATCACTGAGAGATGTTGTTCCGCCAACCTCTGCTGTACCACCCAGTAACTTGCAGCGGTAGTTGTTTGTTGTCTGCAGTGCTAAGTTTGCATCTGGGAGATCAGTGTCAAATAATAATTACACACTGGGGACGTTAATTTGGTCCATACTAATAAAAAATAGGTCCAATTCTAAAAAAAAAATATACATATATTGCTGCGTGTCCCAAATCTTACACCCCTCACACATCACAATGACATCATTAAAAACTAAAACTGGAGAACCTCCTTTGAGGCTACGGCTGCAATGCGACTTTGGCCACGACACCTATTGTACTGCCAAAGTTTTCTAGATGGTGCTGCTACATTGGAGTGCGATAAAGTGAATGGGCTCGCATTGTGACCCTGATGGTGTTGCGCTCGCGACAAGCAAATTGTAAAAAAGTCAGAAGTCGACAGATTATGAGCAACTTGTCTGTTGCGATCGTAGTACTCGAGGGGTTGCAATGAGACCCTATTTTCTTGTATTGCAGAGGCGCATAGAAAACCATGGCCGCACCATAGGTGTTGCCGCTAAAGTTGCCGTGTAGTCTTAGCCTTAGGCCGGGATCACACACAGCGAGATACGGCCGAGTCTCACAGGTTAAAACCAAGCTCTGGCACCGGCACTCCAGAGCGGAGCGTGCGGCCGCATAGCAATACATGGAGCTGTACGCTCCGCTCTGGAGTGCCGGTGCCAGAGCTTGTTTTTAACCTGCAAGACTCGGCCGTATCTCGCTGTAGTGTGACTCCGGCTTCATGGTCGTAATGGGCACAAATTGTGTAAAAAAAATCATTACATACAGTTATATGAAAAAGTTTGGGCACCCCTATTAATCTTAAGCTTAATGTTTTATAAAAATTGTTTTTTTGCAACAGCTATTTCTGTTTCATATATCTAATAACTGTTGGACACAGTAATGTTTCTGCCTTGAAATGAGGTTTATTGTACTAACAGAAAATGTGCAATCTGCATTCAAACAAAATTTGACAGGTGCATAAGTATGGGCACCCTTATCATTTTCTTGTTTTAAATACTCCTACCTACTTTTTACTGACTTACTAAAGCACTTTATTTGGTTTTGTAACCTCATTGAGCTTTGAACTTCATAGCCAGGTGTATGCAATCATGAGAAAAGCTACTTAAAGTGGCCACTTGCAAGTTGTTCTTCTGTTTGAATCTCCTCTGAAGAGTGGCATCATGGGCTCCTCAAAACAACTGTCAAATGATCTGAAAACAAAGATTATTCAACATAGTTGTTCAGGGGAAGGATACAAAAAGCTGTCTCAGAGATTTAACCTGTCAATTTCCACTGTGAGGAACATAGTAAGGAAATGGAAGAACACAGGTACAGTTCTTGTTAAGGCCAGAAGTGGCAGGCCAAGAAAAACATCACAAAGGCAGAGAAGAAGAATGGTGAGATCAGTCAAGGACAATCCTCAGACCACCTCCAGAGATCTGCAGCATCAACTTGCTGCAGATGGTGTCACTGTGCATCGGTCAACTATACAACGCACTTTGCACAAGGAGAAGCTGTATGGGAGAGTGATAAGAAAGAAGCCGTTTCTGCAAGCACGCCACAAACAGAGTCGGCTGAGGTATGCAAAAGCACATTTGGAGAAGCCAATTTCTTTTTGGAAGAAGGTCCTGTGGACTGATGAAACCAAGATTGAGTTGTTTGGTCATACAAAAAGGCGTTATGCATGGCGGCAAAAAAACACAGCATTCCAAGAAAAACACTTGCTACCCACAGTAAAATTTGGTGGAGGTTCCATCATGCTTTGGGGCTGTGTGGCCAATGCCGGCACCGGGAATCTTGTTAAAGTTGAGGGACGCATGGATTCCTCTCAGTATCAGCAGATTCTTGACAATAATGTTCATGAATCAGTGACAAAGTTGAAGTTACGCAGGGGATGGATCTTTCAGCAAGACAATGATCCAAAACACCGCTCCAAATCTACTCAGGCATTCATGTAGAGGAACAATTACACTGTTCTGGAATGGCCATCCCAGTCCCCAGACCTGAATATCATTGAACATCTGTGGGATCATTTGAAGAGGGCTGTCCATGCTCGGCGACCATCAAACTTAACTGAACTGGAATTGTTTTGTAAAGAGGAATAATCAAAAATACCTTCATCCAGGATCCAAGAACTCATTAAAAGCTACAGGAAGCGACTAGAGGCTGTTATTTTTGCAAAAGGAGGATCTACTAAATATTAATGTCACTTTTCTGGTGAGGTGCCCATACTTCTGCACCTGTCAAATTTTGTTTGAATGCAGATTGCACATTTTCTGTTAGTACAATAAACCTCATTTCAAGGCAGAAACATTACTGTGTCCAACAGTTATTAGATATATGAAACTGAAATAGCTGTTGCAAAAAAAACAATTTTTATAAAACATTAAGCTTAAGATTAATAGGGGTGCCCAAACTTTTTCATATAACTGTAAGAGGGTAAGTGCTATAATTTGCTTATAATCCCATCCAACATATGGAATCCCAACATTTTGCAAGCCCCATCACTTACCGGGCTGCTTGCTACAGTTTTGTTAAAATCCCTGTTTTATGTGCTGCAGATCTAGCTGTGCTCTGAAAACTGAGCTCTGCACAACCGCACCCACAGCACTGATTGGCAGCCTTTTGTTTACACGGCATAGGCAGAGAGCTGCCAATCAGTGCTGGGGGCGGGGTTATACACAGCTCAGGGATATGGAGCATAATATGACGGCAGGTTTAATAGTCCTCTAGTGATAATCTCCTGCTGATAAAACAATGATTTTATTAAAACTACAGCAAGCAGCCCTGTAAGTGACACAGAGCTGGAATCAGGATCTCTGCCCCTACATTATGCTGCTTGCAAAAATCTGATGACAAATTCCCTTTAAATGTCATTTTGGTGCCCCCTGAGTATTCTTAGTACTTTGGCAATATTGGATATGCTAATTCTGAATCTCCAATCTCCAGCATGGCCGCTGTGTGCATTGCTATGTGAACAATGATGAGGATCGGAACACAGAATTAGGCAGCCGTTCACACCAACACACCTGGGGAAAGGTTTTCTTATAGCATTTATGTTAGACAAATTTCCTTTCTTTCAGATAAACTGCCGTTTTTATGAAAAACTATGACCATGCAATAATAATGTTATCTCTCTGTATTACTGACAAAGTCCTGCAGCCAATCAAGCAATTTGATAGCCCTGCTCAATGTAGGATGGGGTGATTTCTTCCACGTGCGGCTGCTGATCTGTGTGTTCTCACCTTAAAGGAAACTTGTCATGTAAAAATATGCTACTAACCTGTAGATATGGGGTTAATCTGCAAGTTAATAGCGTTCTGAAGCTGCTCGGCCCGAGCACTGAAAGCCCCTCTGCTGGGAGGAAATTAACTTTATTCCCCCATTGCAGTCTCCGGCTTTCAGTCATAGGGGTGGCGCCAGCACGGCTTCAGTCATTAGGGCGGCTGTCAGTCAGCACCAGGGTGTGGTTACAGCTGCTGCTCACTGTACTGAATGATGACTGTAGCCACATCAGTCATAGGGGTGTGGTGGCGTGGCTACAGTCTCGTTTCCTCCCGGCAGCGGGGCTCCACTGGGCGTATTACATCAGGATTTGCTGCGGATTGGATGCTGCGTACAGCCGCAGTGTCCAATCCGCAGCGTCCAGATGTTACAGAATAGTGGGGGGGATTTTATGAAATCCCGTCTCCACTATGTGTGCACAGCTGTATCCGGCGGCCCTGCGTATCCGGACATGCGGCGCGTCTTTACCAACCGCAGCATGTCTATTTATCTTGCGGAAACGCTCAGTCTCAGCAAGATTAATAACCCGGTCTATGGATAGGATGCGGTGATTCCACATGTGTTCAATGAACACATCTGGAATCACCGCGCGTGCAAAGGGGGCGGTGCATTGGGCGGAGCGGCGTATCCGCTGCGTCCAAAGCGCAGTCATTACGCCCCTTGGAAACAAACACTTAGTGCGGGCAGTTTCAGAATGCTATTAACCTGCAGATTAACCCCATATCTGCACATTCACAGCATGTTTTTACATGACGTGATCCCTAAAGTTAACTTCCCACGATGAGTTTTTGATTATTTTTTAAGCTGCTTATTTTCACTGAGCAAAAAACGCAGCGACTTAGGCCGGGGTCACACTTGCGTGAGCAACGCGATAAACTCGCACGAGTCTCTCACATCAAGACCCGTCACTGCCGCCGGCACTCGGCCCGGAGCGTGCGGCTGCATGTATTTCTATGCATCTGAACGTTCCGTTCCTGAGTGCCGGCGGCAGTGACAGGAATTGATGCGAGTTTCTCGCATTGCACACGCAAGTGTGACCCCGGCCTTACAGTTCTAGCAAAGTGAATGGGATTTCTAGAAATCTCATGCCTGCTGGGCTTTTTTTTTACACTGCCTAAACTGTGGAGAGCGTTTGAAATCCGCAACATGTCAATTTCTCTTGCGGTTTCGATGAGTTTTATGTGCGAGTTTTCCCCATAGACTTGCATGAGAAACATAAAATACACTGGTAAAAAAAAACGTGCGGAAAGGCACAATAAACATATGCGATCAATAAAGTTTTATCAGGAAGTATCAAAAACAAAGCAGCTTTATTGAAAACATAGCAAAAAGGCGAAAAATGCAGCTTCGAAACACAATAAAAACTCATGTAAAAAAAAAACATAATTTACATAATAGGTGCAGAAAATCTGCAACATCAAAAACTCACCAAATACTCATCGTGGGAACGTAGCCTTAAATATTCAAAAAGTATAAAAGAAGGTACTGAAGCAAGATTTTGTAGAACACATCCAATATTTGGCTGAATGAACACTTTACTTATTTTTTTAAGTCTCAGACACAGAAAGCCAACTATGGAAGACTCATCATCTCATAGAACGTGCTCGGTTAGCGTCTTATCCGAACATCTGGGTCTGCTCGTATATTATGTTCGAGTCCCTGCAGCTGCAGGATTTATGGCTGTTAGGCAGACACAACAAAATCATGCAGCTGCTGGGACTCGAACATAATATACGAGCACACCCAGATGTTCGGATAAGATCTTAACCGAGCACGTTCGCTCATCACTAATTCTTAATAACACAACCCTGCTACATACTATGGAGCAGTAACAAACATCTCGAGAACTTTCCTTTGTTTTCCAGGAAATACTGTAGATATTTCTCTGATAATGGGACAGTTGTGCTTCTTAATGGGAAGCACATTCAATTTCATTTTTTGTTCAAACGAACAAAATATTTTTTTCTTTTTAAATAGACATAAAAAATATGTGACACTGATAAAAAAAATACTGTACAGAAGAACACATATCTAGTTAATCAATGCCATTCAATGATAAACCCGTATACCTGGCAGTGGTGGACCTTGTGTGTTAGACTTTAGGCTTTGTACATTTTCACACAGACTTTTTTAAATTGTTAAATTGCTTCTGTGAATGCAAAGTTAAGCAGTTTTCTAAATAGCCTCCATTAAAAAGGTTCTAGCATTTTCCTTATCCAGATTAGTGCTTTTTGCAAAAAAAAGTTACAAAACCATCAAAGCTTCACCTCCTTGTTCTGAACGACCTCTAACCCTTCTTTCAGGGTTAGAAGTAGCAGCAGGGATGTCCACACAGATATCCTTAGTGTGGATAGGGGAGATAGCATATACAGCTTCAGAGAGGGTAGAGAAAACATACTAATACAAAAGTAAGAAACCATATGAACAGGAAATAAGTGCAGTATAGAAGCTGATACATGAGCTGGTGAAGACAGCAACACCCTGGATACACAGAGCTCACATCCAGCCTATATTACCGGGAGAGACACTCCCACAATAGAACAATCTTAAATGTGGACCAGGCTGCAAACTGCGTATCAGGGTTTATAGCATTGCATAGCTGCTCAACTTCCACACTCAAAGCCCGACTACTGGAGGAAATTGACTTTCTTCCCGACAGTCTGTGGCTTTCAGTCATAGAGGCAAGGCCGGAGCAGCTTTAGTCACGCTCAGTACATAGTGAGCGGCAGCTGTAAGCAAGCCTCAGCACTGACTGGCAGCCATCTCTGCACTGATATGCTGTTGAGATGGCTGTCAGTCAATGTGACAGGGTGTGTTTACAGCCGCTGCTCACTACGTACCGAGCAGTGACTGAAATCACTCCAGGCACGACTGAAAGCCGGAAGCTGACGGAAAAAATAAGGTAAATTTCCTCCCGGTAGCCGGACTTTCAGTACGGTTGCCACATAGCTCTGGAACACTATAATCCTGCAGGTTGACTCTACATCTGAAAGGTAATAATAACGTTAGCGGACATGACAGGTTCCCTTTAAGGTAACCACTAATGTATGTAAAAATAATTTTTCCATGTCAAAGGTGTCCAAAGCCTTAAAGTCAACTCTAAATTGGGCATTCATTTTGGGCCTAAAAATAGACCTCTCTAATTTTTTCTCCAAAGCCATATCTAGTAAGCGATGTTCTTTATGGTGCAAACCAATAATACATTTGTCTAAATTTATTTCCTGCAAATTTTTCCCAAATTTTTAGTGCAAGTAATTGTAGGCCAAGGATCTCCCATGTCTGGGCTACAAAGTGGACAGATCTTCTTCCCATCAGAGTCATCCATGAAGAGTATCTTATTTGTACCTGTGACTTTTAGCCATTCATGTTTCATCCATGGTGGTGGACAGGAAAGCTATACCATTCAAATAAAAAAAAAAAATGGATACAGTTAAAAGCAGCGCTCTAGGTTTTGGAAAACTAGATCATATTTAGGATTCTAAGTCTTGGATTTTACTAGCCCTAAAATACTAGCGTGGTTTTACTTGTTCACAAAATCTCACATAATTCGATTTATGTAGGCACATCAAAATGTAGGGGCTCACTATTTGGCTGCACGCTGACCTCTATGCCAAAAACAGCAGAGGAACATACCTGCGTAAGGCCCTGTTGGTAGACAGAACAGAGATCCGAGTCTACATACAAAACAACAAAGACGATGGCGGACCAAAGTCACTGTAAAACTAATGTAATGTACTATTGCGGGGCACACTTTTATTGTAAGTGGCCCTCTCGTTGAATTCGTAGACGTTCTTTCTCAACCTGCAGACGTTCCTTCTCTATGTGAAGCTTCTCAGACTCGAACTTTAGGAGCTGTAGCCTCTCCTTTTCTAGCTGAAGATGTTCCCTTTCCAGTTTTAATTTTTCAGCTTCTATGTCCAAGGGTTGCAATACAGTTTTTTCCGATGGCACAAAATCATTCTCCAGGTTGGCTTTCTCTGCGTGCATGACTTGTAGCCTGAGCTTCTCTCGTTCAATTTGCAAACGTTCTTTCTCAAGCTGGAGTCTCTCGTGCTCCATGTCTAAGTGCCGCAATCGCTCTCTTTCGATTTGCAGTCTCTCCTTTTCTACTTGCAGTCTCTCGGCCTCAATGGTTAAACGTTGTCTTTCCATCTCCAACTTCTGCTTCTCTAGATTTATAAGTAGGTGGGAATCTTTATACGGGATTCTGGCTATAGAACTTAGGGTGCCGAACTCCTCGATTCTGGGAAACTCCTCGGGAAGGTCATTTTCTTCTCTAGAGTCAGGCAATACAGTCGATAACATTTCATCTTCTTCCATTTCGAACTAGGAAAAAGGAATAGAAAAGGTTGTTGAAATTTGCAAATGAAAAGACAAATATCATCCAAGACGCAACTACCTTGAAGAGATCTCTCTATTGGTTTTTATATGCGGTTTTAGTAGACTCATGGTTGTTGCCATGTTTTACACCTCCTGGATAGGATGCTATAATCCATACTTGCAAATACCCTTCTAAGTGGTCACTCTGAGTCCATGATTCTTTAAAAGGGATGTCCGGGATCTAAAAATCTATTCTAACTGCAGGGAATGTGAGAAAATATGCAATTCTCACCTCTTAAAGGGAATCTGTCAGCAGCTTTTAGTTATGTAATCTGATTATTATGTATATATAAATATTCCTCCACCATCAATACCATGCAACGCCAGCAAGGCACAGGAGCGCCGCAAGACATTTCTTCATACTAAGGTAAATTAGCCTAAGCGCTATATGCGGTACTCTCTACTGCCACACCATATATCTCACCTAAGGTAATTACATATTATGCTGATTTATTTCAGGTCCCCCATATCCCTGACAACCACCTATGCTGGGTACAGTGACTTTTTTAAAGGTACATCCTTCCAAGTACCCCAGACCCACAGACCTCCAATATTAATATCTCCATTATTTCCTACAGTGTTTGTGGACTTTCTCAGGGACCCCACTTCTTTATACTTGCCTTGCATACTCTCTATACCAGTAACCTAGGTAAACTATGATACATTATTTATCTTTTGGCACTTCTTTCTCCTCTTCCTAAATTAGGATTTTTATTCTTGGTGCCTCAATTGACTACCTCTTCATAGTCTCATTTATTATTCTCTCAAAATGAATATTAGCACTAACATTCTCGTTTTCTGAATTATCTGGTCGCAATACTTTGATATGTAGTGCACCCTTATAATTTGGACTTAATTTTTGTATTACCCTGTGCTTCTTCTCCTATTCCCTTTGTGTTATGATCCGTGTTGTTTCTTTGATTCTTACATGTTTTCTCCTTGTCTTTTAGCAACCCCATGACTAATACCCAGGAGGGTCAAAACGTTGGGTGTTTTTGTCACATTGTATTATTAAGGAATCACAATTTTGTCGGCACTACTTTTTTCCTTGGACTAATTGTTAATTTAATAAACTATTACCAATTTTTGCAAACAACCCATTAGAGTGTGCGGCGAATTATGACTTTATCTATTCAGGGACTTTTATAGTCCTTTGCATCAGCACCTTACCTTTTGTGACCTGAGTGCACACCAATTTCTCCTCATTATCACGAGAGAAGACAGTAAAAACTACCTCAGGTTTCTATGGTACAAAGACAATGACATCCACAACAAAGTCATAGCCTACCAGATGATGGTACATGTCTTCGGCAACAGCCCCTCACCTGCTGTGGCAATCTATGGACTGAGATGGACAACCTAGTGGGGTGAGATATGATGCTAAACTATTTTTGGTGAACAACTTCTACGTAGATGATGGACTTAAGTGTTTGCCCACAGGTGAAGAGACAATTCTCTAGAACACAAGAAATGCTGTTTGCACCAAACCTCAGCCTTCAAGATCATCACCAACAGCCAGGAGGTAATGAAGGCATTCCCATCTGAGGACCATGCAACGAGTTTAAACTACCTCTATCTAGGTTCTGATGTTTCTTCTATGCAACACCATTTCGGTATGCTGTGGGACATTATATAGGACACATTCACATTCGAGGTATCAGTCTGTGATAAACTTTCACCAAAAGAGGAATCTTATCTGTTGTAAAGAACATCTACAATCCTCTTGGGTTTATTCCTATCCATTACCATTCCAGGCAAGTTACTGCTGAGACAGTTTACCCGTGAGAACACAGATTGGGACACTCCGCTACCGTCCTAAAAACAACAAAGGATGGAGACATGGAATAAGCCTCTGAAGGTCGTAGAACATACAGTATCCAACTTCCACTTTGTTATTCCTTAAGGTCGCTTTCAGCTGCTAACAGGAAAGAGGTTCACATCTTTTCGGATGCGTCTAGAGAGGCTATAGCTGAAGTAACCTATCTGAAGACCTCAGAAGCCAACGAAAAGGTACATTGTGGATTTGTCCTGGGTAAGACCAAACTAACCCCCAAATCAGTCACTATGTGACAACGCTTGAAATCTGTGCTGCTCTACTGGCAGTGGTGATTGCTGAAATTATAAAATCCAAAACAGACATTGCTATAGATTCATTTACCTTCTACACAGATAGGCGAGTGGTGCCTGGTTACATATACAACCAAACCAAACAATTCTATGTCAGCAATAGGGTAGAGCGCATCAAAAACTTTTCTACAAATGAGCAGTGGCACCACATTTCCACTGACCTAATGTCAGTGGACTGAGGGACAAGACTCACAGCTGCATCTAAGATCAACAATAACATGTGCTGTCACCTACAAGTCTACTATACGAGGATTCTTGTTCAATTTACACCAGCAATACTTCTGATCTGGCGGAACTGGAGTCTGACAAAGAAATTAGACCAACCATCTCTACTCGCTAAACTTCTACGATACCAAAATTTAATCTAAAATCTCATCGCTTTGAGCCCTTCTCAAGTTGGTCATCTGTAGGCGATAGCTCATCTTTTTCATATTGCTCATTGTTTTACTAGCGACAAAGCATCTGAGTGTCGAGATTGGCATACATATAAAAAACACCCTACTGTTGCTGATATTGAACATTTTGAACAGGTTATTATCAGGTGTGCACAAAAACTGTCATGGGTTTGACAGTATCACAAAGGGTACCAGCCTGTCCAAGAACAGCACACTACTTGAACTGAACCCAGAGGTTGATCATCACAAACTGCTAAGAGTGGTTGGTCGTATAGAGAAGTCTGATCTATACAAGAAGGAGCAGAATCCTATCATCATTCCGGGTCACAACTACATCACTACTTTACTTGTCTGTCACTATCATAAACAAGTGCAGCACCAAGGAAGACAGCTTACTGAAGGCGCTATCAGGTCTGCTGTCTCATGGATTATGGGAATGAAGAGGTGAGTCTTCTCAGTGCTCCATAAATGTGTTAAGTGTCAAAGGGTAAGAGGAAAACTTCAACAGATCGTGAATCTCCCAGCAGATCGGCTAAGTACAAGCCAGCCATTTACATACGTTGGCATAGACGTATTTGGCCCATGGTCGGTTGTTACAAGAATGACCTCGTGATGGAGCCGTAAACAGTAAGTGGTGGGCTGTGCTGTTCACTTGTCTTAGCATCTGAGCAGTTCACATTGAGGTGAATGAATCCATGGATTCCTCTTGTTTCATCTATGCCCTCAGAAGAATCTTTTCCATCCGGGAACAACACTGGTCTGCCTGCAGTACTAACTTCGTGGGACCCTGCAAGGAACTGCAGTAGACAACTTCTTGACTGACAATGGGTGCACCTGGGTGTTCCTAGGAACGTACTGTATGATTGGTATCACACAAAGAATCCTTTTTTCAATGTTGCTGGACCACAAATGCCTCTTACTCATGCTGTTCTGGTCACGTTTCTAGCACAAGTGTCTGCTATAATAAATGTAAACCATTGGTACCAGTATCATCGGACCTTGATGATACAATGATTCTTACTCCGGCCACACTTCTTACGCAGAAGGTTGTACCTGCTGCAATTCTTCCAGGGAATTTTGGCCACAGAGATATTTACAGACATCAGTGGAAGCAGGTACAATACTTGTCTAAGGTGTTTTGGCACCGCTGGAAGACTGAATGAATACCTACATTTGCTTCAAGGATGTCACAAATGGCAGACTGAAAACCTAACCTCCAAGAAGGAACCCTTGTCTTCCTAAAAGATAAGAAAAGTCATCGCAATGATTGGCTGATGGGTCTTATTACCAAATTTACGCCTAGTAACGATGGGAAGACTCAAAAGGTGTTAGTCAAGGTGATGAAAGGTGGTTCAACACCTTCGACCTGTAAATGAACTTGTACTACTTCTGCCATAGGAGGATATCAGTTCAAGCAGGACATTACTACTGGACACAGCTTAGGTAGGAGAGGATGCCTGCACATACCTCCAGCTATGTTAGAACTTTGAAGTTTCATCATTGGATTATTGGTTTTCTGATTGAACTTGGATTATCCTATTGTCATAGACTACAGGCCACCAACCGTAAAATTGGACTTTAAAGTTGTTTGTGGTTTTATTGTTGAAAGTTTGTGTGTTTCTATTTTATCTTTCAGGTTACAGATCAACGATGGACATCATCGAAGGACTTTATGCTAAGATTAGATCATCATGAAATCTAAAGGAGCGTCATGTCCCATGACTTGGGAATATCAGTAACCCCTCCTTTCTATAACCCCTAATTCACTCTTGTCAGCCATTTTAGAAGCTTGTGTATTTGCATCTCTGGTTCAGAAAAGTCTTTTTCGCCTATTGTATTTATGTGTAACTACAATTGAGCTGGAAAATAAACCTTCTTGTGGAATCTTCATACGTGCCTCCTGCAGTCGAGTTCAAGCTATCTGATGATATAGCTACGTGTGAGTACTGGTTCATACTGAGGCAACCTAGAAACAATGTCATAAGCACCCTACACTTGCAGCCTAGTTATGGAGTCAGAATAGGCCTAGTGCAGCTGCAGACATAGAATATAGAGAAAGATTTGGAGACCATATCTGTCCAGTGATTCCTTTTCTAGTTGCATTTTACTTTTTTTTACATTTTATACATCTCTCGACATCTATTATTACATTTACCACAATACAATGATCTTGACTTGTTCTTTTGGCAAATGGAGAAATGACAAATGGAGGATCACTGCTGTTTCTTACTGACTTTATGGAGTCTATTTCATTCGTATTCACTTTTCTAAAATTAACGGCTGGTGTCTTTCAATGTCCTTCCAGAGAGAAACACCGCCTACCAAGAAGATCAAGATTCAGTAAGGCCCCGGGTTCATTAAGATTAGTGTATTTTATGGCAGTATTATTAATGAGGGGCGTGCATGGATAAGATTTGCCAAATTCGTTAAGAGGCGCACTCCAATTAACCAGTATCATTAACCTCTCTGAAGATTGCCAGAACTGGTACTCCAGTCATAGAAGGGAGTAGCACTTCTGGAGTAACAAACACCACCACTTTTGAAGAATTTTAAGGGTGAGCATAGTCATACTTCGTCTCCTCCCCAGCTTTGCCCATTTTGTTGGAGTTAAAAAAGAAAAACTGGTGTGAAAAAGGCAAAAATTCACAACGATTTATTTTTTAATTTTTAATTGCTGGCACCAAAAAAACATTAATCTTTTATAATTATTTGGCTTTTTTATTTTATATTTGTCTGACTGTCATAAATAGAATAACTGTGTTATTATCGATTTATCATTTTAGTCCATTAATTGCGGTCATGATCTCAATCTAACACTGTGGATTGTCGGACTAAAACATGGTGCAGATCTACAATGTAGACCATGGATTCAGATTACAGGCTACACCATATATGTATGGGGTTATATAGGATATCATGCTATCCTACGTACATGGGATTATATAGGCTGTTATGTTATCTTATGTATATGGGGTTATGTAGGCTGTTATTTTGGACATTCCGGGAAGTCTAAACGACTGAATCAGAAAAGGAAAAAGAATCTCTGCATACAAAAACAAAAACATTTTTGGTCAAAAATTAAAATATCCAATTTCCCCATTAACACTAACTTTCAGTTTGGATAATTTAGTGGTGGAGGTTGGGGAATGCCAGATACCTCCATTGCCATACTGTACATTCTATGGACGAGAGTGCTGAGACACCTCCAAATTACACCTACAGGGGCTTTTATGGCTTCCTATTCTACATCCATAGACATTAATTAATGGGGGGGTACGAGGGGCCGGATATTATACTCCGGGGGTGGATGGTTTACACCGGGGGAACACGGGTCGGATGTTATACATTTGGGGCAATGGAGCTGAATGAAAAATCTGAATTCATTGATCAAGACTTGTGTCCCAGTAATAGTCTGTCTTAAGAGTAGACAGATAAAATCTAAACTGCCCATCTTAAATTCCCCCTAACATCAAGCTGTAAACGAGGTATTGGCAGCCAATTTGACTTGTCATTTGGACATTGGGGTAGAGCCTAAACACCAGAGGCTTGTTGGCCAATGTTGGCCAAATATGGCGCTAAGTGCTCCTCAAATATATTTTATGGACCCAAGTGATGGTTATTCTAGTAATAGTAGTTGGTAAGAGTCCATCGACAAACATGACATTTTTGGCCGATCCTCATGTTGTCTATCATCAGATTTGTACAAAATTACACAATTTTCACCTAGAATAATAGGTCCAAGGTTAACGTCTTGTTATTCTGGTAGATGGCATTGATCTTTCTAACATTACGGGTCACATACCTTCTCTTCACTAGGCGTCTGATTATACACAATTCTATTTTGACGGGAGTTGAACTGGATTCCAAAGCAAGGATGTGATATTCTCTTTTTCCAGTTAGGACCCTGTAATGTCAGAAGAGGTCAATAGAATTTTCCTGTCTCTCAGAAGGTCTACATATGTAAGGGTAAAAGAGTTACTGTGGATGTATGTATTTTCTATAATCCGGGTTGTTGTTAGTCTTTTCCTACAAAACGTATAATTTTGGTTAGAGAGGAATATCCACCATTCCATTAGGTTTCCTTTAGGATTCTTATATTATGTATGGTGAGTTCTGATCAACTAATTTGGCTTTGTGTCACTGAGATGCTAAGAAATCTCTGAGAATAATTAAAAATTGATCATAAACTTCCATCTTCTTTACTCGTTCCCTACAAGACCCTAACAAAATAGGGCCAGGTGTGTCAGAGCCATGTTATATTATATTTATTCTGTTATATTATATACTCTGAAGTCAGGACAGATCTAGCAGTGGAAGTTTGATGTGATGGAGGACTCAACCGATCCAGGTCTCATTCTACAAGTATGGTGGAATGGGTGGATGGTGTCATGGCAGGAGGTTGGTGGGGAATGGACAAATATACACATTTTCTGTAACATACAATAAAGAGACAATATAATCAGAACATTTTTTACATTGAGTGTCAACCCTTGCAAAATGCTTACGAGGGGGATGGTAGAGCAGGTATTACATCTGGTGTACAGGCTAAACATCACAACAGGAAGTTTCACGCAGATGATTCCTGTGATGTGAAATAACAATGTCAGATAATACTCACCCTCCCCAGCTCCCGCTTTTTTTTTGCTAAAATTCACCATGTCTAATAGAAACCAGTAGCTCTTTTTTTAAATGGGTTTCCCATCTTAACAAGGATTTGCTATTCAAGATAGGTAAAAGTCTGACCCCTGGGAGGTCCACCGATCCTGAGAATGAAGGGGAGAAGGTGCTCGCGTAGTTTTACACTCCTTTGGGTATGTGCACATGTTGCGGATTTTGCTGCGGATCCGCATCAGATTGCCCTCTGCGGGTTCGCAGCAGTTTTCCTTGGATTTACAGTACTATGTAAACCTATGGAAACAAAATCCGCAGCGCACATGCGGAAAAAAACACGTGGAACCGCTGCGTTGTCTATTCCGCAGCATGTCAATTCTTTGTGCGGATTCCGCAGCGGTTCACACCTGCTCCATAATAGGAATCCGCAGGTGGAATCCGCTCAAAATCCGCAAAAAAAATGCAGTAAATCCACGGTAATTCTGCAGGAAATCCCCAGTGTGGATTTCCTGCAGATTTACCAAAGTCAGTGCGGAAAAATCTTTCCGCAACATGTGCACGTGGCCTTTCACTGATTTTCTGCTGCACAGTGGACTCTTTCCACCTGGTTGTGTCGCGAACTCAGCAAGTAAATGATCACCTGTAGGTTCTCACACAGTCAGGTGTCTAGGAATACCGCCGTTCAGATGAAAATTTGGACATCACGCTATACTAGTGCTGCATGTCCTTCTTTCTCTGGACCATGGCGGTTTCAAAAGTTTTGCATCCATATTCATAAAGCCAAGGTACATCCTATTTTACAAAATGGGAAAATGCTTTAAAGAGGAGTTTTCACCGATTTTGTCATGTTGAACTGGACGCACTCTATAATAGGTGGGGCAAAGCAGAATAAAACATTTTTTTAAATTTTGCCTCTCCGTTCTGGAGACATTAGCAACCAAAGTATTTGGCACTTAAACAGTTATTTTTTTCTTTATAAGTCCAAGTGGGCATTACCAGAGAGATTTCACTGGAGGCGTGTACTTCTTCCTCTTTCTGACGCTTACGAATCATAAGCAGTCAACAACACACTGGGGAAAGAAGTACATGCCGCCACAATAGCATTGACAGTCTGCTCCGCTCACTGCAGAGTGATGATGTGCTGGAGAACAGTAGACCTGAGTGTGATTAATTGACAGCTTTCAGCTCTTTTCTCCAGCAGTTATTGTGGGGGAGAGGCAGTAAAGTAAAAGCAGAGTCTCATTACAAACACTTCTCATAGTTCTCCTCTAAAATTCAAATGAGATTTATTGGCAGAACCAAATACACATTAGCATTTCCAAAGTAAGTTTAGCGCTGCCAAATTTACTGTGCTACTGCCCCTCCCCCACATTGACTATAGGAGATAAAGGCTGAACACGGTCAGTTAATCACACTCAGGTCTGCTGTGCTAAAGAACATGTCATCTCTCTGTGAAGAGGGGAGCAGAACGAATGTCAATACATGTCTCGCACTGATCCTGTTCTACACCATTGTGGGGGCACATCCTTCTTTCCTCAGTGTGTTGTTGCCTGCTTATGATTGGTTAGAATCAGACAGATGGAAGAAGCACACGCCCTCACTGAAATCTCTCTGGTAATGCCCAAAGAAAACAACAGTTTAAATGCCAAATACTTTGCTAATATCTCTAGTTTATGGTCTGCAGAACTGCTGGAGACAACCAAGTACAGTGCTCAGCTTTCTCCGTCAGTCCCATGCACAGCCACAACTTCATTCCGATGACGAATTTTAGACCCCCATTTTTGGGAAAGAGTTGAGGTCCCAGTAGCCTGTGGATAGGTGATAACTTTTAATATTGGGAATAACCCCTTATGTTTCCAAGTTAGAAATGAAGAAGAATTAGTCTGTTTACTCTTCAATCTTATGACATAAGTTCAAAAAAAATTCTTACTTCAAAGTTCTGAGGTTCTTCTTCTTCTTCAACTTTGACATCAGCTATAGACTCATTTGCTTCTCGGACATCTGGCCCATTTTTCCACTCCAAGCTAGAGTCATTCGTTAACCCACTTGGCTTGTCATCGGAGTCGTCAATTATGGAGTCCAGATCTGACAGAGGTAGGTGCATTCCAGAATTTCCCAGTTTCAGATCGGAATTCAGACTTTTCCTCTTTATAAGGGATCTCCAGTCAAGATATCTTCGTTTAACTTCCGTCCCCGTCCTCTGTTCCCCTTCTCCGAGCGCATTCACACATTCCGCTATTTCTTCCCAGGCTTTGCGCTTCATTTCATTAATTGTGGTGTTGAGCTGCTTCGAAAAAATGACATCTCTTCTCTTTTTTATTTCCGTTAGTAACGTTTGCGTTTCTTGGACGCTGAAATTACTTTTCCTTTTTCTTTTTAACTGTTTCATCATAGACGGCTGTAAGGTCATTTTTTTCACATCAGCAGAAACACCAAGATGAGTCCGAGATGGAAAGATCTGCGGTAACTGCTTCTTTCTGCTGAATTTGGCCAGTTTTAAAGCTTAAGTAATCACTTTTCCTAGAGAATTTTGAAAAACTGAAAAAGAAAGAAAAGTAATAAATATAGAGTATAATGATAAAAGTTAATGCATTATATAGAGAAAGGGCATTGAAAGTGTAACTGCAACATAATATTAAAGCGCTTACTTATCTTTCGTCTTGGCTTAACATGATTGGAGTGAAATTACAATCTTTAAAAAAAAAACAGTTTTGGTATACTCTGTCAGAAGATATTAATGCTATATGTGTCCATGGTCCATTGGTTTGCATGTGGATTGCAGCCTGCTAAGTGTTTTGCTAGCATATCACTGTATTGACTGAATATATTGTGAAAAATTCAAGTCGCTGATCAAAATTTGTGCAAAATTTTTGCAGCAGGGCTTCTTTTCCTATTCCTGTTTTTTTTTTATTTTTTACTTCCACTATCCCCGTGTTCGTCCGGTGACCCTGAGTGCTGATCAGTGATGCACATCTCTGATCGCCATCAGTTGTCAATTAATGGCATGGACCTTTTTATCCTGCCAATTTTTCATTTTTCATGTATTTATTTTATATTTTGACAGATCTGACTGTTACAATGCAGCAATATCAAATATTTGACTTTTTTATTATTATTATTATTATTATTATTATATTTTTAATAGGGCATAAGGATGGTGATCGGAATTTTTGCGGGGTTTTTTTTTTCATTTTTTTAAAACAATTTTTTACATCTTTGTTGTATTTATTAGTCCCCTTAGGGGACTTGAAGTTGCGATTGTCTGTTCGCTTCTGCTATATGTATGAGATAATCATGGTCTCCTATGAACACAAGCTACAGGTTGGCTCTTACAGAAGAATCGTTATGACAGGCACGGTGGTCATCCGCAGACCCATGGCTGTCCTGGCAAACCATTAGCATTCCGTGATCACATCAGCTTTTAAAGGAACATGATTGCTGATAAAATCAGCAATCATCTGCTGGGAAAGATGCTGGCTCCTGCGGTGAGTCAGGAACATCACATATGATGGAAATGTACGTCATCTGTCTCTAAGGGGTTAAACGTTTCCGTGGATGCCTAGACATCATAAGGCTGCAGCTGGTTCCTCATGTACCCGGATCTATACAATACACTGACCCCATTGCTGAGGCTGCTCGCTGCACAACCCCCTAAGGTGAGTGGCTCTGCGGTGAGTTGGTTCTAACCTAAGGTTACAAAGCAATCTTAAAGTTATTACGCTAGGAGACGACTGAAAAAACATTCAAAATCTCTGCGTTTTAGAGGATGGAGATGATATTTAATAACAAAAATAACTTACAAAGTTATTTTTCTTTACAAACACTTTTCAACCATTAAAGAACTTGAGAAAACCCCTTTAAGGTGGATCTGTCACCTGATTTCACATTACAGACTGCATGTATTATTACATAGATCTTTACAGCCAATGAGGCTGGTGTACTTACTTTTTCAAATGGGATCATGCATTCTGACATGGATTTTTTTTAAGGGTTTAAACTCTGCTCATCACCCTCTGCTGCTGCTGAGATCTCACATTGCTCAGTACAAGCTGCAGCTGGCAGACCCGCTGGTTGGTGGGACACTGAATACAACTTAGATTCCTGATCTCTCTATCTCTCACTGTTTTGTTGCCTATTTTAATATTAGGATTATACAGCCTTTCTGATATGGCTTTTCAAAATAAACACACCAGCCTCATAAGGTCAAAATGATCTATATAAGAATTGTGAAATCTGGTGACAAAGAGTCTACTAGACCATCTTTTACCTTTGCCAAAAATTATCCAACTCTATGGATAAGTATAATATGTCACGTATGTGGAGACTTTCTTCAGGGGAGCAACTTATGTAGAATGGGGAGTCGAAGGCTATGTGCCCACATTGCGTTTTTTAAGCGTTTTTTCCGCTGCGGAAACGCTTAAAAAACGCTTAAAGCAGAGAAAAAAAATGCAGCATGTTCATTAATTTTGCGGAATCGTGGAGATTTTGCCGCTGTATAATTGTATTGGGACACATGGAAGAAAAACGCGAAAAAAAGTGACAAATACGCGATAAAAACGCAAAAAACGCGAGTGGATTTCCTGGCAAGAGTGTCCGGTTTTGATGAGGAAAATTCTGCTTACATTCTGCAACGTGGGCACATAGCCTAAGGGTCCTGAGTATAAGATTCATGCACCCCCTATAGCGTGCATTGCTTCAACCTGAAAGGTCGTCTATACCCAGTCTTATTAATGGAGGATGAGAGAACCTAAAACTACAAGGAACTATGTGACTACAGACTTGTGAATCCTCACATCGCGCACTGTAAGGATTCTCCGGCTCTGGGAGTGGGAATGCGATATGCATACTCCCGGCCACATTCCGACTAGACTGTTTCCAGCCTCACTCACTTGATTTTCATTGAGCTAGGCTGCGCCCAACTAGTCGGCATGTGACAGCATGTGTGCAAATCATATACTTGCGCCCACGTGAACGCCCAGTCCTTGCACCAACGACAAAAACCCTTATAGCGTGCAGTGCGCATTCTCAAGTCTGCAGTCACATAGAGCAAACTTGTAGCTTAATACCGGATTACCCCTTTAACTGTAATACTGCATGTTGATTGACATCCTGGTGAAAACAAGTATAACACCAGAAGTCCCGTAAGAACTGCGCTGCCTCTTTGGTAGGTATGTCACGGCATGTTCGCCAGCGTGAGGTTTGCAGTCTAATTTTTCCACCTCATGTCCATACACTAAGACCAACTTTTATAGGTATGAGATTACCTCTGTTGCCTTTAGCTTTATGGCCTTTAACTCCTTCACCCCAGGGTAATTTTCCGTTTTTTCCTCCCCTTCTTCCCAGAGCCATAACTTTTTTATTTTTCCATCAATATGGCCATATGGGGGCTCGTCTTTTGGTGGGATGAGTTGTACTTCTGAATAACACCATTGATTTTACCTTATAGCATACTGGAAAGTGGACAAAAAAAATTCCAAGTGTGGTGAAATCTCTCCACAATTCCACAATTGTTTTTTTTTTTTTTTTTTGGGGGGGGGGGGTTATTTACCATATTCACTAAATGGTACAAATGACCTGCCATTATGATTCTCCGGGTCATTACGAGTGCACTGATACCAAACATGTATAGGTTCTTTTTTATTTAAGGCAGGGACAGGGCCGATGGCGTAAATATATGTCATCTGTCATGAAAGGGTAGGACAACATCAGTATGGAGTTTGTATGCCCCATGTAGGTTCCTATACACGAAAAAAGGATTCAGCATATCCCTAAAATAAGAAAATAGTCCCACTGAGGATGGAGACTAACGCGTGCATTCATTATATAGAACATTATACTAAGTTGCTGATATATGTAGGATACCAATGATGGTAATATTTTCATAGTGTAAAAAACTGACTTAAACTGTACTAACAGAGGAATGATATGAATACGTAAAGTGGATCTGTCACCAGATTTCACAATAAAAATTGTATATATTGAGATGCAGTGACCCCTGTTACAGGTAGGGGGCGCTGCATGGTCTCTTCAGAATAGGCATAGAGGCGTATTCAGGCCATATGAATGCATGGCAGTCGTGGGTATAACTGTGGTGATGCAACAAAGTCCGGCATGATTGTAAATGGCCGATATGTGTCGCAGAGGAAGTCTGCGCGGTAAGCCTGTAGTATTGTTGCTCTGGGACCTGTAGTCCCACAAGTATTTGTATAGTTTATAGAGGGAGACTTACTGGGCTAGTTTGAAGAGCTGGATGGGTCGAACTAGCCACACACACACCTCCCACCTGTGGGGGTGGTTACAGCTTCATAATGTGACCAGGGTGTGGGTCACATGGTTGAGAGTGTTTGGACCTGAATGGTCTGTACTGTAGGTCCTGGAAGAGGTCAGGTCTGTGTTGGAAGCTCCTGTGAGTGGAGACTTCCTGGAAGCACCTGGAGAGACTGTGGACCTGGACGGTCTGTGTTGGAAGCTCCTGTGAGTGGAGACTTCCTGGAAGCACCTGGAGAGACCGTGGACCTGGACGGTCTGTGTTGGAAGCTCCTGTGAGCGGAGACTTCCTGGAAGCACCTGGAGAGACTGTGGACCTGGACGGTCTGTGTTGGAAGCTCCTGTGAGTGGAGACTTCCTGGAAGCACCTGGAGAGACCGTGGACCTGTATGGTTGGTGTTGGAAACTCCCGTGAGTGGAGACTTCCTGGAAGCACCTGGTGAGACCATGTACCGGCAGAGCCTGGGACGGCTTCTGTGTTGTCAAAGACAGGACTGACAAGGAGACAGCGTGAGGAGTGGAGCTCCTGGAAGATAACCCCAGACAAGGGGATTGTAATATGCAGCAGAGAGGTTTATCTGCTGCATGAACAGACTGGTGTTCGTGATATGTTCATGGATGTAATGAAATGGACCTAATGTTATGTGGTTTATGCTGTATAAACCAAATAGACTGTTTTTGTGAGAAAATCAAGCCTGAGTGCTTGAATCCTGTGCCAAGCAAGTTTCCCCCAACCCACTCAGGTAGCGCTATCTCACAACATCATTAAATAGAGCTGTTAGACTTGAAGGGACTGGTGTACTTACATTGTCAGAATGGCTGTCTAATTCTGATATTGAGAATGTCATTTTGTTTTTTAGTCCTGCTATAGAATGAGAGCACACATAACTTCTACTGCATTCAGTCCCCCCCCCCCCCCCTAAAACCAGCCTGACTGACAGCTGCAGCTTGTACTTAGCAGGGTGAGATCTCAGCAGCAGGAGGGACACAGAGGAGATTTCAGTCAGGAAAAGTAGATGGAATTTAAACCTAATCAGTGAGAAGGGACACTGAGGAGCTATCAATCAGTCTAGGTGGGCAAAGATTCAGCAGCAGCAGGGTGGAGGGACACTGAGTAATTATCAGGCTAGTTTAGTAGCGATTTAGTTCAATTAAATCTTCAGTAAGAATTATTCAGCTATTATGACATGTAATTTTACGGTAAGTACAACAAACTCATCAGGACTTTTATTATGAAAGCAATCGACAGATTCCTTTTAATGCAAACCCTTTTGGGATTGGAATTCAATTTGGTTTAAAGAGTTTGTCCAGGCTTCATTCTTCAGGAGCACACTGCTCCCCAGCCTCCCAGCTTCTTGCTTGCCATGGAGCTGTATGGTCCTGATTGATTGTTTGGACCAGTGACACAGTGGAGACGCTGGCCCGACCTTTGATGCTCCTACAAGATGCAGCTTTGGATCTGGCCATCTCCAGTGTTCCCATGTTCCTCCTACGTTGCAGAGACAGTGATCCAACCAGCAGTGGAACGAGACTGGCCACTGCCATAAGTTTACTGTGGTGGCAAACACCACACACGTGAAAAAATGTCCCAATCATCCCAAACACGGTATTCAGCTGAGGGGGCATACACCATTCTTGCCTCCGACACTGACAGTGAGGGAGTGGATCCCACCTTCTCTTATTTTTCCTCCTCCTCCTCCTCTTCTTCCTCAAGTGTTACCGAACCACCACACAGACGCTCCAGGACATAAAATGAGCCAACGCCCACTCATAGTGACCCCTAATGGATCTCACCTCCTGAAAATTATGAGGCACAAATTCTTGATATTGTGGCAAAATCAGAAATCCAATTTGACACCACTGGCCTCACAGAAGTGGACTTTAAGTCTAATTGTAGATCTCATGGTGTTCCAGACAAATTTGTGCACCTGGCCAATTTTTATCCCCAAATTCCACTTCATTATATGACAACTGAACCCCTGTAGAAGCCGTAGAAATTATTAAGTTTTGGGGCCTTGTTCTTCATATGGGGATAGTGAAGAAGCCAGAAATTTGGCAATATTGTAGTGTTGACGTTTTGTATAACACTCCATTGTTCTGCATGGACACGTTTCGAGGCCAACCCCAAATGTTTGCATTACAACGATAATGCACAATGTCATCCCAGAGATTACCCCAAAATTGATCACTTCAGCAACAAATTTGCTGAGGTGTACATTCCCCAAAGGGACATTGGCGTAAATGAGACCCTAATATATTTCAAAGGGAGGCTCAAACTCCGACAATACCAGCCCAGTAAGAGGGCCAGGTATGGAATTAAGCTCTACAAACTGTGTGAAAGTACCTCAAGGCACTCCCACAGGTTTAGAGTTTATGAAGGGAAGGACACCCAGAATGAACCTCCTGAATGTCCTCCCTGTCCTGGGAGTGAATGGGAAAATTGTGTGGGAATTAGTGCACCCACTGTTGGATCACGGTTATCACCTCTATGTAAAGAACTTTATACCAGAATCTCACTCTTCAAATCCCAATCTACGTGATTTACCGGAGCCTGAGGTACTGTCCACAAAAATCAGAGAGGCCTCCCTAAGATGTTAATTGGGTAGCTGCTTAGTGTGGGTGAGAGCAGAGCCCAATGTAGAGACAACATGCTGATGGTCAAGTACAAGAGAGTTGTCCTTTTCTTGACCATCATACACAGTGATGGCACCCCCACCGCTGTTACTATACACAGGTCACCAAACCAGACTGTGTCCTGGGGTACAACATGGGGTACAACATTGGGGAGAGTTGATGTCTCTGATCAAAGTTCTCCAGCCCTACTGTGCTATGCAAAAAGCAAAGATGTGGTGCAAGAAGCTGTCCGTGCACATCGTACGGAAGGCATTGTATAACACTTTTGTGTTATCAGGATGTGCAGGCCAGACTGGGACCTTCCTTCAATTCCAGGAGGTAGTGATCAAGGCCCTAATATTTGAAAGTCAGGAAGGAGCGGGTCGCAGTACTTCCAGAACTGAAGGAAGTACCAGAGCAACATTTCTCCAGTGAGGTCCCTCAAACTGCAAAGAGAGGAAGGTCGCAAAGAAGGTACAAAGTGTGTTACAGAAGGGGGATACGAAAGGATACCATTAATCAGTGTGATAGCTGCCCTGACAAACCTGGTCTGTGCATGGAAGACTGTTTCAGAGACTCTTACCAACCCTAGATTGCAAAGTTTATTTGTGACTCGCATATGCCAACCTGATGCACTCCACACAACTGACGTATGCCAACCTGATGTACTCTACACAACTGACGTATGACAACCTGATGCACTCTACACAACTGACGTATGACAACCTGATGTACTCTATACAACTGACGTATGACAACCTGATGTACTCTATACAACTGACGTATGCCAACCTGATGCACTCTACACAACTGACGTATGCCAACCTGATGCACTCTACACAACTGACGTATGACAACCTGATGTACTGTATACAACTGACGTATGACAACCTGATGCACTCTACACAACTGACGTATGACAACCTGATGTACTCTATACAACTGACGTATGCCAACCTGATGTACTCTACACAACTGACGTATGCCGACCTGATGCACTCTACACAACTGACGTATGACAACCTGATGCACTCTACACAACTGACGTATGCCAACCTGATGCACTCTACACAACTGACGTATGACAACCTGATGTATTCTACACAACTGACGTATGACAACCTGATGTACTCTACACAACTGACGTATGCCGACCTGATGCACTCTACACAACTGACGTATGCCAACCTGATGCACTCTACACAACTGACGTATGCCAACCTGATGCACTCTACACAACTGACGTATGACAACCTGATGTATTCTACACAACTGACGTATGACAACCTGATGTATTCTATACAACTGACGTATGACAACCTGAAGTACTCTATACAACTGACGTATGCCAACCTGATGTACTCTGCACAACTGACGTATGACTGTTATGACCCCAATGGCGAGGGTCTCAGAGATATCAGCAAGTCTGCGAAGTACAAAAATCCAGCTCATAGGGCAGTGGTAACTGGGTTGACCATATATCTACTCCTAACGCCAACCCTAGAAGTAGCCGGGGAACATGCCTACGTTGGTCGCTAGATGTCTCGCGCCAGCCGGAGAGCTAACTACCCCTAGAAGAGGAAAACCAAGACCTCTCTTGCCTCCAGAGAAAAGACCCCAAAAGTAGGATACAAGCCCCCCACAAATAATAACGGTGAGATAAGAGGAAATGACAAACACAGAGATGAACTAGGTTTAGCAAAGAGAGGCCCACTTACTAATAGCAGAATATAGTAAGATAACTTATATGGTCAACAAAAACCCTATCAAAAAATCCACGCTGGAGATTCAAGAACCCCCGAACCGTCTAACGGCCCGGGGGGAGAACACCAGCCGCCCTAGAGCTTCCAGCAAGGTCAGGATACAGATTATATACAAGCTGGACAAAAATGCAAACAAAAACGAATAGCAAAAAGCAAAAAGCAGACTTAGCTTAATCAAGCAGGAACCAGGATCAGTAGACAAGAGCACTACAGATTAGCTCTGATATCAACGTTGCCAGGCATTGAACTGAAGGTCCAGGGAGCTTATATAGCAACACCCCTGACCTAACGACCCAGGTGAGCATAAAAGGAATGACTGACATACCCAGAGTCAAATCACTAGTAGCCACTAGAGGGAGCCAAAAAGTAAATTCACAACAGTACCCCCCCCCTTAGTGAGGGGTCACCGAACCCTCACCAAGACCACCAGGGCGATCAGGATGAGCAGCGTGAAAGGCACGAACTAAATCGGCCGCATGCACATCAGAGGCGACCACCCAGGAATTATCCTCCTGACCATAGCCCTTCCACTTGACCAGGTACTGAAGCCTCCGCCGGGAGAGACGAGAATCTAAGATCTTCTCCACCACGTACTCCAACTCGCCCTCAACCAACACCGGAGCAGGAGGCTCAGCAGAAGGAACCACAGGCACAACGTACCGCCGCAACAAGGACCTATGAAATACGTTGTGAATGGCAAACGACACCGGAAGATCCAGGCGAAAGGATACAGGATTAAGGATCTCCAATATCTTGTAAGGACCAATGAATCGAGGCTTAAATTTGGGAGAGGAGACCTTCATAGGAACAAATCGAGAAGACAGCCATACCAAATCCCCAACGCGAAGTCGGGGACCCACACCGCGGCGGCGGTTGGCAAAACGCTGAGCCTTCTCCTGTGACAACTTCAAGTTGTCCACCACATGATTCCAGATCCGCTGCAACCTATCCACCACAGAATCCACCCCAGGACAGTCAGAAGGCTCCACATGTCCCGAGGAAAAACGAGGGTGGAAACCAGAGTTGCAGAAAAATGGCGAAACCAAGGTGGCAGAACTAGCCCGATTATTAAGGGCAAATTCAGCCAACGGCAAGAAGGTCACCCAATCATCCTGATCAGAAGAGACAAAACACCTCAAATACGCCTCCAGAGTCTGATTAGTTCGTTCCGTTTGTCCGTTAGTCTGTGGATGAAAAGCGGACGAAAACGACAATTCAATGCCCATCCTACCACAAAAGGATCGCCAGAACCTGGAAACAAACTGGGATCCTCTGTCCGACACAATATTCTCAGGAATGCCGTGCAAACGAACCACATTCTGGAAGAACACAGGAACCAGATCAGAAGAGGAAGGCAGCTTAGGCAAAGGAACCAGATGGACCATCTTGGAGAAACGATCACATATCACCCAGATGACAGACATGCCCTGAGACACCGGAAGATCTGAAATGAAATCCATAGAGATGTGTGTCCAAGGTCTCTTCGGGACAGGCAAGGGCAAGAGCAACCCGCTGGCACGAGAACAGCAAGGCTTAGCTCGAGCACAAGTACCACAGGACTGCACAAATGACCGCACATCCCTTGACAAGGAAGGCCACCAAAAGGACCTGGCCACCAGATCTCTGGTGCCAAAAATTCCCGGGTGCCCTGCTAACACTGAGGAATGAACCTCGGAAATGACTCTGCTGGTCCATTTAGCAGGCACAAACAATCTGTCAGGTGGACAAGAGTCAGGCCTACCAGCCTGAAATATCTGCAACACACGTCGCAGATCTGGAGAAATAGCTGACAAGATAACTCCTTCCTTAAGAATACCCACAGGTTCAGCGACTCCAGGAGCATCAGGCACAAAGCTCCTAGACAGAGCACCGGCCTTCACATTCTTAGAACCTGGCAAATACGAGACCACAAAGTCAAAACGGGAGAAAAACAATGACCAGCGGGCCTGTCTAGGATTCAGGCGTTTAGCAGACTCGAGGTACATCAGATTTTTGTGATCAGTCAAGACCACTACACGATGCTTAGCACCCTCGAGCCAATGACGCCACTCCTCAAATGCCCACTTCATGGCCAACAACTCCCGATTGCCCACATCATAATTTCGCTCTGCCGGCGAAAACTTCCTAGAGAAAAAGGCACAAGGTCTCATAGTAGAGCAACCAGGGCCTCTCTGCGACAAAACGGCCCCTGCCCCAATCTCCGAAGCATCCACTTCAACCTGAAAGGGAAGTGAGACATCAGGCTGGCACAAAACAGGCGCCGAAGTAAACCGGCGCTTCAACTCCTGGAAAGCCTCCACGGCAGCAGGAGCCCAGTTAGCCACATCAGAGCCTTTCTTGGTCATATCCGTCAACGGTTTAACAACGCTAGAAAAATTAGCGATAAAACGACGGTAGAAGTTAGCAAAACCCAAGAACTTCTGAAGACTCTTAACTGACGAGGGTTGAGTCCAATCATGAATAGCTCGAACCTTGACTGGGTCCATCTCCACAGCAGAAGGAGAAAAAATGAACCCTAAAAAGGGAACCTTCTGTACACCAAAGAGACACTTTGAGCCTTTAACAAACAAAGAATTTTCACGCAAAATCTTGAAAACCATCCTGACCTGCTCCACATGCGAGTCCCAATCATCAGAAAAAAACAGAATATCATACAGATAAACGATCAGAAATTTATCCAGATACTTCCGGAAAATGTCATGCATAAAGGACTGAAAAACTGAAGGTGCATTAGAGAGCCCAAATGGCATCACCAAGTACTCAAAGTGACCTTCGGGCGTATTGAATGCGGTTTTCCATTCATCTCCTTGCTTAATGCGCACAAGGTTGTACGCACCGCGAAGGTCTATCTTGGTGAACCACTTGGCACCTTTAATCCGGGCAAACAAGTCTGACAACAACGGCAAAGGATACTGAAATTTGACAGTGATCTTATTTAAAAGCCGATAGTCAATACAAGGCCTCAAAGATCCGTCCTTTTTGGCCACAAAAAAGAATCCCGCACCAAGGGGAGAAGAAGAAGGACGGATATGCCCCTTCTCCAGAGACTCCTTGATATATGAACGCATCGCAGTATGTTCAGGTACCGACAGATTAAACAGTCTTCCCTTAGGAAACTTACTGCCTGGAATCAAATCTATTGCACAGTCACATTCCCTATGAGGAGGCAGAGCACTGGACTTAGACTCGCTGAAGACATCCTGATAATCAGACAAATACGCCGGAACTTCCGAAGGCGTAGAAGTAGCAATAGACACGGGCAGGGAATCTCCATGAATTCCATGACAGCCCCAACTTGACACTGACATTGCCTTCCAGTCCAAGACTGGATTATGGGTCTGCAACCATGGCAACCCCAAAACAACCAAATCATGCATCTTATGCAGAACCAGAAAACGTATCACCTCCCGATGTTCAGGAGTCATGCACATGGTAACCTGTGTCCAAAACTGCGGTTTATTTTCTGCCAATGGCGTAGCATCAATACCCCTAAGAGGGATAGGATTTTCTAATGGCTCAAGAACAAAACCGCAGCGCTTAGCAAATGAGAGATCCATAAGACTCAGGGCAGCACCTGAATCTACAAACGCCATGACAGGATACGATGACAGTGAGCAAATCAAAGTTACAGATAGAATAAACTTAGGTTGCAAATTACCAATGGCGACCGGACTAACAACCTTAGTAAGACGTTTAGAGCATGCTGAGATAACGTGCAGAATCACCACAGTAGTAACACAAGCCATTCTGGCGTCTATGAATTTTCCGCTCATTTCTAGTCAGGATTCTATCACATTGCATTAAATCAGGTGCCTGTTCAGACAACACCATGAGGGAATTTGCGGTTTTGCGCTCCCGCAACCGCCGGTCAATTTGAATTGCCAGGGCCATGGAATCATTCAGACCTGTGGGAATGGGAAAACCCACCATCACATTCTTAATGGCTTCAGAAAGGCCATTTCTAAAATTTGCAGCCAATGCACACTCGTTCCACTGGGTCAGCACGGACCACTTCCGAAATTTTTGGCAATACACTTCCACCTCGTCCAGGCCCTGAGACATAGCCAGCAAGGCTTTTTCTGCCTGAATCTCAAGATTGGGTTCCTCATAAAGCAAACCGAGCGCCAGAAAAAACGCATCAATATCAGCCAATGCCGGATCTCCTGGCGCCAGCGAGAAAGCCCAATCCTGAGGGTCGCCCCGTAAAAAAGAAATAACAATTTTCACTTGCTGAGCGGAGTCTCCAGAGGAACGGGGTCTCAGGGACAAAAACAATTTACAATTATTCCTGAAATTTCTAAACTTAAATCGGTCTCCGGAAAACAGTTCAGGAATCGGTATCTTAGGTTCTGACATAGGATTTCTGGTAACATAATCTTGTATGCCCTGCACACGAGCAGCAAGCTGGTCCACACTTGTAATCAAGGTCTGGACATTCATGTCTGCAGCAATCACAAGCCACTCAGAGGTAAAGGGGAAAAGAAAAAAAAATGAGAGAGAGAAAAAAAACCTCAGAACTTTCTTTCTTATAATCCCACTTCTGCAATGCATTTAACATTTAATACTGGCCTGGCAAACTGTTATGACCCCAATGGCGAGGGTCTCAGAGATATCAGCAAGTCTGCGAAGTACAAAAATCCAGCTCATAGGGCAGTGGTAACTGGGTTGACCATATATCTACTCCTAACGCCAACCCTAGAAGTAGCCGGGGAACATGCCTACGTTGGTCGCTAGATGTCTCGCGCCAGCCGGAGAGCTAACTACCCCTAGAAGAGGAAAACCAAGACCTCTCTTGCCTCCAGAGAAAAGACCCCAAAAGTAGGATACAAGCCCCCCACAAATAATAACGGTGAGATAAGAGGAAATGACAAACACAGAGATGAACTAGGTTTAGCAAAGAGAGGCCCACTTACTAATAGCAGAATATAGTAAGATAACTTATATGGTCAACAAAAACCCTATCAAAAAATCCACGCTGGAGATTCAAGAACCCCCGAACCGTCTAACGGCCCGGGGGGAGAACACCAGCCGCCCTAGAGCTTCCAGCAAGGTCAGGATACAGATTATATACAAGCTGGACAAAAATGCAAACAAAAACGAATAGCAAAAAGCAAAAAGCAGACTTAGCTTAATCAAGCAGGAACCAGGATCAGTAGACAAGAGCACTACAGATTAGCTCTGATATCAACGTTGCCAGGCATTGAACTGAAGGTCCAGGGAGCTTATATAGCAACACCCCTGACCTAACGACCCAGGTGAGCATAAAAGGAATGACTGACATACCCAGAGTCAAATCACTAGTAGCCACTAGAGGGAGCCAAAAAGTAAATTCACAACATATGACAACCTGATGTACTCTACACAACTGACGTATGACAACCTGATGCACTCTATACAACTGACGTAGGACAAACTGATGCACTCTACACAACTAACGTAGGACAACCTGATGTACTCTACACAACTGACGTATGCCAACCTGATGTACTCTGCACAACTGACGTATGCCAACCTGATGTACTCTACACAAATGACAACCTGATGTACTCTACAGAACTCACGTGAGCTAACCTGATGCACTCTAGACAACTTATGTATGCGACCGCAATATAAAATTCACATACCAGGAAAAGACTAGATCAATTATGATATAGGGTCACTTGTGGGGAGTTTCCACTGTTTAGGCACATCAGGGGCTCTCCAAACGTGACATGACACCCGCAGACCATTCCATCAAAGTCTGCGTTCCAAACATCACTCCTTCCTTTCTGAGCCCTGTTTTGCGCCCAAACGATATCGGGTATCGACGTACTCAAGAGAACTTGCACAACAATTTTTGAGTTTTCATTTTCTCCTGTTACCCTTGTAAAAATAAAAAAAAATGGGAACTAAAAGAACATTTTTGTGGAAAAAATATGATTTTTTTATTTTTATGGCTTATCATTATACATTTCTCTGAAGCACCTGGGGGTTCATTGTGCTCACCACACATTTAGATCATTTCCTTAAGGGATCTAGTTTCCAAAATGGTGTCACTAGTGGGGGGTTTCTACTGTTTAGGTACATCAGGGGCTCTCAATACGCGATATGGCGTAAGCTCTCGATTCGAGTCAATTTTGCGTTCAAAAAGTCAAATGGTGCTCCTTCCCTTCCGAGCTCTGCCGTGCACCCAAACAGTAGTTTTTCCCCCATATGGGGTGTCGGCGTACTCAGGAGAAATGTCACAAAAAAATTTGGGGTCCATTTTCTCCTGTTACTCTTGTTAAATTAAAAAATGTGGGTCTAAAACAACATTTTTGTGAAAAAATATGTAAAATGTAAATTTTTTCCTTCCACGTTGCTTTACGGGTATGTGCACAAGTTGCGGATTTTGCTGCGGATCCGCAGCAGTTTTCCCTGAGTTTACAGTAGCATGTAAACCTATGGAAAACAAAATCCACAGTGCACATGCTGCGGAAAAAAATGCGTGGAAACGTAGCGTTTATTCCGCAGCATGTCAATTCTTTGTGTGGATGTAAAACCGCAGGTGGAATCCGCACAAAATCCGCAAAAAAATTGCGGTAATTCCGCAGGAAATCCGCAGTGCGGGTTACCGGCGGAATTACCCAAATCAGTCCGGAAAAATCCGCAGAGTAATCTGCAACGTGTGCACGTGGCCTAAGTCCTGTGAAGCACATGAAGGGTTAATAAACTTATTGAATGTAGTTTTAAGCACTTTGAGGGATGCAATTTTTGGAATGTTTTGGGTATTTTCTGTCACATATGCCCCTCAAAGTCACTTCAATTGTTACGTGGTCCCTAAAAATGGTTTTGTAAATTTTGTTGGAAAAGTGAGAAATCGCTGGGTAACTTTTAACTCTTATAACTTGCTAGCAAAAGAAATTATGTTTCAAAAATTGTGCTGATATAAAGTAGGCATGTGGAAAATGTTATTCATTAGCTATTTTGTGTGACATAACTCTCTGGTTTAAGGACATAAAAATAAAAAATTTGAAAAATTAAAAATTTTCACCAAATTTCCGATGTTTTCATAAAAAAAGCAAATCGTATTGAAAAAATATTACCACTATCATGAAGTACAATATGTCATGAAAAAGTAATGTTTTCCAAGCATGTCGCCATAAGGTATTACATTTCCATTGTAAGAAATTGTAGTCATTGAGCGAAAAGATAAGAGAGAACAGTACATGCAGCACTCATTACTAGGATTCAAAAACAAGCACCCAAGCAAACAAGCCCTTTGATTGTGGCGGCATTGTGCATACTCGACAGGCGCACCATTCCTTCCCCGTATGATTGGAATGAGAATGATTGGAAAGGTGATTACCTGTCCTTTCACATACAACTTGGCCTTGCTGCACTCATACCCCACAATACCCTCATACCGCACAATAAATTAAAACTGCTTTTGGTACAAATCCGAGACTAATGTGTCCAGAAACTAACCTGATTCTCATGCTTCGCAAATTCCCATCCACTCCTTTTCAGTAAGGCGTCCCTCTTCTTCAGCATTCTGCCAGCACTATAGATGCTGGAACTTCCTTTCAGTCACTTCCTAGGTTGCATTGCTCCTGCCCTTGTCCAGTTACTTGCCTGGCATGAACTGAATCTCTGTGTCTCTTCTGCTACTGATGGATGACACTTGCCAATGAGCAGAGGACAGTTAGACAGAAGGGAGACACCTTGTTGTTGGCACTTTGGAGTAGTTTTGAACCCCTTTATGACCTATCACGTACCTATATGTCATAGGTCGATTCTGACTTTTTGGTGTGGGCTCCGGCGATGAGCCCGCTTCTTTTCAGCCACGTGACAACTGATCTATACAGCTGACATGTGCTCCTAACAGCCGTGGATGGATTTGCGATCCACCCCTGGCTGTTAACATGTTAAATGCCGCTGTCAATCTCTGACAGCGGCATTTAACATAAGTGTGCCCAAAACACATTGCAAACCCATCGGCACCTCTGTCCAATGACCGTGCGGCATCGATGGGTTGGCATGACAACCGGGTTCTGTAGGAGGCCCCCATGGTTGTCATTGAAGATCTGCTATGAGCGTTGACCCGTGGCCGGCGTTCATAGCAGATGATCATTTCTGCTACACATCAGAATATCGCAGCTTCAAGTCCCCCATGGAGACTATTGAAGCAAGTCAAAAGTTTAAAAAAAATGTTTTAAAAAATGTAAAAAAAATATAAAAGTTCAAAATAAAACAAACAAAAAAAAAAATACACATATTTGGTATTGCTTTGTTATTAAACGTGCGAACTATCAAAATTTAAAAATAATTAATCCAATCAGTAAATGGCGTAATGAGAAAAAAATCAAAACTCTGGAATGACTTTTTTTTGGTCTCTGTAACATTGCAATAAAATGCAATAACAGGAGATCAAAACATCGCAAATGGTATCAATAAAAACGTCAGCTCAGCGCGCAAAAAATAAGTCCTCACCCCAGGTCACGATAAATGGAGACGCTACGGGTCTCGAAAAATGGAACAATTTTTTTTTTTTTTTTTATAAACTTTGGATATTTTTTTTTCCCCACTTAAATAAAAAGAACGTACACATGTTTGGTGTCTACGAACTCGTAATGACCTGGAGAATCATAATGGCCGGTCAGTTTTAGCATTTAGTGAACAAGGTTAAAAAAAAAACATTGTGGAATTGCACTTTTTTGCAATTTCACCGCACTTGAATTAGTTTCCCAATTTCCAATACGCTATTTGGTAAAATGAATGGTGTCAATCAAAAGTACAACTCATCCCACAAAAAACTAGCCCTCACATGGCCATATTAACGGAAAAATAAAAAAGTTATGGCTCTGGGAAGAAGGGGAGCGAAAAATGGAAATGGAAAACTATCAAATGAGACCAGGTTGTCAGAAAGTTATGCCATGAACCTTGTAATAGGATGGGAGCAAAAATCACCGAAAGACGAGCATAAAGAGAAATTTCGGGGATTGTCTACCTCTTTGTTTCATTACTCTCTCGACTTTGATGCGGTCTGTGGTCACAAATCAGCTTAGAAAAAAACAGATTAAAAAAAGTTCCAGACTCTAATGTCAGACCCTCAGAACGAGCTCACTGATGGATTCTCAGTTAACTCATTCTGCAGCCAGCAATAGGCAGTGCAACACAGAGGCTAGAAAAGGAAAACATTTTTAATGAAACCCAATTACGAAAATGTTTGGGTTTTTTTAGCTCAAAATACAAGCACTGAATTAAGAAAAGGAAACTGTCCCCAATGGAATTACCCCTTCACGTAAACTTACATCATGTTCCTGCCTTTGATGCGGGCTCAGACACCGAGCCCGCAACTTTCCATGACGGGGAAAGCTCCGCCCCTGGCTGTAAACCTATAGGATCTCGCTGTCAATCTATGACAGCGACAAGTAACACTCGCCGGCAGGATTCCTGTGACGTGGTCGCGGGTTGCCGGGGGTCTGCTGATGACCCCTTTGCCTGTCATTACGACTCTCCAATGATAACCAGACGTAGCTTACGTGATTTTAGCTATACGTAGCAGTGCTGATACATATAGTACAGGCGATCAGACAATTGCAGCTTCAAGTCCCCTAAGGGGACTATTAAATACAGCAAAAAGTGAGAAAAAAAAGCTTTTAGAAATATGAAAAAACATTTTGAAAAAAACAAACAAGTGTTTAAATTATTCCCCTTTTGCCCCATTAAAACTAAAACTAAAAAAAAAATACACATTTGGTATGGTTGCTTTCAAAAATATAAAATAATCTGATAAGTAAACAGCGTAACTAGAAAATTAAGGGTTTTTTTTAGACGCGACAACATCTCAATAAAGTGCAATAAGAGATTATCAAAATGTTATCAGTAACAAGGTCAGTGCAGGGCGCAAAAAAATAAGCTTTCACCCAGCCCCAGGTCCCGAAAAAATGAAAACGTTACAGGTCTTGGAAAAAGACGAAAAAGCATAAAAAAAAAAAAAATTAGGGGGTAAATTTCCGCATTTTTACTCAACACTTACATAAAAATAAAATTTACATGTCTGGTATCTGATTACTCATACTGACCAGGAGAATAATAATGACCGGTCAGTTTTAGCATTTAGTGAACATGGTAAAAAAAAAAAAAAAAAACAATTGTGGAATTGAACTTTTTTTGCAATTTCAATTTTTCCCTGTTCTCCAGTACACTATATGGTAGACTGAACGGTGTCGTTCAAAAGTACAACTCATCCCGCAAAAAAAACAAGCCAAAAAAACACACAAAAAAAGTTAAGACTCTTGGAAGACCGGCAGGGAAAAAAATGAAAAAATGGAAAATGGCCGAGGCGTGAACGGGTTAATAAATATTAAAAAAAATGCGCTTATCACAATTACTACAATCGTTAAGGTTCTGATTGCCGTCAATTCTAGTTGAATCTGAGGTCCGGCCGTAGTGTTGTGTAGTACCGCCACATCGTGAGGACCAATGACTGTCTGCATCCGCCGCAGTTGGATGTGATCTCCTGAAAGAACCTTTATAAATGTAGCGGCAAGTGCAGTGCAACTAACAATGCCGTCCCCCCTATGTACAGTGTAGTATCAGTGGAGTAGTGGTTACTAAAGGGCGGTGCAATGGATGACTGACAGGTGTGAACAGACACTGAGCAAATATAATGTGCCATTGTCCCCAAATCTAGTTCCCTTCCCCCTGCTTGTCGGGCTTGTCATATACTGGTCCCATTACTGCATGTAAACCTACCTACAAGCTACATTAACTCATCACAAACCAGGCAGCTGCAAAAAAAAAAAGAGTTAAATGACAAATTCAGCTCTGCTACATCACAGCCATGATCCACTTTACACAGCAGTGCTCTGCATAGCAGACAAGATGGCGATGTGGAGCACAGGGAAAGAGCAAGAGGAGGCCAAGCTATGAGCAGAGCACTGCAGATCCCCACAGGGACACACAGCTCTGCAGGTTGCAGACATGCAAGTTGCTCTTACCTGCAGACTCAGTGCGCTGAGTAGTATGAATCCCCCCTGGGCACAGACACAGCAAGGGATGCCCAGCCCCAGATAATAATAGCAGAGGGGGGTTACTGCCAGGCACAGGAGCTGGCGGACACAGGGAGAAGGAGGGGGGATCCACACAGCCACTGGGAAGAGGGGAGGAGGACAGGCTGCAGAGGAGGAGGAGGAAGGGCGAGCTACTACAAGGAGGCAAAGGATGAGGAGGGCGAGGGGGATCAGCCAGGCTGTGGGCACCACAGACACAAAGAGGCGGCTGTGAAAAGGCAAAATAGTAATGATCATGTCGTATCACACCGGCTACGTGCAGGATACTACGCCGTCTGCGCCATGTCCTGAGGAAGAACGGCGGCGGCACGGGCAGTCTAGACCGTAGACATCACATGGGCTTCTCTACGTGACTGGACGTCTACGTGACTGGACGTCTCCATTCTGCTTCATGTGTCCGACATTCACGGTTCAAACACGGACTGCAATGTCCGGACCGACCGCGGGTCACGTATGAAGCCCGGACCGGAGACCCGTGGTCGATTCACACCCAGAATGTCGGAAGTGTGAAATCGGCCTTATCTACAGTTATGTCAGCAATGAACCTGCTGCGTCTGTATCTTTTCCCAAACCGGCCACGTTCACACATCAGTATTTGGTCAGTATTTTACATCAGTATTTGTAAGACAAGACCCAGAGTGGAATAATCAGAGGAAAAGTGTAATAGAAACACGTCAGCACTTCTGGATTTATCACCCACTCCTAGTTTTGGGTTACAAATACTGAGGACACATACTGAGGTCAAATACTGAATGTGTGAACGTGGCCTTATGAGTTTTTTGGTGAATTTTTGACTCTTGATTATTTTCACTACATCAAAAACGCAGCGTCTCACAGTTCCAGCAAATTGGATGGGATTTATAGAAACCTCCTGCCCGCTGTGCTTCTTTGTTACTCAGCGTAATCTCACCTGTGGTGCGGGTTTCCAATCCGCAACATCAATTTCTCCTGCGGGTGCGATGAGTTTTCTGTGCAGATTCTTTCCCATAAACTTACATTAGATGCCGAAAATCCAAATGCACAAAAAACGAACATAATTCGCACACGAGTGTATCAATAAAGTTTTGTCAAAGCAAAATGCTATGAAGTATTAAAAACAAAGCAGCTTTATTTAACATAAGACATCAATAAGAGACAAAAAACGCAGATTTAAAAACATGATAAAAACGCATGTAAAAAAAAGCAGTAAAAAATGCAATTAAAAAAACAAACACAAATAACCTAATTTACACAAGGTCACAGTCATAAGTTCCGCTAGATTTCTAAAACTTAACATGGACAAAACAGAATTCATCATCTTTCCCCCATCTCACTTGGCCCCCCCAACGAACCTATCCATTACAGTAAACGGCTGCCCACTCGCCCCAGTCCCACAAGCTCCCTGACTTGGGGTAATCCTTGACACTGATCTTTCCTTCAAACAACATATCCAAGCCCTTTCCACTCCCTGCCGCCTTCAGCTCAAAAATATTTCATGGATCCGTACATTCCTAAACCAAGAATCTGCAAAAACCCTAGTCCATACCCTTATCATCTCCCGCCTTGACTACTGCAACCCCCTTCTCTGTGGCCTCCCCTCGAACACGCTCGCACCCCTCCAATCTATTCTAAACTCTGCTGCCCGACTAATCCACCTGTCCCCCCGCTATTCCCCGGCCTCTCCCCACTGTCAATCCCTTCACTGGCTCCCCATTACCCAGAGACTCCACTACAAAACCCTAGCCATGACATACAAAGCCATCCACAACCTGTCTCCTCCTTACATCTGTGACCTCGTCTCCTGGTACTTACCTACACGCAACCTCCGATCCTCACAAGATCTCCTTCTCTACTCCCCTCTTATCTCCTCTTCCCACAATCGCATACAAGATTTCTCCTGCGCATCCCCCCTACTCTGGAACTCTCTACCACAACATATCAGACTCTCGCCTACCATCGAAACCTTCAAAAGAACCTGAAGACCCACCTCTTCCGGCAAGCCCACAACCTGCAGTAACCACCAATCGACCAAACCGCTGCACAACCAGCTCTATCCTTACCTACTGTATCCTCACTCATCCCTTGTAGATTGTGAGCCCTCGCGGGCAGGGTCCTCTCTCCTCCTGTACCAGTCGTGACTTGTATTGATTAAGATTATTATATTTGTTTTTATTATGTATACCCCTCCTCACACGTAAAGCGCTATAATAATAAGTAATAATAATATTTGGTCAGTTTTTTACCTCAGTATCAATAAGCCAAAACCAGAAGTGGGTGATAATTACAGAAGTGGTGACGGTAACATGTTTCTATTATACTTTTCCTCTGATTGTTCCACTCCTGGTTTTGACTTACAAATACTGAGGTAAAAAACTCACAATATACTCGACGTGTGCACATGGCCTAAGTGTGGACATCAGGTCTTTAATTTCACACCACCTATCTAGGCTAATTAAGGATTTAAGGCCACCATACACATAAGGGTTTGTGCACACTAAGTATTTGCAACAGAAATTTCTGCATCTCATGACAGGAAAACCGCTTAGCAAAATAGATGCGTTTTTTTATGGGGTTTTATTTACATTTTGGTACAAATTTTTCCCTGCTCATTAGTATGGGGTGAAATCTGTGGCAAAAACGCTGAAAGAATTGACCTGCTGGCAGACAAAAATAAGCAGCGTGTGCGCGAGACTTCGGGATTCTCATTTACTTTGCTGGCAGTAGGAAGTCCTTCAGGTTTTGTGACAAATTTACATGGAAAAATCCGTTATGTGAATAGGGGCACTCGCCATTTTGACGGTCGGGAGAGATCTGGATCGCACTTGTCAAATTCGGACTGCCAAATTGTATTCTTCCCCCTGAGAACAGTCTCTGGCTGCCATGTCAGCTGGTGGCTCTCTCATAGAGAACAAAGGAGCGCTCGGACAAAGGAACGCAACGGTGTATGGGAGAGATGGCTGTCAGCTGAACGATTGGCCAAAAGCATAGTTCTGCCGACAGCCTTTTGTGTCTCTTACTCAATTCCCCCAAAAACTATCCACCAGCTACTGTATTATGGCGTCCAAAGATGTGACAACAGCAGCTTAATAAAGTCATATTCCCTATAACGATAACCTTAAATGAGGCCCAGATAAAAGCGCAAAAATTAATAAGACACCGTACTCCAAAATTAGATCAGACCCCAAAATTAATTCTAACTTCAGATTCAGGGCCGGCTCCAGGTTTTTGAGGGCCCCGGGCGAAAGAGTCTCAGTGGCCCCCCCTCTAACACATACCACGATTCATGATGCTCAGATACAGCAGAGAAATAGAGGTATAGTACAACGCCAGATTTCACTTCTTACATGAGTGATAGCTATTGTATACTCTACAATACCATACAGCAGTGGGGCTTTATAAGTCAACCCCTTATATGCAAATTTTTGTGACCTACTCCCTCTTCCTCAGTTACCAGTAGGCATTTTATTGTTATCTGAACTTGCTGCAAAGAACAAACTGCATACATTGAATATGACAATTTTTTAATGGAAAACTTTTTAAAGTAAACATTAGAAAGTATTAATGTAGAACATTTGTAAAAGTGCAAAATGGGTAGAATATAGCACAGCCACGTAGTATATAGTACAGCCATGTAGTATATAGCACAGCCACGTAGTATATAGCAAAGCCACGAAGTATATAGCACAGTCACATAGTATAAAGCACAGCCCACCTAGTTTATAGCACAGCCACGTAGTATATAACACAGCCACGTAGTATATAGCAGTGTGGGCACCATATCCCTGTTAAAAAAAATTAAAATAAAAAATAGTTATATATTCACCTTCTGGCGGCCCCCGGATCCAACTCAGGCCTTAGCGATGCTCCCGCCAGCTCCCGTTCCCAGTGATGCTTTGCGACAATGACCTGTGATGACATAGCGGTCTCACGTGATCCTACATCATCTGGAGTCATTTCGCAAGGCATTACAGGGAATGGGAGCTGCTGGAAGCATCACGAGGATCGGGAAGGCTGCGGAGGCCGCCAGAAGGTGAGAATATCACGATTTTTTATTTTTTTAACAATATACAGTATATTTTTACTATTGATGCTGCATAGGCAGCATCAATAGTAAGAAGTTGGTCACACTTGTGAAAATAGGCCCCCTGTCTCGCTAGGGCCCCGGCACTTGCCTGGGTGCGCCAGGTGCTGACGCCGGCCCTGTTCAGACTAGACCCCCCCTAAGTAAATTCTGACCCCCAGATCCAGCCACAAGACCTCTGTCCCTTTTTCTTGCACAGCGTGCTCCCCATCTTTCTTTCACGTAGACTTTTGTCCGTATCCATACACACTGCTTTCCATAGAACATCCAGACCGGCCTTGTCCCGTCTCCGATCAGACGTCCCCCTCCTTACCTTCACCAAGGTGTTACTCTTCTTCCTCTGTGGTGCCGGACTATGGAGTCGCCAAATGTCCTGTATGGTGTCACAAATTCAGCATAAATGGGGCAAAAATTTGGTTTTGCTGCAACATTCCTAGAACCATGTCAGAAACAACGTAGTTTTGTAAAAATCATGTTAATTTGCAGCAACTTTGCTGTATTTTTTCCTAAATTGAGGAAAAAATTAAAATAAATAATGCAAAAAAAACACCTCAGGGTATGTTCCCACGGTCAGTAAACGCTGCGTCCAGATGTTACAGCACAGTAGATGGAATTTGAAAAAAATACCATCTCCACTATGCGTGCACGGACGCCTCCGACTTCCCTGCGGAGACGCACATGTGGTGCGTCTTTCCAGACTGCAGCATGTCAATTTATCTTTCGGAGACGCTCCATCTCCGCAAGATAAATGTCACCACATGCGGAATCACCGGCGTTCAAAAGCCGGCAGCGCTTTGGACGGAGCGGACATGTGCTGCGTCCAAAGTGCTGTCGGTTCCTGACCGTGGGAACATACCCTCACACACTGCTGAGGATGAGCAAGACTTACGCCCCCCATACACAGGAGATGGATGTCTGCCGGTCATTCGGCCGGCAGCAGGATCGGCAACCATCAAGAAATTACAGGCCAGTACTTTTTTGACCCTGTTCATAAGAAGTCGTCCATGATTTTTTTTTTTAACTTGTACAGATTATTTTGGCCGTAATTCTCATCATTTATAGTGCACAGTGAATGCAGCTGATGTCTTCATATCAGAATTCTGGGCTGTAGACACGCATCTCTGATAATCATCATGATTTATTAAGGTTTTCTAAATATTGTCCATTTGTGAGTTTTTGATAAGCAGTCCAGAAAAAATAAAAAGTCAAGTTGGTAACTCTGGCAGGCAGCCATCTTGGCAGGCTCTCCCAGGGGCTCTTGGTTGTCCCATCCCGAGATGTCCTGCTTGGGTACGGAGAGCCACCGGCCAGTCCAAGCATTGCGGCCATCTGACTGCTCCTTTATGGCGACTCTTGGTATGCCCTAGGTCTACAATATATAAATGCCATCCCAAGAGTCAAACTTCACTCAGATGTGCGTACTGTTTTTTGTTTTTCATGACTCTGCTGGATCCAAATTTCCATTCTTATCATTAGTATGGCATTTGTTTATCTTATATGCAAAAAGTAATAAAAATTCATTTTCCAATATTCTCCTATAATGAAAAATTTATCCGAGTGATATCCACTGCTTTTCAATCATTCATTGAATGGGCAAATTTCATCCACAAATTAGATTAAAAAAAAAGACGCCTCTCCATTTTTTGTTGTTATGGGCAAATGATTCGAAGAAAAACCTGACATGAGCATACCCATAGATTACAATGTGAAAGTGTGCATGAATCACAGACGTTTGTATGAGGCTTTAAAGGGAATCTGTTGCCAGGTTTTTGCTATCTAATCTTAGCGCAGCATAATGTAGAGACAGAGACCCTGATTCCAGCGATGAGTAATGTACTGGGCTGCCTGCTGTAGTTTTGATAAAATCACTGTTTTATCTGCTGCAGATCTAGCAGTTCTCTGAATGCTGAGCTTTCTATAACCCCACCCACACCATTGTGCATAAGCAGAAAACAGCCAATCAGTGGTGTGGGCGGGGTTATACAGCGCTCAGGAATAATGAGGACTACATGGCAGTAGGTTTACTAGTCCTGTAGTGATAATCTCCTGCTAATAAAACAGTGATATTATCAAAACTACAGCAAACAGCCCAGTAAGTGACACATCGCTGGAATCAGGGTCTCTGTCCCAACATCATGCTTCTCTCAGATTAGATGGCACAAACTTGGTGACAGGTTTCCTGTAAACAGCTTGGTTGAGAGTTATCTTCAGTCCCAGACATTAGTGGTGTTGGGTACCTGTGAATCACAGATATAATATATGCTAAAAAATGAATGTCACACTAGCACCAAACAATTAGCAGACCAGTTCTTATTTTTTTAATGTATATTTCTGCCTTTTTATAGTATCAATTCTTTAAATTCTTTATCATATATATGATAAAGCGATGTTCCGAAATTCTAGAGAGATGCCATGAACCGTTGGGAAACATCGAAACTCTAAAGTCATTAATATGCCAATATATATATGTAAAAAGTCTATCAGACGTACGTATGTGCATTTGCACTTGGCTTGGAGGGATGGTGATGTTTTTTGAGGACAATCTCCTCCGGAAGGGTCTACATGAATCCTCGCCTCGTGTGCTGTTTCGGTGTGACTTTGGTCCCATTTTTCAGTGCCTTGGATGCTGCTTCAATCAAAAATTCATCAGTTCTATTAACTCCAATGGAGGGCACAGGCGAGGTACAAAAACTATACAATAGCCATTTTTAATTTTTATACACCACAGGCCACACGCATGACGAATACAGGAGATTGTTATCACATGCAGTACACAGCCAGTACTTATCAGAAATTCCTCCAGTTACATCATTTTTTGAAGGACATCCAGTTCTAAGTATTATCACTTTTGTGCCAATTTTAAGCCATTTCTTCTTGACGTTATCACCGTGATCCATGGCATATTTAAGGTCTTGGATTTTTTTTTTGTGCCCTACTCATCACTGATAACGTTCAACAATGAGATCCCTTTGCTGTGTTGTAAGCTGATTACGGACCCTGACTTTTGCTGTAAATGCAACTAAGACAATGTCAGGAAAATCCTCCTAGAACAGCTGAGTTTTATATGGGGTTAATCAGAGTCTCTATAAATGATGGCGGCCTTGTACTGACTACTATGTAACATAAGTGTAAATCTGATGGGTTAATTCTGAATGCAACAACATCCCCAATTATAAGAGGGTGCTCACAATTGCACAACCATGATTTCAGTTTCTTTGTCATTGGACTTGTGCTGATTATGGGTGACATTAAAAGGTGGAAAAAAGTTATGAAATGATTTTTATATCCACTGCATGCCCATGTAGCGGCTAAAAAGAGTAGGAAGTGCGAGAGTCTAGAATTAGGGCATAGTGGCTAGTGTAAAAATGACACACAATATATGAGAAGAGGTAGACTCATCTATCCACGTTCGGGTGGTTTAATCTTTTTTATTGTTTAATTGTTTTGTATTTTTTATTAATGCATTTTTTGTAATAATCTCCTAGCCAACTATTAATCTATAAGTTCTTTTGATGAATTAGCTGTAGAGCCAATGTGCATACATACTATTTAGGGTGGTAATGCAAGAGATTGCTCCTGTCACTGCACCACGTCCCTCCTTGTAGTGTTGATGAAGGCCTTGCCCTGCCTGGGACTTGACTTCCATCTGACACCTTTAGCTTCTGTAATCGTCTCCCTGAGAGGGTGATGTTTCCAGGACCATGGGTGTGTAAAGTTGTGCATACTTGACAACCATTCTTTCTTATACCAGTGTGTTATGTTCTTGCCCTTATGGCCATTAATTAAATGGGGATAATTCCCTTTGCGGAGATGGCTCTCGGCATTCTCTGTACTTACAATATGCCTGTGAAATTGCCGGACCACAATTGGGAATGTTTTCCCATACCCAAGATAGTGTTTGTGCATAAGTTACGCTCATTGCACATGTGCAAAGTCTTCCTGAAACTCCTAAAAGCGCTTCAATTGGCTGATTATGACGCGCCCGGACATGCGTTGTTGCATTCCTCTGGACACCGATTTTGGAGTTCTATGTACAGTATATGTTAGATATAATGATTACAATTGGGTGAGTCATGCTTCTTATCACACACCATATGGGCTAAAAAAGTCTACTTTCTCACTTACAACTTTTTGGACTGTCGCCTGCTTTATATATATATATATATATATATATATATATATATATATATATATATTTCGCTTAAAGCGGCCCTATGTGGTCAAAACATTGCTCGTACTTTTTGCCTTTTGTAACCAATAGAGGAATCCCTTGGTGGAGAACACCTGGGAGTTGCACCAAGACTGCACGGACCATGTGTCACGACACAGCTGTTGGGTGACCCGGGACCAGGGGCTCCTTCCCTGTCCCTAACACTAGGGAGCATCCTGCTCCCCGGGATACTTCAGATGGCAAAGATGCCGGGGCCTCCACCCTTCCCTTATCTCCTAAGTAAGCCTTCTGTCTGTTCTCTTCCCCCACCCAGGGAAGAGGGGGTGCTACTGTGCACCGCAGTACACCAACCTGACAAACAGGGCAACATGGACTATATTTAACAGAAAACTCCAGCCATACAAAATACTCACTCACATGTAACAGAGGAATGCACCAAGGTGTGAAGGTAAGGGAATAAACAAAAACAGAGAATGATAGGGAATTGCAACACATACAAATCAAGCAACAGTCACTTATAACTCCTTCAATTCTCCTCATATGTGCTCCTCTTCCACCGATAGCCATGCAGCAAAGGCTAGCTCTGACAAGGATTAGTAACAGAGCCCAGATTATAAAGGGAAAATGAGTGGATAACCGAGCTCAGCTGTGCACACAGTGATTTCCAACATGGTCAATTAACCCCTATTCTTCCAGAAGAAATAAACACATTTAAAGGAGAAGTGCTTCTTCTCAGCGCCGGAGTAGGAGCAATCAGAGGCTGCGGTCTTCTGGCTCCACACTGTCGTGGTAACCCCCTGATACCATGGCGTGGTGCATGGGAGTAGACAGGAGCCTAGGAGATAATGCCTATGTTTATGTGTCTGCTGAAAAGTGACCTTTACAGAACAAGAAGTATGTGTCTAGTGTTAGGCTTACTGACAAGTGTAAAAAATGCAAGATTTCTGAAATATTTGTAATGATGTAGCCTCTTTCTGATCCATGCTTTCTGTAATTCAGAAAGCATGAATTTACCAGACATGTTCTCTATAAAAAAAAATAGGTTGTTTTCTGATTACACAGTCTCTGTAATGTCCAGGAATGAACCAGCTTACAAATGGCTATCACCCCAAGGATCCCTGCACTTATTAAACTGAATGACTTCACAGTAAAATTCTGTTAAAGCCCTGGGCATTGGGGACACTTCCTCCCACTCCGATCGGTTGCTGTGGTAGACTTGAACTTCATCGGTGATTTCATCAGGGGCATAATCGCCACCCAGGATATAAATTTTATCTTCGATACCTACTGCCCCGGCATTAAAGCCAGCACACTCAAAGGACCCTTCACCCTTCCAAACGCAAGTCTCAGGGCAGAAACTGTAAACTTTATATGTTGAAAGGTCACAGATGTACAAGGCGCTGTTGACGGGAACGGCTTTGATTAAAGTGGCATGAAAAAATTGTCCAAACTCTGCCACAAGTTCACACCATTGATCAGTGTGTGCATTATACTTGAAAAAACAATCTAGCGAAGGGTTAAAAGCATCTGTGATCTCAACTTCGGATCCCAGTACGTAAATGAAGGACTTGCACGCGCTTGCCTCAGGATAGTATATCCCTCTTGGCAATGGACCAACTGACTTCCATTCCTTAGTTAAAGGATTATAAGCTTCGACATCTAGTAGACTACGTATGTCTTGTGCTCCTTTTGTTTTCCCACCAATAACAAACAACTGGTTGAGGGCTATGACAGATGTGTGCATGGTTCTTGGCTTTTTCATGGCTGGTACTAAAAATGAGTTATTGCTTGAAGGACAATAGCACCAGGTTCGGTCAGTAGCTTCATGGTGGGGTTCGGCAATATGAAGCCGCACGGCACGACAGCAGCTTCCAATACATCCTCCTGTGATAAAGAGCTTTTCTCCAAAACTAGACAAGCTAGAACCAGGAAGGTCAATGATATGGATCTGAGGAAGCTCCAACCATTTATCGGTTTTGATATTATAGCAAAATGTGTGCTGAGTTTCTCCATCTTCTGCTGTTTTATGGACAAAGATATATTTTTCCGTAGTCGAAATTCGGGCATCCGGATATAACCCCCCAAAATGTTCAATGCATCGTATGGCATTTCTGACCTTTGATGAACAGTCCGTGCTTGCTAATAATGGCTCCTCAGAATCCAGTAGATTTTGAAGAAAAGATTGTGAGAGCTGATGTAGTCTAACCTTACTTATCAACTGGGGGAAAAAACGTGCTCTCTCTTCCAAACTATGCTTCGTCCAAGTTAAAACAGCCATAAGCACAAATTCTTCTTCCGGAACATTCAGGTCATCATCCTCCAGGCATTTTTCTAGCACCCCAATATTCAACTCCAAGAAGTCCGTAGATTGTGTTAGCAATGGGAAATGCCGTAGAGCAAAGTGTAAGGCACATTCGAACAGACGGGTGGAACCGTAGCTATCTGACAATGACAGCAATGACAGGCAGTTACTTATGTCAATGGTCTTAATTAAAAAATCACTGCACGCCTTCGATAGTAAAGGCACCTGGAGAAAGGAGGACATCTGAAATAGCATATCCACATTTCCTTCTGTAATCTCGGCTTTGCCGGTGTAGGCGTAATCCAGAAATGCTTTTATAGCTTTTGGAGACAGGTTGCTGATCATGACGTTTCCGCCATCTCTTTCTTTCATATTTACTTCAAACATAGCCCTGAAAGGAAATAGAACTAAATTAGTCATGTAAATTATGGTACCAAGCAAAAAAGTTGTATTTAAGAACCCTAAAAAGTGCACAGTGTACCAAGGAAACCTTAACTTGTCCAAATCCCAATTTGCTCCTTGAAGGAGCAAATTTAACACCCATTTTTAAGATAGATAATGTATGGTCAGTGAGGGAGAGCTACGCTAATCCCGATAAGTTTCAAAAATTTCGTTTGTGAGTGAAGTGGAGTGAGAATGTGTGACCACCAATCCTAAAGACTGTAAATTACGCTGTGGTCACTGTGGTACTGATCCATTCACACCAGGAACTTTAAGAACACTGTAGTAATGATAGCATCATTTCAGGGGTATTCTAAAGTCTGAAATTTATTGCCTATCTGCCTGATAAAGGATAACTTTTTGATCGTTGAAGGTGTGGCCGTTGTGGCACCCAACAATCTCAAGAGCCGGAACTCTGAAGAGCCCTATGTGAATGGATTGGTGGCTGATCGTGCTCACTTATTCGGAGCCCTGGAGATTGGCGAGCGCCGCAATCATCTGGTCTTCAGCACTCCCCTTACAATGAATGGGGTAGCGTGCATGATCGACTTCCACTTCACTCAGCCGGAGCTTTTCACAGTGGTCAGAGCCCCACCGATCCCCACAGGATAAGGTATTACTTTCTAATTGCTGGAGGTCTGACTGCTGTGGCTCCAGTGAACCTAAGACTAAGGAATCCAAAGAGCCCTGTGTGAATATAGCTGTGGTTGATCATGCTCACTAAAGTGCCTTTCATTCTTATTGGAAGTGACGGAAAAGTGCGCTCATCTGGTTTTCAGAACTCCTGTTACAATTAATAGGGCAACAGCGCACATGATTGACCTACGCTTCACTCAGCCAGGGTTCTTGACAATGGTTGGACCTCCAGTGATCCCCACAGAATACTGGATAACTTGAGAATTCCACTTTAAAGGACAGGCACAACCAAAACATTGTAAAAAGATTTAAAGGGGTACTCGGGAAATAGAAAAAAAAAATAACTAAAAGAAATGTTATTTTAAATAAATTCATAAATAAATTTAATTAGCAAATCCACCTCTGGACCCTTGTAACACTATTTAAAACCTGTCCTAGAATATTAGGACAGAAGTCTGTGAGAATGTACAGCAGGAAGCTTCTTTGCTGTGACCTGAAGATACTTATATTGTTATTCAGAAAGACAGGACACACAGAAGAGTGAGCAGCTTCTTCTTACCTCGGAACACCTGGTATCTCCAGTATTAGATTAGATAGACAGGGTGGACAGCAGTGTGAGCAGCCTCTTCTTACCTTGGCAACCCTGGTATCTCCAGTATTAGATCAGATAGACAGCAATGTGAGCAATCTCTTCTTACCCCAGCACCTCTGGTATCTCCAGTATTAGATCAGATAGACAGGGTGGACAGCAGTGTGAGCAGCCTCTTCTTACCTTAGAACCCCTGGTCTCTCCAGTATTAGATCAGATAGACAGGGTGGACAGCAGTGTGAGAAGCCTCTACTTATCCCAGCACCTCTGGCATCTTTAGTATTAGATCAGATAGACATGGTGAACAGTAGTGTAAGCAGCCTCTTCTTACCTCAGCACCCCTGGTATCTCCAGTATTAGATCAGATAGACAGGGTGGACAGCAGTGTGAGAAGCCTCTTTTTACCCCAACGCATCTGGTTTTTCCAGTATTAGATCAGATAGACAGGGTGGACAGCAGTGTGAGCAGCCTCTTCTTACCTCAGCACCCCTGGTATCTCCAGTATTAGATCAGATAGACAGGGTTGACAGCAGTGTGAGAAGCCTCTTCTTACCTCAGCACCCCTGATATCTCCAGTATTAGATCAGATAGACAGGGTGGACAGCAGTGTGAGCAGCCTCTTCTTACCTCAGCACCCCTGGTATCTCCAGTATTAGATCAGATAGACATGGTGGACAGCAGTGTGAGCAGCCTCTTCTTACCTCAGCACTCCAGGTATCTCCAGTATTAGATCAGATAGACAGGGTGGACAGCAGTGTGCACAGCCTCTTCTTACCTCAGCACCCCTGGTATCTCCAGTATTAGATCAGATAGACAGGGTGGACAGCAGTGTGAGAAGCCTCTTCTTACCTCAGCACCCCTGGTATCTCCAGTATTAGATCAGATAGACAGGGTGGACAGCAGTGTGCGCAGCCTCTTCTTACCTCAGCACCCCTGGTATCTCCAGTGTTAGATCAGATAGACAGGGTGGACAGCAGTGTGAGAAGCCTCTTCTTACCCGAGTACCTCTGTTACCTCCAGTATCAGGACAGATAGATTGGGTGGACAGCAGTGTGAGCAGCCTCTTCATACCTCAGCACCTCTGGTATCTCCAGTATTAGATCAGATAGACAGGGTGGACACAGCAGTGTGAGCAGCATCTTACCTCAGCACCTCTGGCATCTTTAGTATTAGATCAGATAGACATGGTGGACAGTAGTGTGAGCAGTGTCTTCTTACCTCGGCACCTCTGCTATCTCCAGTAGTATTAGTGGAGCAAATATTCCTAGATATGGAGGAGGGTGGACCTTCTTCTGCATATGCTCACAGGCTCCTGTCTCAACATTCCAAGACAGGCTTCCCTCAGTGAAACAAGGCAGCCGCCATTTTATTTCTAAAGTAATTACCTCCCTAAACCTAATGATTGTGATTTACTAATTAAAAGTATTTAGGAATTTATTTATAATGATATTTCCTTTAATTATTTTTTTTTCTATTCCCGCAGAACCCTTTTAAATAAACTGGGGTCCTCTTTTCCTACCTAACACTTTATAGGACGATTTCTTCATGTGCCTTCCTGCATTGCATGTGAATAGGGGGTTTTATACCCAATATACAGTACATGCTTAGGAAATTATCCATTAGGAATAATGAATGTACTATGGATTAATTAATAATAAATACTGTGGATTTTAAAATCTACAGCTACAGCATTATTGATTACATACAGAAAGTGATATGATTTGTCAGGTAGTGTGAGGTGTGAGTCCGAAGTGTATAGGCAAACACTAACCAGACAGACAAGGGTTAACAGACAGGGATAAAACAAAACTACAATCATACAAATACATTCACAAAACAACAGAGAGTAACACAGGGGAGAGATAGGAAGGAAGAAACCAAATGGGAGAGGTTAAGGATAAACATGTAAACCAATCTCCTAAAAAACTCTCGAACTTCCTACTCCAAACACTGAACTCTCTCTTTCAGCTCCAAACCAGGTAGTGGTAAATATCACTGGCAAGGTCAGAAACAAGGAGGAGGGTTCTTACACCTGCTGGCAGTAAGGAACTCAGAACAGCTCATATCACCAAACACAGAGAACTTCAGGAGTCCAACTAAGCAGTTTAACCCTTGCAGCACCAGAGCAAAGAAAGCCAGAACTGCTAATAGAATGGTAAAGCCATTCTAACTACCGCAGGTGTATGTCACCAGGCGCTGTGATTGTCTGACCCCACTCTGTCGTGAAATCCTCGTGACATCGTTCTTAAACATAATATATCCCTGGGTAAAATAAAAATATAAAAATTACCTCATTTACCAGCGCCATTTGAGAGATGTCAGCTACGGTTCTCTCTGCCATCTTGTGACATTGTTATCCCGCATGATTCTGCAGCCAATCAGCGGCCGAAAAATGGGCTACAGCTCTCCTATTCCTTAGGAAATCTGAGATTCATCCAAAGGAAGTGAGATTGCAGCAGCTCAATAGCGACTAAGGATTCACATGGAACTACGCTGGTGTGGAACCTAAGAATCTGTTATTTTTATTTTACACTGGTCACAACAGCATTTAAAGGGGTTGGAATAATAATAATTTCCACAATTAGATGTGTTTTTTTTTAAAAATGTTCCTGTGCCAAGATAATCTCATAAATGTGCCCCTGCTGTGTACTGTGTAATGGCTGTGTCTGACCGTACAGGGACATGGTCTGATCATATCACAGCTCCTGGGCAGGGGAGGAAGCAAAAGAGAGGATGCAGACAGGACATCAGGGAATCAGAGTTGATTCTTTTTGTGAGGGAAAATGTTTCCCTACAAATGTTTTACCTCAATAAAACTTTGGACTCCGTATGACCTAGTTTCTGTAGGGTCCATCTTTTAAGCCGATATAACAATGAAGTCTTCATATTGTTGACTTTGTCTCATGTTAGAAAATGCCCTCATCAGGGAGACATCGAAATTCTGTATTTAGTTATATAGAAACAATAAAGCCAGAACAAGAAGGTATGACAGTCGAGGTGAGGAGACTTAAAGCCGCAATGCTCCTCTGGGAAATATGCAAATTGTCTCTTCAGAGACATCATGTCACTCTCCGCAAGGAGAAACGATACTTCTTGGATCCCGGTCAGACGCCTCTCAATCAGCCAAACCAGATCTCCACTTTGCACTGACGAGGGGCAGTACCCCGAAACACAGTGTCTGCAAATTGAGATTCTGGTTGGGCTATTATCCTAAGTCATGTGACAAGGCTCGTTAAAGGGTCGACATTGACTGTTAGGATTGCTACCTCCAATAGGTGGCACTAGAGTTCTAGTCCTCTTCCTCTCTGAAGAGACAATTTGCTTATTAAGGGAAAAAAATCCAAACCTACAGGTCCTTGAGTGAAAAAGTGACATCACATCTTTGGAAAGCTGAGTTCAATTTACTTAGCCACACGCAGGCCTGATTACTGCCACACCTGTTCTCAATCAAGAAATTACTTAAATAGGACCTGCCTGACAAAAACTGAAGTACACTAAAAGGTTCTCAAAAGCTAGACACTTTTTCACACAAATTTATAACTAATAAACATATATTTTATAGGGTTTTTTTTAGCCAAAGATGAAGGGTCCATGATTTAGCAGCTACGACCAGACCAGGGCACCAGGGATAATACTATGTAAAGGTGATTTAGCTATGTATATATTTATTTTTCTGTGGAAAAAATCTTCCTGGACAAATATACCAATGGGATCTTACCTGAAGAAGTCACTGCTGGCTGCCAGGACACAACGGTGGCACGGAATGGATTCATCTTTCATCGTTATGTTGAAATCAAAGAATATGTTTTGTTCTCGGAAGCTCTGCAGCACGGTTAATATTTGCTGCCCGTGACTTTCCGCCACCAAGCAGACCGATTTCTTTTCAGCAGATAAAGATCCATTGCACACTACTCTCCCAAGTAGGTCCATATTGAGCCCGGAAATATGGGAAAGCTTAGGGTAGGAACGAAAACATAAGTCAAATGTTGGTGTATAATAAAATTAATCGAATGGTTATGTCAGGTGGAGGAGGATCTGTAACAACAAATTTGGATGTAGCAGAATTTTCATCTACAAATTTTGCAGCAAATTCTCATCTGTTGCATGTACATTGTAAACTTAGCATTGCAAAAAGTTAAGTTCTACGAAAATCTACATGTACTAGAACTGCATTGTGTGGGTTTTTCTTTTTTTGCAGAATTTCAAAAATCTAAAATCTGCCCTTACTATTATTTATTTTATAACGCCTTTAAATAAGTTGTCCGGTGAAAACAATTTATCCCCTATTCAGTGGATAGATGATAAAAGATTGATTGTGGGGATTCATCTGTTGAGCCAATCGTTCAGCATTGGCGCAAGCGCAGATCCGTAGTCCGGCTCTCGAATGTCATGACTGTGCATGCACTGCCCCAAGGAATAATGGCGCCTGCTCAAGATGTCTGGCAGAGAAGGCAGGACACTCAAGACAAAAATGGGTCACTAGAGTAGGGATTCTGCTTTTCTAGCACTTAGGGGCTCTTTATATGGAATCCACAAACTAGTCTAGGAAAATCTGTGTTCCAGGAGGCAAATAGTTCTCCGTCCTTCCCGAGTCACTCCGTATGGCAAAGTAGTACTGTACAGCCACATTAGGGGTATTTCTACATTCAGCAGAAATTGTGGGACAAATTCTAGTGCTGCTTTTACCCATTTCCCAGTGTGAAAATGTAAAACTTATAGGGGGTTCTGCTGTTGTGGCACCTCAATGTAACATGGCCCCCTCAAACAAGGGCAGCAAAATCTGCACTGTAATATGGCGCTACTTCCCTTCTGAGCTTTGCACTGTGCCTCAAAAAAAGTCTTAGACCACATATGGGGTATCGGTGAACTCAGGAGAAATTGCACAACAAACTTTGAGGTCCATTTTCCCCTTGTGAAAATACAAAATTTGTAGCTAGAAAAGATTGTTGTGGGAAAAATGTGATTTTTTTTTTTTATTTTCAAGGTTTAACGCTATAAACTTCTGTGTAGCACCTGTGGGTTGAAGGTGCTCAATACACATCTAGATAAGTTCTCAAAGGGGTCTAGTTTCCAATATGGTGTCACCTGTGGGGGGTTTCCACTATTTAGGCACATCAGGGGTTCTTGAAATGCGACATAGCGCAAGTCATATCAAAGAAATTGTAACGCTATCATAAAGTACAATATGTCACAAGAAAACAACTCAGAATCACCGGGATCCATTGAAGCGTTCCAGAGTTGTTACCTCATAAAGTGACAGTGGTCAGAATTGTAAAAATTGGCCTGGTCATTAAGGTGAAAATTGGCTAGGTCTCAAGGGGGTTAAATAAATATTTTTACACATTATATTTTTTTAAACTTTATTACATTGTCCCAGTATGGCACAGAAGAGAATCACATCAGGATCTGACAGGCAGGGAAGGAGGCATGCCGACATATGTTCTCAGCAGGCGCTCCCAATCCACCTCCCTGCAGGACCCGGAAGGACCCCGCAACCATCTTGGTGCAGGGGGTCTCCATGGAGACCATCAGGACAACTTGATGTGATCGCGATGTCCTGATGGAATCGTGTAGGGAGCCCCCTCCCTATGCGATGCTTTTCTATGCCGCTTTCACTACTGACAGCGACATCAGAGGGGTTAAATGCCCACGATCGGTGCTAGCATTGCTGCGGGGTGTCAGCTATCACATACAGCTGACACCCGCATGCGATCACCGCGGAGCTCAGCGTGAAGCAGCGCGTTTGTGTACTAGTACTGCTCTTTGTGCAAACACACCTCCCACAGAGCAGGACTAGTACGGCGCATGTCGTGAAGGGATGAAAAGCCACATGGTAGACCATGTTTTTTTGTTACAATGGTGAAGACAAGGGAGCTGTCTGAGAACATCAGAGCTGCTATTATTAGCAAACCCAAGACTTCAAAAGGCTCTAAGGCCATTTCCAAAGACCTTGGTATCCCAGTTTAGCAGTGCGCAAAGTAATTAAGAATTTTGCCAAGAATGGAATGATCAAGAACCTTTCTGGACTTGGGAGAAAGAGGAAAATTGACAAGCGATGTCTTGGAAGGTTGGTGTGAGTAGTGGAGAAAACACCACGTCAAACATCCAAAGACCTGAAGGCCAATCTGGAACAGTCTGGGGTCATGGTTTCAACAAGTACCATACTCCGCACACTAAACCAAGCAGAGCTTTATGGGTGAAGGCCAAGGAAGAAACCATTGCTGAAGAAAAAACATAAAAAGGAAGGACTGATCTTTGCCAAAGAGTACCTTGACAAACCACAATCCTCCCGGGAAAATGTTCTGTGGACAGATGAAATAAAAATAGAGCTTTTTGGCAATGCAAAGCAACAGAACGACGGCCGTCCAGTGTACTGGAAATAAAGGATTCTTGAATCGCATACATGTTGAGTGCTACTTTTCTTCAATTTTGGACACACAAATATAATATAAAATACATATATAGTAAATACACACACATACATATAAATATACACATACTGTAAACACACACTGTGTAAGATGGGGGGTTTAATGGCAGCTTACAGTACTCCTGAAAGGACGTGCAGCTGTAACAGGATACCTGGTTCAGCAGTACTGTTTATACACATGCACATATATATATATACACACTGTAAATGCACATGCACAGATATATACACACTGTAAATACACATGCACACATATATATATATACACACTGTAAATGCACATGCACACATATATACACAAACTATAAATACACATGCACACATACTGTAAATATACATGCACACAGCTATACACACACTATAAATACACATGCACACATATATACACATTCTGTATTTACACATGCAAACTGTAAAAACACTGTATACACATACTGTCAGGACACCCACATTCATATATATTTACGGTACACAGTATATTTACATATGTGCACATCATACTGCACATACAGAAATACACATATACAGTATATACAGTACAAACACATATATACATATATCACATATACAGACAAAACCGTGAGGTTAATCCTGACTGTACCTGTGTGGATGGTGGGCAGGCGATGTCAGGACTGGCGGTGTCAGGGCAGGCAGAGCCTCAGCACAGAGCTGCATCTGTTACATTAGATGGCCACACAGACAGCTGACAGTGCTATCATCATTGGTGCCGCAGCCCACCAGGGGGCCTGTTACATGCAGCCCACTGTTATCCTGCCCCTCATTGGAGTCTATTCCAGCTTTTCCTATTGGAGGATGACATACTGGAAAGTATTGGGAGGAGGGAGCAGCACACACAGCCTCCAGCCCTGCTGCCTGGTGTAGTGGGAGCAGAGGCTGTTGTTATACAGTGATGATGAATAATGTGGGATTTCTTGGTATTGTGCTGGAGGAGAAATGTTACTTTCCACTTTCACACTTTCTCCATAGACTTGCATTAGCGAGTGTTGCGTCGGACCAAAAAAAGTTACATGTAACGTTTTTTGGTGCGTCGTGTCCGCCATTTCCAACCGCGCATGCACGGCTGGAACTCCGCCCCGCCTCCCCGGACATCACAATGCGTTGTAAAACTGCATCCGCTGCCCCCTTTGTGTTTTTCTTTCACAGTTTGCGTCGGTACGTCGCATTGCGACGTGCGTCGTACGACGCTAGTGTGAAAGTAGCCGAATATGGCATTAAATATCCACATCTCAGTAACAGATACTCTCCCTAGATTGCTGTACCACCATACCATGGAGCAGTGAGGTTGAGTTGCCGGTATAGCAGAGTTAAGTATTTTCGGCACAACTCTGTTTGATCTGGGATTTTACAGTTTGGGTAAATCAAGTGGGTCAAGGCTCAGACACACGGCAGATCTATAAATCAGGGAGACACAACCTTTTCTCATTCGTTGGACAGAGGATAGCTTGCTGATCACTGAGGGTCTGACTGCTCGTATTCAGAAGCGTAACGATAGTAGGTGCATGGCTTGCAATCACTCGCGAGCCTAAGGGGGGCTAAACAATCCCTTTGGCAGATCTAAAAAGACCATTACTAATAAAGAAGCCCTCCTCCTCCCGTCAAAGTTTTTATCCTCTTCATATTTTGCAGTCGTTATATTATATAGCACTGTGTAATTACAATTGCTCATTTTGCCTTTCTACCCAGTCTTTTTTCCATTACATAGTTACATAGTTATTAAGGTTGAAGGAAGACTGTAAGTCCATCTAGTTCAACCCATAGCCTAACCTAACATGTTGATCCAGGGGAAGGCAAAAAAAACCCATGTGGTAAGAGTAAGCTCCATCATGGGGAAAAAAATTCCTTCCCGACCCCACATACGGCAATCAGACTAGTTCCCTAGATCAACGCCTTATCAAGGAATCTAATATATATACCCTGTAATATTATACTTTTCCAGGAAGGTATCCAGTCCCCTCTTAAATTTAAGTAATGAATCACTCATTACAACATCATACGGCAGAGAGTTCCATAGTCTCACTGCTCTTACAGTAAAGAATCCGCGTCTGTTATTATGCTTAACCCTTCTTTCCTCCAGACGTAGAGGATGCCCCCTTGTCCCTGTCACCGGTCTATGATTAAAAAGATCAGCAGAAAGGTCTTTGTACTGTCCCCTCATATATTTATACATTAACATAAGATCACCCCTTAGTCTTCGTTTTTCCAAACTAAATACCAAGTGTAATAACCTATCTTGGTATTGCAGACCCCCCAGTCCTCTAATAACCTTGGTTGCTCTTCTCTGCACCCGCTCCAGTTCAGCTATGTCTTTCTTATACACCGGAGACCAGAACTGTGCACAGTATTCTAAGTGTGGTCGCACTAGTGACTTGTATAGAGGTAGAATTATGTTCTCCTCATGAGCATCTATGCCTCTTTTAATGCATCCCATTATTTTATTTGCCTTTGTAGCAGCTGCCTGACACTGGCCACTAAATGTGAGTTTGTCATCCACCCATACACCCAGGTCTTTTTCATTGATGGTTTTGCCCAGAGTTTTAGAATTAAGCACATAGTTATACATCTTATTACTTCTACCCAAGTGCATGACCTTACATTTATCCCCATTAAAGCTCATTTGCCATTCAGCCCAAGCTTCTAGTTTACATAAATCATCCTGTAATATAAAATTGTCCTCCCCTGTATTGATTACCCTGCAGAGTTTAGTGTCATCTGCAAATATTGAAATTCTACTCTGAATGCCCCCTACAAGGTCATTAATAAATATGTTAAAAAGAAGAGGGCCCAATACTGACCCCAGTGGTACCCCACTGCTAACCGCGACCCAGTCCGAGTGTGCTTCATTAATAACCACCCTTTGTTTCCTATCCCTGAGCCAGCTCTCAACCCACTTGCACATATTTTCCCCTATCCCCATTATTCTCATTTTATGTATCAACCTTTTGTGTGGCACCGTATCAAAAGCTTTTGAAAAGTCCATATACACTACATCTACTGGGTTCCCTTGGTCCAGTCCGGAACTTACCTCTTCATAGAAGCTGATCAAATTAGTCTGACATGAACGGTCCCTAGTAAACCCGTGCTGATACTGGGTCATGAGGTTATTCCTCTTCAGATACTCCAGTATAGCATCCCTTAGAATGCCCACCAGGATTTTACCCACAGTAGAGGTTAAGCTTACTGGCCTATAATTACCGAGTTCAGTTTTTGCCCCTTTTTTGAATATTGGCACCACATTTGCTATACGCCAGTCCTGTGGTACAGACCCTGTTATTATGGACTCTTTAAAGATTAAAAATAATGGTCTATCAATGACTGTACTTAATTCCTGCAGTACTCGGGGGTGTATCCCATCCGGGCCCGGAGATTTGTCAATTTTTGTGATTTTTAGACACCGCCGTACTTCCTGCTGGGTTAAGCAGGTAACATTTAATTGGGAATTTTTATCACTAGTCATATTGGCTGCCATGGGATTTTCTTTTGTAAATACTGATGAAAAAAAGTCATTTAGCATATTGGCTTTTTCCTCATCCTCATCCACCATTTCACCCAGACTATTTTTAAGGGGGCCAACACTATCATTTTTTAGTTTCTTACTATTTATGTAGTTAAAGAATATTTTGGGATTATTTTTGCTCTCTCTGGCAATGAGTCTCTCTGTCTCAATCTTTGCTGCCTTGATTTGCTTTTTACAGAATTTATGTAATTTTCTGTATTTATTTAATGCCTCATCACTACCTACTTCCTTTAATTCTCTAAATGCTTTCTTTTTGTCACTTATTGCGCCCCTTACAGCTCTATTTAGCCATATTGGTTTCCTCCTATTTCTAGTATGTTTATTCCCATACGGTATATACTGTGCACAGGTCCTATCCAGGATGCTAATAAACTTCTCCCATTTTCTTTGTGTACTTTAATGTCTCTGGATATCGTCCCAGTTAATTGCACCAAGATCCTCTCTCATCCGTTGGAAATTTGCCCTCCTGAAATTTAGTGTCCTTGTCACCCCTCTACTACACATCTTATTAAAAGAGACATGAAAACTTATTATTTTGTGATCACTATTCCCCAAGTGACCCCCAACCCTTATATTTGATATGCGGTCTGGCCTGTTGGTTAATATTAGGTCTAGCAGTGCCCCCCTTCTTGTTGGGTCCTGAACCAGTTGTGAAAGGTAATTGTCTCTCATAGTTGTCAAAAACCGATTACCTTTACTGGAACTGCAGGTTTCTGTTCCCCAATCTATTTCAGGGTAGTTGAAGTCCCCCATAATAATGACTTCTCCTTGAGTCGCAGCTTCATCTATTTGCTTTACGAGGATATTCTCCATTGCTTCCATTAGTTTTGGAGATTTATAACAAACCCCTATCAGTAATTTATTATTTTTTCCCCCTTCCCTTTATCTCCACCCACAGGGACTCTACATTTTCATTAGATTCACCTATATTATCACGCAGGATGGGTTTTAAGGTCGATTTTACATACAGACACACCCCACCCCCTCGCTTATCTGTACAGTCATTTCTGACCAGACTATAGCCCTGCAAGTTAACAGCCCAGTCATGGCTCCCATCCAGCCACGTCTCAGATATCCCCACCATGTCATAATTATGCTCCAACAACATTAGTTCTAATTCGTCCATTTTGTTGGCGAGGCTTCTGGCATTAGTATACATGCACTTGATGTTCCTCTCTGTACCTCTATTCTTTCTTAAATTATTAACTGTTCTAACCCCACCTCCCATGCCTCCGCCACCCCCAACTTCCTTATTTGTGCCCAGGTCTCCATCTGCACTATCTTCCCCTCCTATAAAATGAATACCCTCCCCCCAATCCCTAGTTTAAACACTCCTCCAACCTTCTAGCCATTTTCTCCCCCAGCACAGCTGCACCTTCCCCATTGAGGTGCAGCCCGTCCCTAGCGTAGAGCCTGTAGCCAACTGAGAATTCGGCCCAGTTCTGCAGGAACCCAAACCCCTCCTTCCTACACCAATTCTTGAGCCACTTATTAACCTCCCTAATCTCCTGTTGCCTCTCTGGCGTGGCACGTGGTACAGGCAGTATTTCGGAAAATACCACGTTGGAGGTCCTTGCTTTCAGCTTGCAGCCTAATTCCCTGAAATCATCTTTAAGGACCTTCCACCTACCTCTAACTTTGTCATTTGTGCCAATGTGCACCATGACCGCTGGGTCCTCACCAGCCCCTCCCAGTAATCTGTCCACCCGATCAGCGATGTGTCGGACTCGAGCGCCAGGTAGGCAGCACACCGTCCGACGATCCCTGTCTTTGTGACAGATTGCCCTATCTGTTCCCCTAATAATTGAGTCCCCCACTACCAGCCCTGTCTGGCCTGCCCTGCTCTCCTATTTCCCTCCTTACTGGAGCAGTCACTCCTCCGGCTTTCAGAGGACATGCCTGGCTGCAGCAGTGCTACCCCTGTACTGGCACCCCCTCATCTGCCAACTTAGCAAACTTATTGGGGTGAGCCAGATCAGGACTAGCCTCCCTGGCACTCTTCCCTCTACCCGGCCTTCTAACTGTCACCCAGCTTGCTACTTCACTGTCCTGCAGCTCCATCCTACCATCCCCCTCCTCATCTATCCCATTGAGCGTCTGCTCTGTGAGCAGGAGACTCCTCTCCATATTGTCTATGGATCTCAGTGTTGCCAGCTGCACATTTAGATCCAGAATCTGGGCTTCCAAATGCACAATGTGCTCACATCTCGCACAGCAGTATGCACCCTCGACCGGCTGGTCAAGGACTGCATACATGTGGCAAGATGTGCACTGGATGGCATTAACAATAGCGGAGCACATTTCCTAATGGGGATTGCACCAGACAGAAACGTTAAATAAAAAATAAATACAAAGTATTAAATTAAAAACAGACAGCAATTCCTCCCTTGGAAACTCCCTGATTCCAAAGTCACTGAATCACAAGTCACACACTTACCGCCGTTCACACTTACACTCAGGTCACACTCAGCTCGCTCACACTCACTATGCTGAAGATTTATAGATTTTTATTTTTTTCTCTATTTCCCTTCAACAACAAGCCACCTTGCTGTTCAAATGCACTTCCAAAAAGGTCTATGACATTACGTGATTAATAACTGACTAGCTGAATGTTTCTAAGCTCTATGTTGAAACAGGAGGTCAATGTTCCCTGCATGACACATCAGTCACTGCAAAAGTCAATGGCAGGGGGGAGGCAGGAGCAGCTGGGTCAGAAGTTGAAGAATGGAATGATAAAAGCAGGGACAAGAGACTTCCTGTTTCTACACAGAAAAGAGAAGAATTTACCTGGGTTGACAGGCAAAATGAGTAGGGATGAGCGGACTCGTGGAAGCTCAGGTTCGGCCGAACTTTAGTCCAAAGTTCGGTTCGGGTACCAGAACTTGACATAATCCATTGTAGTACCGACGACGTCCAGCGATTCTCTAGCGCAACAAATGGTGGACTGTTCTGACTTCTGAGAACGACGCTTCATAGGTCACTAGCGGTCTGTCTCACGGGCAATCATGTTACTGACGTCATCACTTGTGAGACATGACTGCTAGTAACCTATGGAGCGTCGTTCTCAGAATAATGCTCCATAGGGTGCAGCAGAGAATCGCAATTTTACACTGTCCCTGCTACTCTTAAGAGGATAAAAGCTTCGATGGGAGAGTTTCTTTAAAAACCCAAGATAGTTGGTGTCCTGTGGGAGATTTTGCATTGTGGACAAGTTTCAAATTATGCCACAGCTAGGACCCCTAGACTAGGGTTTTGCAACCCCAAGTGTGGGCTCTGCAGCTGCAGATTGAAAGAAGCTGAGGTGGTTATACTTGGTATCTCCTCCATTCATTGCCAATGGGACTGCTGGAAATAACTGAGTAGAGCACTCGACTTTCTCCGCCAGCCCCACAGACAATGAATGGAGCGAAGGTTGACAATGAATGGAGCGAAGGTTGACCATGGCCACCCCAGCTTCATTCATGGAGCTGCGGAGCCAATACTCGGGGTAACAGAGCCCTGATGTTAGTATCACTGGGGTTTTAAACACTCAGATTCTTAGCAATTTATTCCCTATCCTATGGACAACGGATGACGTGATTTGGGATTTAACCCTTTAACATCTATGACAATGTTTGGAAAGCCCATATTATACAGTAGATATCTGGTAGGTTTGAATCATGAAATTGGAACTACGTGTGAGAAATCACAAGACACAGCGGAGAATGTCTGTCACCAGGTGTTTGGGGCTTGGCACAGAAAGACACCGAGCCTCCTCTGTCACCCAGGTGGTGAAATAATGGCTGGAGCGGCCAGGAGAGGTAAAGGCATCACCTGAAGATGGTGCAGGAAGGTAGGGAGGTTGGTGAGATCATTGTTTTATTGCAGGGACACAATGTGTCTGAATATATATACTAAGGCAAAGTGTCAAATTGTATATACAAGGCCAAAGTGTGGCTAACTATACAGTGTTGAGAAAAAATAAGTACACCCTCTTTGAAATAATAATAATAATTAAAAACAACCTCTGGCCGTTAGAAAGTTTTACAATTAGATGATTGCAAACTAAGATGTTGAAGAATACATAAATACTCCTTGTCCTTATTTATTCACCCAAAAACTAAGCCAAAATGCAGGAGCAGTGAGTGAAAAATTAAGTACACTCAATATGTATGGCTCAATAGCTTGTAAGACCTCAATTTGCAGCCGAAAAAAATGAAGTAATTGTTTTCTGCTGACTTTAAGAGTCTCTTTCATCGTTCTGGAGGAATTTTGGCCGACTCTTCTTTACAACATTTCTTACAGGGAGCCTACCATCAGAACATTGCCTGTTAAGCTAATCCCAAGCTCTTGCGGACAATTCCATGATAATAAATATAATGTTTATAACTAAACTATACGTGTAGTGGTTTTGCTATAATTATCAAGTGAAAACTTGCCTCTGTGAGTGGAAAACTGTTACTCCGAGTCATTGGGGTGGAGCAGTGTACTGGCCGAGTCATAGTGTGAAAAAAAAAGTCGTCCTCACTGTCACAGTCTCAGATGCTACTGAGCTGTGATTGGCAGTGTCTAGGAAGGAGTGATGAAAGCACCCCCCCTCCGATAAAACAGAAGAAACGCCCAGTTGGTCTGCAAAACAGAGATTTCACATACTGCGCTCCAGAAGGAACAAATGTGAATAACTCTGCAATGGAGCGACGCAGCGCAAAACAGAAAAGAATGTCAGAATCAGGAAAGCTCAGAGATTATAGTATTTAACTTTAGTTATTTAAGAAATTACATGTATGCATACAGAGAGGGTTAGAGACATTAAGTAGTTAGAACTTATGGTTTTTTTTTAATAATTTCAAGAGTTTTAACTGCTCACAAGTCTATTATAGAAATAAAATCATTAAAGGTAACCAGTCATGTCCCCATATGCAATTAACCTGCAGATAAAGGTTAATATGCAGGTAAACAGTGTTACAAAGCTGTCCAACTGACTTGCTGAAAGTGCAGCTGCTGGGAGAAAATAAACTTTATTCCTTCTGGGAGCCACTGACTTTCAATCATAGAGGCGGAGTGGCTACAGTCATCTGTCAGTACACAGTGAATGGTGGCTGTTCACATTACTTGGCCCTTTGATTGACAGCTCACTCTGCACAAATGTCAATCAAAGTGCTAGGGCATGCTTATAGTCCCCCGCTCACTGTGCACGGAGCAGTGACTGATGGCACACCTCTATGAATGAAAGCTAGGAGGAATACAGTTAATTTTGAAAAGTCGCAAAATATTTTACGCCATGGTTAATCAGCTCCACTGAATTGGATAGACATGGGGGTGAGCTGGGAGTGATCGAGGCGTGACCATCAGACCCATTAAAAATGCCAGCGTTATGTACTGCACAAATGCTACTCTAGTCTCCTTATATCAAAACCACAAAAAGAGGACGTGAAACTTCTACAAAAATCTATAAAAAAAATCAAGAAAAAGGCAGAGACGCTTACCTGTCCAGGCCTTAAAACAAATGCACTAGCAAGGCGCAGTGGACCCATTTAAAGATGGCGGCTACAGAGGTGCAGTAATACAAATGAGACAGCCAGCCTACAATCAGGAATTAGCCCCGGGTCCCCTGCTCCCTGTTAGTGCATTTGTTTTGAGGCCTGGTCAAGTAAGCGTCTCTGCCTTTTTCTTGGTGTTTTTATAGATTTTTGGAGGATTTTCACTTCCTCTTTTTGTAGTTTTGATATTAGAGTAGGACTCACAAGCATAAGGACCCGTGAGGTGGGTTGTGAGATTCCGTATTTTGGCCAGAATATCAACTAATACCTCACATATATTGCTATGTGTTTTTTGGACTTATATAATAATAATAATCTTTATTTATATAGCGCCAACATATTCCGCAGCGCTTTACAGTTTAACAGCTTCAAACACAACAGTCATAAGTAACAATGTTAACAATGCAATAATTAAAGCAACACAAGACGACCCTGATCGTGAGAGCTTACAATCTACAATGAGGTGGGGAGATACAAAGTACAGCTGTGTATTTACAATGATGGTCCAGCCATCTTCAGGGGGTGGGGGATAGATGGAGATAGTGAATGGGCTACATACAAACATAAAATGACTTTGATTAGGGAACGTGATAGGCCGCTCTGAACAAATGTGTTTTGAGCGAGCGCCTAAAACTATGCAAATTGTGGATGGTCCTAATATCTTGGGGTAGAGCATTCCAGAGGATTGGCGCAGCATGGGAGAAGTCTTGGAGTCGGGAGTGGGAGGTACGGATTAGTGCAGAGGTTAGTCGAAAGTCATTTGCAGAGCGCAGAGGTCGGTTAGGCCGATAAGACAGAAATGAGGGAGAAGATGTAAGGGGGTGCCGCACTGTGGAGAGCTTTGTGGGTGAGAACAAGTACTTTGAATTGTATCCTGTAATGAATGGGCAGCCAGAGTTTCAGATAGAGCGGACATGATGTCGGAGACTGCGGACAGACAGTCAGTGGTGTTCTGTAGTACAGCAGGAGTAAGGCCAGGAGATGACGTGTATAGTTGTGTGTCGTCGGCATAAAGATGGTACTGAAAGCTAAATCTGCTGATGGTCTGTCCAATTGGGGCCGTGTAGAGGGAGAAGAGAAGGGGGCCAAGGACTGAGCCCTGGGGTACACCGATAGTAAGAGGAAGAGGAGATGAAGTGGAGCCAGAGAGAACAGAACACTGAAGGAGCGGTCAGAAAGATAGGAGGAGAACCAGGAGAGAGCAGTGTCCTTAATGCCTAGTGACTGGAGCCTATAGAGTAAGAGAGGGTGGTCAACAGTGTCGAAAGCTGCAGAAAGATCGAGAAGAATGAGCAGAAAGTGGTCACCATTACATTTTGCTGTCAGAAGGTCGTTGGTCACCTTGATGAGTGCAGTTTCTGTCGAGTGTAGGGGCGGAAGCCGGACTGTGAAGGGTCTAGGAGGGTGTGAATGGAGAGGTAACGGGTAAGGCGGGAGTAGACTAGGCGCTCCAAGACTTTAGAGATGAAGGGGAGATTGAAGACTGGTCTGTAGTTATTTGTGCAGGATGGGTCGAGGGTGGGTTTCTTTAGTAACGGAGTAATGATAGAGTGTTTGAAGGAGGACGGGAAAATGCCTGAGGGGAGTGAGAGATTAAAGATTGTAGTTAGGTGAGTAGTGATGACTGGAGAGACTGGAGGAGATGAGAGGGAATGGGGTCGGTAGTGCATGTAGTCGGACGAGAAGAAGAGAGGAGCCTGGAGACTTCTTCTGTGATGGGATCAAATGCGGAGAGTGACCCAGGGGAGATGCAGGGAGGGATGGGAGTCACTGAACTTGGTGATAGGGAGCTGATTTCCTGACGGATATTGTCTATTTTCTCTATAAAGTGGGAGGCCAGGTCATCAGCACAAATGCCCGTGATAGGGGCTTGAGATTTTGGCCTGAGGAGGGAGTGAAAGGTGTCAAAAAGTTTCTTGGGGTTGTTGGATAGCGAGGTGATCAGGGTGGTATAGTAGGTCTGTTTGGCGAGGTGAAGGGCAGAGTTATAGGTTTTTAACATAAATTTGAAGTGTATGAAGTCTTCCGGTGTACGAGTTTTCCTCCATAAGTGTTCAGCACTCCTAGAGCATCACTGGAGAAATCGGGTTTGCGATGTGAGCCAGGGCTGTTTTACTCTGCGTTTGGAGGTTCTGAGGGTGAGGGGAGCTACTTGGTCTAGGGTGTTTCTAAGAGTGTCATTGTAGTGATGTACCGCCAGATCAGGACAGGAAAAAGAGATTGGGGACAGTGATGAGTGTAAGGAGTCTGAAAGTGTATGAGGGTTAATGGCTTGTAGATTTCTGACTGAATGGTAGGTAGGAGAGTGCTGGGGTGGGCAAGGATTTGTGAGCATAAAGGAGAGAATGTTGTGGTCAGAGAGGGGAAGAGGTGAGTTATTTAGGTAGGAGATTTAACACAGCCGGACAAAGACCAGGTCAAGGGTGTTACCGTCCTTGTGTGTCTCAGAGGTTGAGAGCTGTGAGAAGCCGAGCGAAGTGGTTAGTGATAGAAGCTGGGATGCAGATGTAGAAGTGGACCTGTTTATGGGGATTTTGAAGTCTCCCAGGATAAGGGTTGGGAGTTCTGAGGACATGAAGTGCGGCAGCCAGGCAGAGAAATGGTCCAGGAAGTGGGTGCGTGAGCCTGGGGGCCGATATATGACCGCCAGTCTGAGGGAGAGGGGACAGAAGAGCCTGATGGTGTGGACCTCAAAAGAAGAGAATGAGAGTGATGGAGTTGGTGGGATGACCTGGAAGGTGCATTGTGGAGTATGCCGACTCCACCACCAGGTCTGTTTGTGGGTCTCGGGGAATGGGAGAATTGTAAGCCACCATGGGAAATGGCAGCAGGGGAGACAGTGTCAGAATCCTGGATCCAGGTTTCCGTGAGGGCCAATAGATTTAGAGAGTTGTTCACAAAGTAGTTGTGCAGGAAAGGAAGCTTGTTACATACAGACCGTGGATTCCAAAGGGCACAATTAAAAGAAGGAGATGAGGGAGTGCAAGAAAAATTAATAAGGTTAGAATGGTTTTGATGTGAGGTAGGGTATCAGTTGAGGTTGTGGGATGGTGGACCAGGGTTGGGGGATGTCTCCCGAAATCATTAGGAGTAGGAAGATAAAAAGCAAGAAGTTTTTATATCTTTTCAGGGTGCAGTTGGCCACCATCTTTAAATGGGTCCACTGCGCCGTTAGTGCATTGGACGGGAAGTGCATTGGACGGGGATGGGAAGAAAAACATTAGACTCGAACAAAGAAGACCCAGGAAAACATACTCAGAAGGGAGGTAAGAACATTTCTAAAACAATCCACAGCGAGGAGATTGGAACAAAACAAAATCCTCTAAACTGCATGCTCGCAAATGCCAGAAGCCTGACAAACAAGATGGAAGAACTAGAAGCAGAAATATCTACAGGTAACTTTGACATAGTGGGAATAACCGAGACATGGTTAGATGAAAGCTATGACTGGGCAGTTAACTTACAGGGTTACAGTCTGTTTAGAAAGGATCGTAAAAATCGGAGAGGAGGAGGGGTTTGTCTCTATGTAAAGTCTTGTCTAAAGACCACTTTAAGGGAGGATATTAGCGAAGGGAATGAGGATGTCGAGTCCATATGGGTCGAAATTCATGGAGGGAAAAATGGCAACAAAATTCTCATTGGGGTCTGTTACAAACCCCCAAATATAACAGAAATTATGGAAAGTCTACTTCTAAAGCAGATAGATGAAGCTGCAACCCATAATGAGGTCCTGGTTATGGGGGACTTTAACTACCCGGATATTAACTGGGAAACAGAAACCTGTGAAACCCATAAAGGCAACAGGTTTCTGCTAATAACCAAGAAAAATTATCTTTCACAATTGGTGCAGAATCCAACCAGAGGAGCAGCACTTTTAGACCTAATACTATCTAATAGACCTGACAGAATAACAAATCTGCAGGTGGTCGGGCATCTAGGAAATAGCGACCACAATATTGTACAGTTTCACCAGTCTTTCACTAGGGGGACTTGTCAGGGAGTCACAAAAACACTGAACTTTAGGAAGGCAAAGTTTGACCAGCTTAGAGATGCCCTTAATCTGGTAGACTGGGACAATATCCTCAGAAATAAGAATACAGATAATAAATGGAGAATGTTTAAGAACATCCTAAATAGGCACTGTAAGCGGTTTATACCTTGTGGGAATAACAGGACTAGAAATAGGAAAAACCCAATGTGGCTAAACAAAGAAGTAAGACAGGCAATTAACAGTAAAAAGAAAGCATTTGCACTACTAAAGCAGGATGGCACCATTGAAGCTCTAAAAAACTATAGGGAGAAAAATACTTTATCTAAAAAACTAACTAAAGCTGCCAAAAAGGAAACAGAGAAGCACATTGCTAAGGAGAGTAAAACTAATCCCAAACTGTTCTTCAACTATATCAATAGTAAAAGAATAAAAACTGAAAATGTAGGCCCCTTAAAAAATAGTGAGGAAAGAATGGTTGTAGAAGACGAGGAAAAGGCTAACATATTAAACACCTTCTTCTCCACAGTATTCACGGTGGAAAATGAAATGCTAGGTGAAATCCCAAGAAACAATGAAAACCCTATATTAAGGGTCACCAATCTAACCCAAGAAGAGGTGCGAAACCGGCTAAATAAGATTAAAATAGATAAATCTCCGGGTCTGGATGGCATACACCCACGAGTACTAAGAGAACTAAGTAATGTAATAGATAAACCATTATTTCTTATATTTAGGGACTCTATAGCAACGGGGTCTGTTCCGCAGGACTGGCACATAGCAAATGTGGTGCCAATATTCAAAAAGGGCTCTAAAAGTGAACCTGGAAATTATAGGCCAGTAAGTCTAACCTCTACTGTTGGTAAAATATTTGAAGGGTTTCTGAAGGATGTTATTCTGGATTATCTCAATGAGAATAACTATTTAACTCCATATCAGCATGGGTTTATGAGAAATCGCTCCTGTCAAACCAATCTAATCAGTTTTTATGAAGAGGTAAGCTATAGGCTGGACCACGGTGAGTCATTGGACGTGGTATATCTCGATTTTTCCAAAGCGTTTGATACCGTGCCGCACAAGAGGTTGGTACACAAAATGAGAATGCTTGGTCTGGGGGAAAATGTGTGTAAATGGGTTAGTAACTGGCTTAGTGATAGAAAGCAGAGGGTGGTTATAAATGGTATAGTCTCTAACTGGGTCGCTGTGACCAGTGGGGTACCGCAGGGGTCGGTATTGGGACCTGTTCTCTTCAACATATTCATTAATGATCTGGTAGAAGGTTTACACAGTAAAATATTGATATTTGCAGATGATACAAAACTATGTAAAGCAGTTAATACAAGAGAAGATAGTATTCTGCTACAGATGGATCTGGATAAGTTGGAAACTTGGGCTGAAAGGTGGCAGATGAGGTTTAACAATGATAAATGTAAGGTTATACACATGGGAAGAAGGAATCAATATCACCATTACACACTGAACGGGAAACCACTGGGTAAATCTCACATGGAGAAGGACTTGGGGATCCTAGTTAATGATAAACTTACCTGGAGCAGCCAGTGCCAGGCAGCAGCTGCCAAGGCAAACAGGATCATGGGGTGCATTAAAAGAGGTCTGGATACACATGATGAGAGCATTATACTGCCTCTGTACAAATCCCTAGTTAGACCGCACATGGAGTACTGTGTCCAGTTTTGGGCACCGGTGCTCAGGAAGGATATAATGGAACTAGAGAGAGTACAAAGGAGGGCAACAAAATTAATAAAGGGGATGGGAGAACTACAATACCCAGATAGATTAGCGAAATTAGGATTATTTAGTCTAGAAAAAAGACGACTGAGGGGCGATCTAATAACCATGTATAAGTATATAAGGGGACAATACAAATATCTCGCTGAGGATCTGTTTATACCAAGGAAGGTGACGGGCACAAGGGGGCATTCTTTGCGTCTGGAGGAGAGAAGGTTTTTCCACCAACATAGAAGAGGATTCTTTACTGTTAGGGCAGTGAGAATCTGGAATTGCTTGCCTGAGGAGGTGGTGATGGCGAACTCAGTCGAGGGGTTCAAGAGAGGCCTGGATGTCTTCCTGGAGCAGAACAATATTGTATCATACAATTATTAGGTTCTGTAGAAGGACGTAGATCTGGGGATTTATTATGATGGAATATAGGCTGAACTGGATGGACAAATGTCTTTTTTCGGCCTTACTAACTATGTTACTATGTTACTATTTGTTTTGAGGCCTGGGCAGGTAAGCGTCTCTGCCTTTTTCTTGGTGTTTACTCTAGTCACCTTCCCAGTCTGGTCTAGTATTTCTGGGGAAGTACAAGGGTACATAATAGTTTATAAATTGCGCCAAATTCATTAAGTAGTGAATTTGGCGCCTTGTACTCTATCAAGGCTGGCGTAGCATGAGCATGCCCTACCCCAGTCTTCATGAATCGGCCCCTACGGGTCTAATTCATCATTGCATTTATGCCTCTCAATTAGTCACTTTTTGATATGCAACAAATTCTTCAAACGATTTATGATGTTTTTCCAGTTGTCTTTTGTGGTTTAGTTTTCTAATTTTTACATCAATGTGGTTTTCCAGATGTTTCAGAGTCATGAAATTCGACTTTTTAAAAAAGTTGCAAAATGTGGCACAAATCTACTCCTTTGCCCGCTTTGACAAAAAAAAAAAGACAATTTTGGCCTCCGCACAAAATTCATTAATCAAATCTGCCATTTTGATAAATTTGGTGCAAAAAATCAACAAAAACTTCAAGTCAAGGAAGAAAAGTGTAGACAAAGTGTTGTGGGAGCTTATTTTTGGTAGGACAAGCTGTATTTTTTAGTGTTGTGATCATCATTTTGGAGTACATATGAATTATTCAACACTTTTTGTTTCACCATTAAAACTGAGTTATCACCAAAAAGGTCTATCTTCATCTCATCAGACCAGAGAATCTTATTTCTCATAGTCTGGGAGTCCTTCATGTGTTTTTTTAGCAAACTCTATGTGGGCTTTCTTATGTCTTAGGGCTCATTTCCACTGGCGAGGAAAACGGACGAGTGCAATCCGATAAAAAAATCGGATTGCACTCGGACCAATGTTATTCAATAGGTGTCTTTTCATTTGCGATTTTTTTCTCAGCCGAAATCGGACTGAGAAAAAAATCGCAGCCTGCTGCGTATTGCTGCGATTCTCGGACGAGACTCGCCAATGCAAGTCAATGGGTGCGAGAAAAAAATCGCACAGCACTCGCACCATGCGAGTTCTGTCCGATTTTTACGCACCAGTGTCCTTTGAAAAGCCAAAACCCAAAACCCCTCACACTGTGTCCTGTGTGCAGAGCCCCTCGGTCCTCTCAGTGTCCAGTGTGCAGAGCCCCTGAGTCCTCTCACACTGTGTCCTGTGTGCAGAGCCCCTCAGTCCTCTCACACCGTGCCCTGTGTATAGAGCCCCAGTCCTCACACCGTGCCCTGTGTATAGAGCCCCTCAGTCCTCTCACACTGTGCCCTGTGTATAGAGCCCCTCAGTCCTCTCACACTGAGCCCTGTGTATAGAGCCCCTCAGTCCTCTCACTGTGCCCTGTGTATAGAGCCCCTCAGTCCTCTCTCACTGTGCCCTGTGTATAGAGCCCCTCAGTCCTCTCACAATGTGTCCCGTGTATAGACCTCTCACACTGTGTCCTGTGTATAGAGCCCCTCAGTCCTCTCACACTGTGTCCTGTGTATAGAGCCCCTCAGTCCTCTCACAGAGCCCTGTGTATAGAGCCCCTCAGTCCTCTCACACTGTGTCCTGTGTATAGAGCCCCTCAGTCCTCTCACACTGAGCCCTGTGTGCAGAGCCCCTCAGTCCTCTCACTGTGTCCTGTGTGCAGAGCCCCTCAGTCCTCTCACACCGTGCCCTGTGTATAGAGCCCCAGTCCTCACACCGTGCCCTGTGTATAGAGCCCCTCAGTCCTCTCACACTGTGCCCTGTGTATAGAGCCCCTCAGTCCTCTCACACTGTGTCCTGTGTATAGAGCCCCTCAGTCCTCTCAGTGTCCTGTGTATAGAGCCCCTCAGTCCTCTCACATTGTGTCCTGTGTATAGAGCCCCTCAGTCCTCTCACACTGTGCCCTGTGTATAGAACCTCTCAGTCCTCTCAGTGTCCTGTGTATAGAGCCCCCTCAGTCCTCTCACACTGTCCTGTGTATAGAGCCCCTCAGTCCTCTCACACTGTGCCCTGTGTATAGAGCCCCTCAGTCCTCTCACAGTGTCCTGTGTATAGAGCCCCTCAGTCCTCTCACACTGTGCCCTGTGTATAGAGCCCCTCAGTCCTCTCACAGTGTCCTGTGTATAGAGCCCCTCAGTCCTCTCTCACTGTGCCCTGTGTATAGAGCCCCTCAGTCCTCTCACACTGTGCCCTGTGTATAGAGCCCCTCAGTCGTCTCACACTGTGTCCCGTGTATAGAGCCCCTCAGTCCTCTCACACTGTGTCCTGTGTATAGACCTCTCACACTGTGTCCCGTGTATAGAGCCCCTCAGTCCTCTCACAATGTGTCCCGTGTATAGACCTCTCACACTGTGCCCTGTGTATAGAGCCCCTCAGTCCTCTCACACTGTGTCCTGTGTATAGAGCCCCTCAGTCCTCTCACAGAGCCCTGTGTATAGAGCCCCTCAGTCCTCTCACACTGTGTCCTGTGTATAGAGCCCCTCAGTCCTCTCACACTGTGTCCTGTGTATAGAGCCCCTCAGTCCTCTCACACTGTGTCCTGTGTGCAGAGCCCCTCAGTCCTCTCACTGTGTCCTGTGTGCAGAGCCCCTCAGTCCTCTCACACTGTGTCCTGTGTGCAGAGCCCCTCAGTCCTCTCACACCGTGCCCTGTGTATAGAGCCCCAGTCCTCACACCGTGCCCTGTGTATAGAGCCCCTCAGTCCTCTCACACTGTGCCCTGTGTATAGAGCCCCTCAGTCCTCTCACACTGTGCCCTGTGTATAGAGCCCCTCAGTCCTCTCAGTGTCCTGTGTGCAGAGCCCCTCAGTCCTCTCACACTGTGCCCTGTGTATAGAGCCCCTCAGTCCTCTCACTGTGCCCTGTGTAGAGCCCCTCAGTCCTCACACTGTGCCCTGTGTATAGAGCCCCTCAGTCCTCTCACACTGTGCCCTGTGTATAGAGCCCCTCAGTCCTCTCACTGTGTCCTGTGTATAGAGCCCCTCAGTCCTCTCACACTGAGCCCTGTGTATAGAGCCCCTCAGTCCTCTCACACTGTCCTGTGTATAGAGCCCCTCAGTCCTCTCACACTGTGTCCTGTGTATAGAGCCCCTCAGTCCTCTCACTGTGTCCTGTGTATAGAGCCCCTCAGTCCTCTCACACTGAGCCCTGTGTATAGAGCCCCTTAGTCCTCTCACACTGAGCCCTGTGTATAGAGCCCCTCAGTCCTCTCACACTGTGTCCCGTGTATAGAGCCCCTCAGTCCTCTCACACTGTGTCCCGTGTATAGACCTCTCACACTGTGTCCCGTGTATAGAGCCCCTCAGTCCTCTCACACTGTGTCCTGTGTATAGACCTCTCACACTGTGTCCCGTGTATAGAGCCCCTCAGTCCTCTCACACTGTGTCCCGTGTATAGACCTCTCAGTCCTCTCACACTGTGTCCCGTGTATAGACCTCTCAGTCCTCTCACACTGTGTCCCGTGTATAGAGCCCCTCAGTCCTCTCACACTGAGCCCTGTGTATAGAGCCCCTCAGTCCTCTCACACTGTGTCCTGTGTATAGAGCCCCTCAGTCCTCTCACACTGTGCCCTGTGTATAGAGCCCCTCAGTCCTCTCACACCGTGCCCTGTGTATAGAGCCCCTCAGTCCTCTCACACTGTGTCCTGTTTATAGAGCCCCTCAGTCCTCTCACACTGTGCCCTGTGTATAGAGCCCCTCAGTCCTCTGACACTGTGCCCTGTGTATAGAGCCCCTCAGTCCTCTGACACTGTGTCCTGTGTATAGAGCCCCTCAGTCCTCTCACACTGTGCCCTGTGTATAGAGCCCCTCAGTCCTCTCACTGTGTCCTGTGTATAGAGCCCCTCAGTCCTCTCACACTGTGCCCTGTGTATAGAGCCCCTCAGTCCTCTCACACTGTGCCCTGTGTATAGAGCCCCTCAGTCCTCTCACAGAGCCCTGTGTATAGAGCCCCTCAGTCCTCTCACACTGTCCTGTGTATAGAGCCCCCCAGTCCTCTCACAGAGCCCTGTGTATAGAGCCCCTCAGTCCTCTCACACTGTGTCCTGTGTGCAGAGCCCCTCAGTCCTCTCACACCGTGCCCTGTGTATAGAGCCCCAGTCCTCACACCGTGCCCTGTGTATAGAGCCCCTCAGTCCTCTCACACTGTGCCCTGTGTATAGAGCCCCTCAGTCCTCTCACACTGTGCCCTGTGTATAGAGCCCCTCAGTCCTCTCAGTGTCCTGTGTGCAGAGCCCCTCAGTCCTCTCACACTGTGCCCTGTGTATAGAGCCCCTCAGTCCTCTCACTGTGCCCTGTGTAGAGCCCCTCAGTCCTCACACTGTGCACTGTGTATAGAGCCCCTCAGTCCTCTCACACTGTGCCCTGTGTATAGAGCCCCTCAGTCCTCTCACTGTGTCCTGTGTATAGAGCCCCTCAGTCCTCTCACACTGAGCCCTGTGTATAGAGCCCCTCAGTCCTCTCACACTGTCCTGTGTATAGAGCCCCTCAGTCCTCTCACACTGTGTCCTGTGTATAGAGCCCCTCAGTCCTCTCACTGTGTCCTGTGTATAGAGCCCCTCAGTCCTCTCACACTGAGCCCTGTGTATAGAGCCCCTCAGTCCTCTCACATTGTGTCCTGTGTATAGAGCCCCTTAGTCCTCTCACACTGAGCCCTGTGTATAGAGCCCCTCAGTCCTCTCACACTGTGTCCCGTGTATAGAGCCCCTCAGTCCTCTCACACTGTGTCCCGTGTATAGACCTCTCACACTGTGTCCCGTGTATAGAGCCCCTCAGTCCTCTCACACTGTGTCCTGTGTATAGACCTCTCACACTGTGTCCCGTGTATAGAGCCCCTCAGTCCTCTCACACTGTGTCCCGTGTATAGACCTCTCAGTCCTCTCACACTGTGTCCCGTGTATAGACCTCTCAGTCCTCTCACACTGTGTCCCGTGTATAGAGCCCCTCAGTCCTCTCACACTGAGCCCTGTGTATAGAGCCCCTCAGTCCTCTCACACTGTGTCCTGTGTATAGAGCCCCTCAGTCCTCTCACACTGTGCCCTGTGTATAGAGCCCCTCAGTCCTCTCACACCGTGCCCTGTGTATAGAGCCCCTCAGTCCTCTCACACTGTGTCCTGTTTATAGAGCCCCTCAGTCCTCTCACACTGTGCCCTGTGTATAGAGCCCCTCAGTCCTCTGACACTGTGCCCTGTGTATAGAGCCCCTCAGTCCTCTGACACTGTGTCCTGTGTATAGAGCCCCTCAGTCCTCTCACACTGTGCCCTGTGTATAGAGCCCCTCAGTCCTCTCACTGTGTCCTGTGTATAGAGCCCCTCAGTCCTCTCACACTGTGCCCTGTGTATAGAGCCCCTCAGTCCTCTCACACTGTGCCCTGTGTATAGAGCCCCTCAGTCCTCTCACAGAGCCCTGTGTATAGAGCCCCTCAGTCCTCTCACACTGTCCTGTGTATAGAGCCCCCCAGTCCTCTCACAGAGCCCTGTGTATAGAGCCCCTCAGTCCTCTCACACTGTGCCCTGTGTATAGAGCCCCTCAGTCCTCTCACACTGTGCCCTGTGTATAGAGCCCCTCAGTCCTCTCACACTGTGTCCTGTGTATAGAGCCCCTCAGTCCTCTCACACTGTGCCCTGTGGATAGAGCCCCTCAGTCCTCTCACACTGTGTCCTGTGTATAGAGCCCCTCAGTCCTCTCACACTGTGTCCTGTGTATAGTGCCCCTCAGTCCTCTCACACTGCGTCCTGTGTATAGAGCCCCTCAGTCCTCTCACAGAGCCCTGTGTATAGAGCCCCTCAGTCCTCTCACACTGTCCTGTGTATAGAGCCCCCCAGTCCTCTCACACTGTGTCCTGTGTATAGAGCCCCTCAGTCCTCTCACACTGTGCCCTGTGTATAGAGCCCCTCAGTCCTCTCACACTGTGCCCTGTGTATAGAGCCCCTCAGTCCTCTCACACTGAGCCCTGTGTATAGAGCCCCTCAGTCCTCTCACACTGTGCCCTGTGGATAGAGCCCCTCAGTTATCTCACACTGTGCCCTATGTATAGAGCCCCTCAGTCCTCTCACACTGCCCTGTGTATAGAGCCCCTCAGTCCTCTCACACTGTGCCCTGTGTATAGAGCCCCTCAGTCCTCTCACACTGTGTCCTGTGTATAGAGCCCCTCAGTCCTCTCACATTGTGTCCTGTGTATAGAGCCCCTCAGTCCTCTCACAGAGCCCTGTGTATAGAGCCCCTCAGTCCTCTCACACTGTGCCCTGTGGATAGAGCCCCTCAGTCCTCTCACACTGAGCCCTGTGTATAGAGCCCCTCAGTCCTCTCACACTGAGCCCTGTGTATAGAGCCCCTCAGTCCTCTGACACTGTGTCCCGTGTATAGAGCCCCTCAGTCCTCTCACACTGTGTCCCGTGTATAGACCTCTCACACTGTGTCCCGTGTATAGAGCCCCTCAGTCCTCTCACACTGTGTCCTGTGTATAGACCTCTCACACTGTGTCCCGTGTATAGAGCCCCTCAGTCCTCTCACACTGTGTCCCGTGTATAGACCTCTCAGTCCTCTCACACTGTGTCCCGTGTATAGACCTCTCAGTCCTCTCACACTGTGTCCCGTGTATAGAGCCCCTCAGTCCTCTCACACTGAGCCCTGTGTATAGAGCCCCTCAGTCCTCTCACACTGTGTCCTGTGTATAGAACCCCTCAGTCCTCTCACACTGTGCCCTGTGTATAGAGCCCCTCAGTCCTCTCACACCGTGCCGTGTATAGAGCCCCTCAGTCCTCTCACACTGTGTCCTGTGTATAGAGCCCCTCAGTCCTCTCACACTGTGTCCTGTGTATAGAGCCCCTCAGTCCTCTCACACTGTGCCCTGTGTATAGAGCCCCTCAGTCCTCTGACACTGTGCCCTGTGTATAGAGCCCCTCAGTCCTCTGACACTGTGTCCTGTGTATAGAGCCCCTCAGTCCTCTCACACTGGGTCCTGTGTATAGAGCCCCTCAGTCCTCTGACACTGTGCCCTGTGTATAGAGCCCCTCAGTCCTCTGACACTGTGCCCTGTGTATAGAGCCCCTCAGTCCTCTGACACTGTGCCCTGTGTATAGAGCCCCTCAGTCCTCTGACACTGTGCCCTGTGTATAGAGCCCCTCAGTCCTCTGACACTGTGTCCTGTGTATAGAGCCCCTCAGTCCTCTCACACTGTGTCCTGTGTATAGAGCCCCTCAGTCCTCTCACACTGTGCCCTGTGTATAGAGCCCCTCAGTCCTCTCACAGAGTCCTGTGTATAGAGCCCCAGTCCTCTCACAGAGCCCTGTGTATAGAGCCCCTCAGTCCTCTCACACTGTGCCCTGTGTATAGAGCCCCTCAGTCCTCTCACACTGTGCCCTGTGTATAGAGCCCCTCAGTCCTCTCACAGAGCCCTGTGTATAGAGCCCCTCAGTCCTCTCACACTGTCCTGTGTATAGAGCCCCCCAGTCCTCTCACAGAGCCCTGTGTATAGAGCCCCTCAGTCCTCTCACACTGTGCCCTGTGTATAGAGCCCCTCAGTCCTCTCACACTGTGCCCTGTGTATAGAGCCCCTCAGTCCTCTCACACTGTGTCCTGTGTATAGAGCCCCTCAGTCCTCTCACACTGCCCTGTGTATAGAGCCCCTCAGTCCTCTCACACTGTGTCCTGTGTATAGGGCCCCTCAGTCCTCTCACAGAGCCCTGTGTATAGAGCCCCTCAGTCCTCTCACACTGTGCCCTGTGGATAGAGCCCCTCAGTCCTCTCACACTGTGTCCTGTGTATAGAGCCCCTCAGTCCTCTCACACTGTGTCCTGTGTATAGAGCCCCTCAGTCCTCTCACACTGTGTCCTGTGTATAGAGCCCCTCAGTCCTCTCACACTGTGTCCTGTGTATAGTGCCCCTCAGTCCTCTCACACTGTGCCCTGTGTATAGAGCCCCTCAGTCCTCTCACAGAGCCCTGTGTATAGAGCCCCTCAGTCCTCACACTGTCCTGTGTATAGAGCCCCTCAGTCCTCTCACACTGTGCCCTGTGTATAGAGCCCCTCAGTCCTCTCACACTGTGCCCTGTGTATAGAGCCCCTCAGTCCTCTCACACTTTGCCCTGTGTATAGAGCCCCTCAGTCCTCTCACACTGAGCCCTGTGTATAGAGCCCCTCAGTCCTCTCACACTGTGCCCTGTGGATAGAGCCCCTCAGTCATCTCACACTGTGCCCTGTGTTGTATAGAGCCCCTCAGTCCTCTCACACTGCCCTGTGTATAGAGCCCCTCAGTCCTCTCACACTGTGCCCTGTGTATAGAGCCCCTCAGTCCTCTCACACTGTGCCCTGTGTATAGAGCCCCTCAGTCCTCTCACACTGAGCCCTGTGTATAGAGCCCCTCAGTCCTCTCACACTGTGTCCTGTGTATAGGGCCCCTCAGTCCTCTCACATTGTGTCCTGTGTATAGAGCCCCTCAGTCCTCTCACAGAGCCCTGTGTATAGAGCCCCTCAGTCCTCTCACACTGTGTCCTGTGTATAGAGCCCCTCAGTCCTCTCACAGAGCCCTGTGTATAGAGCCCCTCAGTCCTCTCACACTGTGTCCTGTGTATAGAGCCCCTCAGTCCTCTCACATTGTGTCCTGTGTATAGAGCCCCTCAGTCCTCTCACAGAGCCCTGTGTATAGAGCCCCTCAGTCCTCTCACACTGTGCCCTGTGGATAGAGCCCCTCAGTCCTCTCACACTGTGTCCTGTGTATAGAGCCCCTCAGTCCTCTCAGAGCCCTGTGTATAGAGCCCCTCAGTCCTCTCACACTGCGTCCTGTGTATAGAGCCCCTCAGTCCTCTCACACTGCGTCCTGTGTATAGAGCCCCTCAGTCCTCTCACACTGCGTCCTGTGTATAGAGCCCCTCAGTCCTCTCACACTGCCCTGTGTATAGAGCCCCTCAGTCCTCTCACACTGCCCTGTGTATAGAGCCCCTCAGTCCTCTCACACTGAGCCCTGTGTATAGAGCCCCTCAGTCCTCTCACACTGTGTCCTGTGTATAGAGCCCCTCAGTCCTCTCACACTGCCCTGTGTATAGAGCCCCTCAGTCCTCTCACACTGCGTCCTGTGTATAGAGCCCCTCAGTCCTCTCACACTGCGTCCTGTGTATAGAGCCCCTCAGTCCTCTCACACTGCCCTGTGTATAGAGCCCCTCAGTCCTCTCACACTGTGTCCTGTGTATAGAGCCCCTCAGTCCTCTCACACTGCGTCCTGTGTATAGAGCCCCTCAGTCCTCTCACACTGTGTCCTGTGTATAGAGCCCCAGTCCTCTCACACTGCCCTGTGTATAGAGCCCCTCAGTCCTCTCACACTGCGTCCTGTGTATAGAGCCCCTCAGTCCTCTCACACTGCGTCCTGTGTATAGAGCCCCTCAGTCCTCTCACACTGTGTCCTGTGTATAGAGCCCCAGTCCTCTCACACTGCCCTGTGTATAGAGCCCCTCAGTCCTCTCACACTGCGTCCTGTGTATAGAGCCCCTCAGTCCTCTCACAATGTGCCCTGTGTATAGAGCCCCTCAGTCCTCTCACACTGCGCCCTGTGTATAGAGCCCCTCAGTCCTCTCACACTGCGTCCTGTGTATAGAGCCCCTCAGTCCTCTCACACTGCGTCCTGTGTATAGAGCCCCTCAGTCCTCTCACACTGTGTCCTGTGTATAGAGCCCCTCAGTCCTCTCACACTGCCCTGTGTATAGAGCCCCTCAGTCCTCTCACACTGCGTCCTGTGTATAGTGCCCCTCAGTCCTCTCACACTGTGTCCTGTGTATAGAGCCCCTCAGTCCTCTCACACTGTGTCCTGTGTATAGAGCCCCTCAGTCCTCTCACACTGCGTCCTGTGTATAGAGCCCCTCAGTCCTCTAACACTGCGTCCTGTGTATAGAGCCCCTCAGTCCTCTCACACTGTGCCCTGTGTATAGAACCCCTCAGTCCTCTCACACTGAGCCCTGTGTATAGAGCCCCTCAGTCCTCTCACACTGTGTCCTGTGTATAGAGCCCCTCAGTCCTCTCACACTGTGTCCTGTGTATAGTGCCCCTCAGTCCTCTCACACTGTGCCCTGTGTATAGAGCCCCTCAGTCCTCTCACAGAGCCCTGTGTATAGAGCCCCTCAGTCCTCTCACACTGTCCTGTGTATAGAGCCCCCCAGTCCTCTCACAGAGCCCTGTATATAGAGCCCCTCAGTCCTCTCACACTGTGCCCTGTGTATAGAGCCCCTCAGTCCTCTCACACTGTGCCCTGTGTATAGAGCCCCTCAGTCCTCTCACACTGAGCCCTGTGTATAGAGCCCCTCAGTCCTCTCACACTGTGCCCTGTGGATAGAGCCCCTCAGTCATCTCACACTGTGCCCTGTGTTGTATAGAGCCCCTCAGTCCTCTCACACTGCCCTGTGTATAGAGCCCCTCAGTCCTCTCACACTGTGCCCTGTGTATAGAGCCCCTCAGTCCTCTCACACTGTGTCCTGTGTATAGGGCCCCTCAGTCCTCTCACAGAGCCCTGTGTATAGAGCCCCTCAGTCCTCTCACACTGTGTCCTGTGTATAGAGCCCCTCAGTCCTCTCACATTGTGTCCTGTGTATAGAGCCCCTCAGTCCTCTCACAGAGCCCTGTGTATAGAGCCCCTCAGTCCTCTCACACTGTGCCCTGTGGATAGAGCCCCTCAGTCCTCTCACACTGAGCCCTGTGTATAGAGCCCCTCAGTCCTCTCACATTGTGTCCTGTGTATAGAGCCCCTCAGTCCTCTCACACTGAGCCCTGTGTATAGAGCCCCTCAGTCCTCTGACACTGTGTCCCGTGTATAGAGCCCCTCAGTCCTCTCACACTGTGTCCCGTGTATAGACCTCTCACACTGTGTCCCGTGTATAGAGCCCCTCAGTCCTCTCACACTGTGTCCTGTGTATAGACCTCTCACACTGTGTCCCGTGTATAGACCTCTCACACTGCGTCCTGTGTATAGAGCCCCTCAGTCCTCTCACACTGTGCCCTGTGTATAGAGCCCCTCAGTCCTCTCACACTGTGTCCCGTGTATAGACCTCTCAGTCCTCTCACACTGTGTCCCGTGTATAGAGCCCCTCAGTCCTCTCACACTGAGCCCTGTGTATAGAGCCCCTCAGTCCTCTCACACTGTGTCCTGTGTATAGAGCCCCTCAGTCCTCTCACACCGTGCCCTGTGTATAGAGCCCCTCAGTCCTCTCACACTGTGCCCTGTGTATAGAGCCCCTCAGTCCTCTCACAGAGCCCTGTGTATAGAGCCCCTCAGTCCTCTCACACTGTGCCCTGTGGATAGAGCCCCTCAGTCCTCTCACACTGTGTCCTGTGTATAGAGCCCCTCAGTCCTCTCACACTGTGTCCTGTGTATAGAGCCCCTCAGTCCTCTCACACTGTGTCCTGTGTATAGAGCCCCTCAGTCCTCTCACACTGTGTCCTGTGTATAGTGCCCCTCAGTCCTCTCACACTGTGCCCTGTGTATAGAGCCCCTCAGTCCTCTCACAGAGCCCTGTGTATAGAGCCCCTCAGTCCTCACACTGTCCTGTGTATAGAGCCCCCCAGTCCTCTCACAGAGCCCTGTGTATAGAGCCCCTCAGTCCTCTCACACTGTGCCCTGTGTATAGAGCCCCTCAGTCCTCTCACACTGTGCCCTGTGTATAGAGCCCCTCAGTCCTCTCACACTGAGCCCTGTGTATAGAGCCCCTCAGTCCTCTCACACTGTGCCCTGTGGATAGAGCCCCTCAGTCATCTCACACTGTGCCCTGTGTTGTATAGAGCCCCTCAGTCCTCTCACACTGCCCTGTGTATAGAGCCCCTCAGTCCTCTCACACTGTGCCCTGTGTATAGAGCCCCTCAGTCCTCTCACACTGTGCCCTGTGTATAGAGCCCCTCAGTCCTCTCACACTGAGCCCTGTGTATAGAGCCCCTCAGTCCTCTCACACTGTGTCCTGTGTATAGGGCCCCTCAGTCCTCTCACAGAGCCCTGTGTATAGAGCCCCTCAGTCCTCTCACACTGTGTCCTGTGTATAGAGCCCCTCAGTCCTCTCACATTGTGTCCTGTGTATAGAGCCCCTCAGTCCTCTCACAGAGCCCTGTGTATAGAGCCCCTCAGTCCTCTCACACTGTGCCCTGTGGATAGAGCCCCTCAGTCCTCTCACACTGTGTCCTGTGTATAGAGCCCCTCAGTCCTCTCAGAGCCCTGTGTATAGAGCCCCTCAGTCCTCTCACACTGCGTCCTGTGTATAGAGCCCCTCAGTCCTCTCACACTGCGTCCTGTGTATAGAGCCCCTCAGTCCTCTCACACTGCGTCCTGTGTATAGAGCCCCTCAGTCCTCTCACACTGCGTCCTGTGTATAGAGCCCCTCAGTCCTCTCACACTGCCCTGTGTATAGAGCCCCTCAGTCCTCTCACACTGCCCTGTGTATAGAGCCCCTCAGTCCTCTCACACTGAGCCCTGTGTATAGAGCCCCTCAGTCCTCTCACACTGTGTCCTGTGTATAGAGCCCCTCAGTCCTCTCACACTGCCCTGTGTATAGAGCCCCTCAGTCCTCTCACACTGCGTCCTGTGTATAGAGCCCCTCAGTCCTCTCACACTGCGTCCTGTGTATAGAGCCCCTCAGTCCTCTCACACTGCCCTGTGTATAGAGCCCCTCAGTCCTCTCACACTGAGCCCTGTGTATAGAGCCCCTCAGTCCTCTCACACTGAGCCCTGTGTATAGAGCCCCTCAGTCCTCTCACACTGTGTCCTGTGTATAGAGCCCCTCAGTCCTCTCACACTGCGTCCTGTGTATAGAGCCCCTCAGTCCTCTCACACTGTGTCCTGTGTATAGAGCCCCAGTCCTCTCACACTGCCCTGTGTATAGAGCCCCTCAGTCCTCTCACACTGCGTCCTGTGTATAGAGCCCCTCAGTCCTCTCACACTGTGCCCTGTGTATAGAGCCCCTCAGTCCTCTCACACTGCGCCCTGTGTATAGAGCCCCTCAGTCCTCTCACACTGCGTCCTGTGTATAGAGCCCCTCAGTCCTCTCACACTGTGTCCTGTGTATAGTGCCCCTCAGTCCTCTCACACTGTGTCCTGTGTATAGAGCCCCTCAGTCCTCTGACACTGTGCCCTGTGTATAGAGCCCCTCAGTCCTCTCACACTGCGTCCTGTGTATAGTGCCCCTCAGTCCTCTCACACTGCGTCCTGTGTATAGAGCCCCTCAGTCCTCTCACACTGCGTCCTGTGTATAGAGCCCCTCAGTCCTCTCACACTGTGTCCTGTGTATAGAGCCCCTCAGTCCTCTCACACTGCGTCCTGTGTATAGAGCCCCTCAGTCCTCTCACACTGCGTCCTGTGTATAGAGCCCCTCAGTCCTCTCACACTGTGCCCTGTGTATAGAACCCCTCAGTCCTCTCACACTGAGCCCTGTGTATAGAGCCCCTCAGTCCTCTCACACTGTGTCCTGTGTATAGAGCCCCTCAGTCCTCTCACACTGTGTCCTGTGTATAGTGCCCCTCAGTCCTCTCACACTGTGCCCTGTGTATAGAGCCCCTCAGTCCTCTCACAGAGCCCTGTGTATAGAGCCCCTCAGTCCTCTCACACTGTCCTGTGTATAGAGCCCCCCAGTCCTCTCACAGAGCCCTGTATATAGAGCCCCTCAGTCCTCTCACACTGTGCCCTGTGTATAGAGCCCCTCAGTCCTCTCACACTGTGCCCTGTGTATAGAGCCCCTCAGTCCTCTCACACTGAGCCCTGTGTATAGAGCCCCTCAGTCCTCTCACACTGTGCCCTGTGGATAGAGCCCCTCAGTCATCTCACACTGTGCCCTGTGTTGTATAGAGCCCCTCAGTCCTCTCACACTGCCCTGTGTATAGAGCCCCTCAGTCCTCTCACACTGTGCCCTGTGGATAGAGCCCCTCAGTCCTCTCACACTGTGTCCTGTGTATAGAGCCCCTCAGTCCTCTCAGAGCCCTGTGTATAGAGCCCCTCAGTCCTCTCACACTGCGTCCTGTGTATAGAGCCCCTCAGTCCTCTCACACTGCGTCCTGTGTATAGAGCCCCTCAGTCCTCTCACACTGCGTCCTGTGTATAGAGCCCCTCAGTCCTCTCACACTGCCCTGTGTATAGAGCCCCTCAGTCCTCTCACACTGCCCTGTGTATAGAGCCCCTCAGTCCTCTCACACTGAGCCCTGTGTATAGAGCCCCTCAGTCCTCTCACACTGTGTCCTGTGTATAGAGCCCCTCAGTCCTCTCACACTGCCCTGTGTATAGAGCCCCTCAGTCCTCTCACACTGCGTCCTGTGTATAGAGCCCCTCAGTCCTCTCACACTGCGTCCTGTGTATAGAGCCCCTCAGTCCTCTCACACTGCGTCCTGTGTATAGAGCCCCTCAGTCCTCTCACACTGCGTCCTGTGTATAGAGCCCCTCAGTCCTCTCACACTGCCCTGTGTATAGAGCCCCTCAGTCCTCTCACACTGAGCCCTGTGTATAGAGCCCCTCAGTCCTCTCACACTGTGTCCTGTGTATAGAGCCCCTCAGTCCTCTCACACTGCGTCCTGTGTATAGAGCCCCTCAGTCCTCTCACACTGTGTCCTGTGTATAGAGCCCCAGTCCTCTCACACTGCCCTGTGTATAGAGCCCCTCAGTCCTCTCACACTGCGTCCTGTGTATAGAGCCCCTCAGTCCTCTCACACTGTGCCCTGTGTATAGAGCCCCTCAGTCCTCTCACACTGCGCCCTGTGTATAGAGCCCCTCAGTCCTCTCACACTGCGTCCTGTGTATAGAGCCCCTCAGTCCTCTCACACTGTGTCCTGTGTATAGTGCCCCTCAGTCCTCTCACACTGTGTCCTGTGTATAGAGCCCCTCAGTCCTCTGACACTGTGCCCTGTGTATAGAGCCCCTCAGTCCTCTCACACTGCGTCCTGTGTATAGTGCCCCTCAGTCCTCTCACACTGCGTCCTGTGTATAGAGCCCCTCAGTCCTCTCACACTGCGTCCTGTGTATAGAGCCCCTCAGTCCTCTCACACTGTGTCCTGTGTATAGAGCCCCTCAGTCCTCTCACACTGCGTCCTGTGTATAGAGCCCCTCAGTCCTCTCACACTGCGTCCTGTGTATAGAGCCCCTCAGTCCTCTCACACTGTGTCCTGTGTATAGAGCCCCTCAGTCCTCTCACACTGCGTCCTGTGTATAGAGCCCCTCAGTCCTCTCACACTGCGTCCTGTGTATAGAGCCCCTCAGTCCTCTCACACTGTGCCCTGTGTATAGAACCCCTCAGTCCTCTCACACTGAGCCCTGTGTATAGAGCCCCTCAGTCCTCTCACACTGTGTCCTGTGTATAGAGCCCCTCAGTCCTCTCACACTGTGTCCTTTGTATAGTGCCCCTCAGTCCTCTCACACTGTGCCCTGTGTATAGAGCCCCTCAGTCCTCTCACAGAGCCCTGTGTATAGAGCCCCTCAGTCCTCTCACACTGTCCTGTGTATAGAGCCCCCCAGTCCTCTCACAGAGCCCTGTATATAGAGCCCCTCAGTCCTCTCACACTGTGCCCTGTGTATAGAGCCCCTCAGTCCTCTCACACTGTGCCCTGTGTATAGAGCCCCTCAGTCCTCTCACACTGAGCCCTGTGTATAGAGCCCCTCAGTCCTCTCACACTGTGCCCTGTGGATAGAGCCCCTCAGTCATCTCACACTGTGCCCTGTGTTGTATAGAGCCCCTCAGTCCTCTCACACTGCCCTGTGTATAGAGCCCCTCAGTCCTCTCACACTGTGCCCTGTGTATAGAGCCCCTCAGTCCTCTCACACTGTGTCCTGTGTATAGGGCCCCTCAGTCCTCTCACAGAGCCCTGTGTATAGAGCCCCTCAGTCCTCTCACACTGTGTCCTGTGTATAGAGCCCCTCAGTCCTCTCACAGAGCCCTGTGTATAGAGCCCCTCAGTCCTCTCACATTGTGTCCTGTGTATAGAGCCCCTCAGTCCTCTCACACTGAGCCCTGTGTATAGAGCCCCTCAGTCCTCTGACACTGTGTCCCGTGTATAGAGCCCCTCAGTCCTCTCACACTGTGTCCCGTGTATAGAGCCCCTCAGTCCTCTCACACTGTGTCCTGTGTATAGACCTCTCACACTGTGTCCCGTGTATAGAGCCCCTCAGTCCTCTCACACTGTGTCCCGTGTATAGACCTCTCAGTCCTCTCACACTGTGTCCCGTGTATAGACCTCTCAGTCCTCTCACACTGTGTCCCGTGTATAGAGCCCCTCAGTCCTCTCACACTGTGCCCTGTGTATAGAGCCCCTCAGTCCTCTCACACTGTGCCCTGTGTATAGAGCCCCTCAGTCCTCTCACACTGAGCCCTGTGTATAGAGCCCCTCAGTCCTCTCACACTGTGTCCTGTGTATAGAGCCCCTCAGTCCTCTCACACCGTGCCCTGTGTATAGAGCCCCTCAGTCCTCTCACACCGTGCCCTGTGTATAGAGCCCCTCAGTCCTCTCACACTGTGTCCTGTGTATAGAGCCCCTCAGTCCTCTCACACTGTGTCCTGTGTATAGAGCCCCTCAGTCCTCTCACACTGTGCCCTGTGTATAGTGCCCCTCAGTCCTCTCACACTGTGCCCTGTGTATAGAGCCCCTCAGTCCTCTGACACTGTGTCCTGTGTATAGAGCCCCTCAGTCCTCTCACACTGTGTCCTGTGTATAGAGCCCCTCAGTCCTCTGACACTGTGCCCTGTGTATAGAGCCCCTCAGTCCTCTGACACTGTGCCCTGTGTATAGAGCCCCTCAGTCCTCTGACACTGTGCCCTGTGTATAGAGCCCCTCAGTCCTCTGACACTGTGCCCTGTGTATAGAGCCCCTCAGTCCTCTGACACTGTGTCCTGTGTATAGAGCCCCTCAGTCCTCTCACACTGTGTCCTGAGTATAGAGCCCCTCAGTCCTCTCACACTGTGCCCTGTGTATAGAGCCCCTCAGTCCTCTCACAGAGTCCTGTGTATAGAGCCCCAGTCCTCTCACAGAGCCCTGTGTATAGAGCCCCTCAGTCCTCTCACACTGTGCCCTGTGTATAGAGCCCCTCAGTCCTCTCACACTGTGCCCTGTGTATAGAGCCCCTCAGTCCTCTCACATAGCCCTGTGTATAGAGCCCCTCAGTCCTCTCACACTGTCCTGTGTATAGAGCCCCCCAGTCCTCTCACAGAGCCCTGTGTATAGAGTCCCTCAGTCCTCTCACACTGTGCCCTGTGTATAGAGCCCCTCAGTCCTCTCACACTGTGCCCTGTGTATAGAGCCCCTCAGTCCTCTCACACTGTGCCCTGTGTATAGAGCCCCTCAGTCCTCTCACACTGTGTCCTGTGTATAGAGCCCCTCAGTCCTCTCACACTATGTCCTGTGTATAGGGCCCCTCAGTCCTCTCACAGAGCCCTGTGTATAGAGCCCCTCAGTCCTCTCACACTGTGCCCTGTGTATAGGGCCCCTCAGTCCTCTCACAGAGCCCTGTGTATAGAGCCCCTCAGTCCTCTCACACTGTGCCCTGTGGATAGAGCCCCTCAGTCCTCTCACACTGTGTCCTGTGTATAGAGCCCCTCAGTCCTCTCACACTGTGTCCTGTGTATAGAGCCCCTCAGTCCTCTCACACTGTGTCCTGTGTATAGAGCCCCTCAGTCCTCTCACACTGTGTCCTGTGTATAGAGCCCCTCAGTCCTCTCACAGAGCCCTGTGTATAGAGCCCCTCAGTCCTCTCACACTGTCCTGTGTATAGAGCCCCCCAGTCCTCTCACAGAGCCCTGTGTATAGAGCCCCTCAGTCCTCTCACACTGTGCCCTGTGTATAGAGCCCCTCAGTCCTCTCACACTGTGCCCTGTGTATAGAGCCCCTCAGTCCTCTCACACTGAGCCCTGTGTATAGAGCCCCTCAGTCCTCACACTGTGCCCTGTGGATAGAGCCCCTCAGTCATCTCACACTGTGCCCTGTGTTGTATAGAGCCCCTCAGTCCTCTCACACTGCCCTGTGTATAGAGCCCCTCAGTCCTCTCACACTGTGCCCTGTGTATAGAGCCCCTCAGTCCTCTCACACTGTGCCCTGTGTATAGAGCCCCTCAGTCCTCTCACACTGAGCCCTGTGTATAGAGCCCCTCAGTCCTCTCACACTGTGTCCTGTGTATAGGGCCCCTCAGTCCTCTCACAGAGCCCTGTGTATAGAGCCCCTCAGTCCTCTCACACTGTGTCCTGTGTATAGAGCCCCTCAGTCCTCTCACATTGTGTCCTGTGTATAGAGCCCCTCAGTCCTCTCACAGAGCCCTGTGTATAGAGCCCCTCAGTCCTCTCACACTGTGCCCTGTGGATAGAGCCCCTCAGTCCTCTCACACTGTGTCCTGTGTATAGAGCCCCTCAGTCCTCTCAGAGCCCTGTGTATAGAGCCCCTCAGTCCTCTCACACTGCGTCCTGTGTATAGAGCCCCTCAGTCCTCTCACACTGCGTCCTGTGTATAGAGCCCCTCAGTCCTCTCACACTGCGTCCTGTGTATAGAGCCCCTCAGTCCTCTCACACTGCCCTGTGTATAGAGCCCCTCAGTCCTCTCACACTGCCCTGTGTATAGAGCCCCTCAGTCCTCTCACACTGAGCCCTGTGTATAGAGCCCCTCAGTCCTCTCACACTGTGTCCTGTGTATAGAGCCCCTCAGTCCTCTCACACTGCCCTGTGTATAGAGCCCCTCAGTCCTCTCACACTGCGTCCTGTGTATAGAGCCCCTCAGTCCTCTCACACTGCGTCCTGTGTATAGAGCCCCTCAGTCCTCTCACACTGCCCTGTGTATAGAGCCCCTCAGTCCTCTCACACTGAGCCCTGTGTATAGAGCCCCAGTCCTCTCACACTGTGTCCTGTGTATAGAGCCCCTCAGTCCTCTCACACTGCCCTGTGTATAGAGCCCCTCAGTCCTCTCACACTGCGTCCTGTGTATAGAGCCCCTCAGTCCTCTCACACTGTGTCCTGTGTATAGAGCCCCAGTCCTCTCACACTGCCCTGTGTATAGAGCCCCTCAGTCCTCTCACACTGCGTCCTGTGTATAGAGCCCCTCAGTCCTCTCACACTGTGCCCTGTGTATAGAGCCCCTCAGTCCTCTCACACTGTGCCCTGTGTATAGAGCCCCTCAGTCCTCTCACACTGCGTCCTGTGTATAGAGCCCCTCAGTCCTCTCACACTGCGTCCTGTGTATAGTGCCCCTCAGTCCTCTCACACTGTGTCCTGTGTATAGAGCCTCTCAGTCCTCTCACACTGCCCTGTGTATAGAGCCCCTCAGTCCTCTCACACTGCGTCCTGTGTATAGTGCCCCTCAGTCCTCTCACACTGCGTCCTGTGTATAGAGCCCCTCAGTCCTCTCACACTGCGTCCTGTGTATAGAGCCCCTCAGTCCTCTCACACTGTGTCCTTTGTATAGAGCCCCTCAGTCCTCTCACACTGCGTCCTGTGTATAGAGCCCCTCAGTCCTCTCACACTGTGTCCTGTGTATAGAGCCCCTCAGTCCTCTCACACTGCGTCCTGTGTATAGAGCCCCTCAGTCCTCTCACACTGCGTCCTGTGTATAGTGCCCCTCAGTCCTCTCACACTGCGTCCTGTGTATAGTGCCCCTCAGTCCTCTCACACTGTGTCCTGTGTATAGAGCCCCTCAGTCCTCTCACACTGCGTCCTGTGTATAGAGCCCCTCAGTCCTCTGACACTGTGCCCTGTGTATAGAGCCCCTCAGTCCTCTCACACTGCGTCCTGTGTATAGAGCCCCTCAATCCTCTCACACTGCGTCCTGTGTATAGAGCCCCTCAGTCCTCTCACACTGTGTCCTGTGTATAGTGCCCCTCAGTCCTCTCACACTGTGCCCTGTGTATAGAGCCCCTCAGTCCTCTGACACTGTGCCCTGTGTATAGAGCCCCTCAGTCCTCTCACACTGTGCCCTGTGTATAGACCCCTCAGTCCTCTCACACTGTGCCCTGTGTATAGACCCCTCAGTCCTCTCACACTGTGCCCTGTGTATAGACCCCTCAGTCCTCTCACACTGCGCCCTGTGTATAGAGCCCCTCAGTCCTCTCACACTGCGTCCTGTGTATAGAGCCCCTCAGTCCTCTGACACTGTGCCCTGTGTATAGAGCCCCTCAGTCCTCTCACACTGTGCCCTGTGTATAGACCCCTCAGTCCTCTCACACTGTGCTCTGTGTATAGAGCCCCTCAGTCCTCTCACACTGTGCCCTGTGTATAGACCCCTCAGTCCTCTCACACTGTGCCCTGTGTATAGAGCCCCTCAGTCCTCTCACACTGAGCCCTGTGTATAGAGCCCCTCAGTCCTCTCACACTGTGCCCTGTGTATAGAGCCCCTCAGTCCTCTCACACTGAGCCCTGTGTATAGAACCCCTCAGTCCTCTCACACTGTGCCCTGTGTATAGAGCCCCTCAGTCCTCTCACACTGAGCCCTGTGTATAGAGCCCCTCAGTCCTCTCACTGTGTCCTGTGTATAGAGCCCCTCAGTCCTCTCACACTGTGCCCTGTGTATAGAGCCCCTCAGTCCTCTCACACTGAGCCCTGTGTATAGAGCCCCTCAGTCCTCTCACACTGTGCCCTGTGTATAGAGCCCCTCAGTCCTCTCACACTGAGCCCTGTGTATAGAGCCCCTCAGTCCTCTCACACTGTGTCCTGTGTATAGAGCCCCTCAGTCCTCTCACACTGTGTCCTGTGTATAGAGCCCCTCAGTCCTCTCACTGTGTCCTGTGTATAGAGCCCCTCAGTCCTCTCACACTGTGTCCTGTGTATAGAGCCCCTCAGTCCTCTCACACTGTGTCCTGTGTATAGAGCCCCTCAGTCCTCTCACACTGTGTCCTGTGTATAGAGCCCCTCAGTCCTCTCACACTGTGTCCTGTGTATAGAGCCCCTCAGTCCTCTCACTGTGTCCTGTGTATAGAGCCCCTCAGTCCTCTCACACTGTGCCCTGTGTATAGAGCCCCTCAGTCCTCTCACACTGCGTCCTGTGTATAGAGCCCCTCAGTCCTCGCACACTGTGTCCTGTGTATAGAGCCCCTCAGTCCTCGCACACTGTGTCCTGTGTATAGACCCCTCAGTCCTCTCACACTGCGTCCTGTGTATAGAGTCCCTCAGTCCTCTCACACTGCGTCCTGTGTATAGAGCCCCTCAGTCCTCTCACACTGCGTCCTGTGTATAGAGCCCCTCAGTCCTCTCACACTGTGTCCTGTGTATAGTGCCCCTCAGTCCTCTCACACTGTGTCCTGTGTATAGTGCCCCTCAGTCCTCTCACACTGTGCCCTGTGTATAGAGCCCCTCAGTCCTCTCACACTGCGTCCTGTGTATAGAGCCCCTCAGTCCTCTCACACTGTGCCCTGTGTATAGAGCCCCTCAGTCCTCTCACACTGTGTCCTGTGTATAGAGCCCCTCAGTCCTCTCACACTGCGTCCTGTGTATAGAGCCCCTCAGTCCTCTCACACTGTGCCCTGTGTATAGAGCCCCTCAGTCCTCTCACACTGTGTCCTGTGTATAGAGCCCCTCAGTCCTCTCACACTGCGTCCTGTGTATAGAGCCCCTCAGTCCTCTCACACTGTGCCCTGTGTATAGAGCCCCTCAGTCCTCTCACACTGAGCCCTGTGTATAGAGCCCCTCAGTCCTCTCACACTGTGCCCTGTGTATAGAGCCCCTCAGTCCTCTCACACTGAGCCCTGTGTATAGAGCCCCTCAGTCCTCTCACACTGTGTCCTGTGTATAGAGCCCCTCAGTCCTCTCACACTGTGTCCTGTGTATAGAGCCCCTCAGTCCTCTCACTGTGTCCTGTGTATAGAGCCCCTCAGTCCTCTCACACTGTGTCCTGTGTATAGAGCCCCTCAGTCCTCTCACACTGCGTCCTGTGTATAGAGCCCCTCAGTCCTCTCACACTGTGCCCTGTGTATAGAGCCCCTCAGTCCTCTCACTGTGTCCTGTGTATAGAGCCCCTCAGTCCTCTCACACTGTGCCCTGTGTATAGAGCCCCTCAGTCCTCTCACTGTGTCCTGTGTATAGAGCCCCTCAGTCCTCTCACACTGCGTCCTGTGTATAGAGCCCCTCAGTCCTCTCACACTGCGTCCTGTGTATAGTGCCCCTCAGTCCTCTCACACTGCGTCCTGTTTATAGAGCCCCTCACACTGTGCCCTGTGTATAGAGCCCCTCAGTCCTCTCACACTGAGCCCTGTGTATAAAGCCCCTCAGTCCTCTCACACTGCGTCCTGTGTATAGAGCCCCTCAGTCCTCTCACACTGCGTCCTGTGTATAGTGCCCCTCAGTCCTCTCACACTGCGTCCTGTGTATAGAGCCCTTCACACTGTGCCCTGTGTATAGAGCCCCTCAGTCCTCTCACACTGAGCCCTGTGTATAAAGCCCCTCAGTCCTCTCACACTGTGTCCTGTGTATAGAGCCCCTCAGTCCTCTCACACTGTGTCCTGTGTATAGAGCCCCTCAGTCCTCTCACTGTGTCCTGTGTATAGAGCCCCTCAGTCCTCTCACACTGTGTCCTGTGTATAGAGCCCCTCAGTCCTCTCACACTGTGTCCTGTGTATAGAGCCCCTCAGTCCTCTCACTGTGTCCTGTGTATAGAGCCCCTCAGTCCTCTCACACTGTGTCCTGTGTATAGAGCCCCTCAGTCCTCTCACACTGCGTCCTGTGTATAGAGCCCCTCAGTCCTCTCACACTGTGCCCTGTGTATAGAGCCCCTCAGTCCTCTCACACTGTGTCCTGTGTATAGAGCCCCTCAGTCCTCTCACACTGCGTCCTGTGTATAGTGCCCCTCAGTCCTCTCACACTGAGCCCTGTGTATAAAGCCCCTCAGTCCTCTCACACTGCGTCCTGTGTATAGAGCCCCTCAGTCCTCTCACACTGTGCCCTGTGTATAGAGCCCCTCAGTCCTCTCACACTGAGCCCTGTGTATAGAGCCCCTCAGTCCTCTCACACTGTGCCCTGTGTATAGAGCCCCTCAGTCCTCTCACACTGTGCCCTGTGTATAGAGCCCCTCAGTCCTCTCACACTGAGCCCTGTGTATAGAGCCCCTCAGTCCTCTCACACTGTGTCCTGTGTATAGAGCCCCTCAGTCCTCTCACACTGTGTCCTGTGTATAGAGCCCCTCAGTCCTCTCACTGTGTCCTGTGTATAGAGCCCCTCAGTCCTCTCACACTGTGTCCTGTGTATAGAGCCCCTCAGTCCTCTCACACTGCGTCCTGTGTATAGAGCCCCTCAGTCCTCTCACACTGTGTCCTGTGTATAGAGCCCCTCAGTCCTCTCACACTGTGCCCTGTGTATAGAGCCCCTCAGTCCTCTCACACTGTGCCCTGTGTATAGAGCCCCTCAGTCCTCTCACACTGCGTCCTGTGTATAGAGCCCCTCAGTCCTCTCACACTGTGCCCTGTGTATAGAGCCCCTCAGTCCTCTCACACTGTGTCCTGTGTATAGAGCCCCTCAGTCCTCTCACACTGCGTCCTGTGTATAGAGCCCCTCAGTCCTCTCACACTGTGCCCTGTGTATAGAGCCCCTCAGTCCTCTCACACTGTGTCCTGTGTATAGAGCCCCTCAGTCCTCTCACACTGCGTCCTGTGTATAGAGCCCCTCAGTCCTCTCACACTGTGCCCTGTGTATAGAGCCCCTCAGTCCTCTCACACTGTGCCCTGTGTATAGAGCCCCTCAGTCCTCTCACACTGTGTCCTGTGTATAGAGCCCCTCAGTCCTCTCACACTGCGTCCTGTGTATAGAGCCCCTCAGTCCTCTGACACTGTGCCCTGTGTATAGAGCCCCTCAGTCCTCTGACACTGTGTCCTGTGTATAGAGCCCCTCAGTCCTCTCACACTGTGCCCTGTGTATAGAGCCCCTCAGTCCTCTGACACTGTGTCCTGTGTATAGAGCCCCTCAGTCCTCTCACACTGTGTCCTGTGTATAGAGCCCCTCAGTCCTCTCACTGTGTCCTGTGTATAGAGCCCCTCAGTCCTCTCACACTGTGTCCTGTGTATAGAGCCCCTCAGTCCTCTCACACTGCGTCCTGTGTATAGAGACCCTCAGTCCTCTCACACTGTGCCCTGTGTATAGAGCCCCTCAGTCCTCTCACTGTGCCCTGTGTATAAAGCCCCTCAGTCCTCTCACACTGTGCCCTGTGTATAGAGCCCCTCAGTCCTCTCACACTGAGCCCTGTGTATAAAGCCCCTCAGTCCTCTCACACTGCGTCCTGTGTATAGAGCCCCTCAGTCCTCTCACACTGTGTCCTGTGTATAGAGCCCCTCAGTCCTCTCACTGTGTCCTGTGTATAGAGCCCCTCCGTCCTCTCACACTGTGTCCTGTGTATAGAGCCCCTCAGTCCTCTCACACTGCGTCCTGTGTATAGAGCCCCTCAGTCCTCTCACACTGTGCCCTGTGTATAGAGCCCCTCAGTCCTCTCACTGTGCCCTGTGTATAAAGCCCCTCAGTCCTCTCACACTGTGCCCTGTGTATAGAGCCCCTCAGTCCTCTCACACTGAGCCCTGTGTATAAAGCCCCTCAGTCCTCTCACACTGTGCCCTGTGGATAGAGCCCCTCAGTCCTCTCACACTGAGCCCTGTGTATAGAGCCCCTCAGTCCTCTCACACTGAGCCCTGTGTATAGAGCCCCTCAGTCCTCTGACACTGTGTCCCGTGTATAGAGCCCCTCAGTCCTCTCACACTGTGTCCCGTGTATAGACCTCTCACACTGTGTCCCGTGTATAGAGCCCCTCAGTCCTCTCACACTGTGTCCTGTGTATAGACCTCTCACACTGTGTCCCGTGTATAGAGCCCCTCAGTCCTCTCACACTGTGTCCCGTGTATAGACCTCTCAGTCCTCTCACACTGTGTCCCGTGTATAGAGCCCCTCAGTCCTCTCACACTGAGCCCTGTGTATAGAGCCCCTCAGTCCTCTCACACTGTGTCCTGTGTATAGAACCCCTCAGTCCTCTCACACTGTGCCCTGTGTATAGAGCCCCTCAGTCCTCTCACACCGTGCCGTGTATAGAGCCCCTCAGTCCTCTCACACTGTGTCCTGTGTATAGAGCCCCTCAGTCCTCTCACACTGTGCCCTGTGTATAGAGCCCCTCAGTCCTCTGACACTGTGCCCTGTGTATAGAGCCCCTCAGTCCTCTGACACTGTGTCCTGTGTATAGAGCCCCTCAGTCCTCTCACACTGGGTCCTGTGTATAGAGCCCCTCAGTCCTCTGACACTGTGCCCTGTGTATAGAGCCCCTCAGTCCTCTGACACTGTGTCCTGTGTATAGAGCCCCTCAGTCCTCTCACACTGTGTCCTGTGTATAGAGCCCCTCAGTCCTCTCACACTGTGCCCTGTGTATAGAGCCCCTCAGTCCTCTCACAGAGTCCTGTGTATAGAGCCCCAGTCCTCTCACAGAGCCCTGTGTATAGAGCCCCTCAGTCCTCTCACACTGTGCCCTGTGTATAGAGCCCCTCAGTCCTCTCACACTGTGCCCTGTGTATAGAGCCCCTCAGTCCTCTCACAGAGCCCTGTGTATAGAGCCCCTCAGTCCTCTCACACTGTCCTGTGTATAGAGCCCCCCAGTCCTCTCACAGAGCCCTGTGTATAGAGCCCCTCAGTCCTCTCACACTGTGCCCTGTGTATAGAGCCCCTCAGTCCTCTCACACTGTGCCCTGTGTATAGAGCCCCTCAGTCCTCTCACACTGTGTCCTGTGTATAGAGCCCCTCAGTCCTCTCACACTGCCCTGTGTATAGAGCCCCTCAGTCCTCTCACACTGTGTCCTGTGTATAGGGCCCCTCAGTCCTCTCACAGAGCCCTGTGTATAGAGCCCCTCAGTCCTCTCACACTGTGCCCTGTGGATAGAGCCCCTCAGTCCTCTCACACTGTGTCCTGTGTATAGAGCCCCTCAGTCCTCTCACACTGTGTCCTGTGTATAGAGCCCCTCAGTCCTCTCACACTGTGTCCTGTGTATAGAGCCCCTCAGTCCTCTCACACTGTGTCCTGTGTATAGTGCCCCTCAGTCCTCTCACACTGTGCCCTGTGTATAGAGCCCCTCAGTCCTCTCACAGAGCCCTGTGTATAGAGCCCCTCAGTCCTCACACTGTCCTGTGTATAGAGCCCCCCAGTCCTCTCACAGAGCCCTGTGTATAGAGCCCCTCAGTCCTCTCACACTGTGCCCTGTGTATAGAGCCCCTCAGTCCTCTCACACTGTGCCCTGTGTATAGAGCCCCTCAGTCCTCTCACACTGAGCCCTGTGTATAGAGCCCCTCAGTCCTCTCACACTGTGCCCTGTGGATAGAGCCCCTCAGTCATCTCACACTGTGCCCTGTGTTGTATAGAGCCCCTCAGTCCTCTCACACTGCCCTGTGTATAGAGCCCCTCAGTCCTCTCACACTGTGCCCTGTGTATAGAGCCCCTCAGTCCTCTCACACTGTGCCCTGTGTATAGAGCCCCTCAGTCCTCTCACACTGAGCCCTGTGTATAGAGCCCCTCAGTCCTCTCACACTGTGTCCTGTGTATAGGGCCCCTCAGTCCTCTCACATTGTGTCCTGTGTATAGAGCCCCTCAGTCCTCTCACAGAGCCCTGTGTATAGAGCCCCTCAGTCCTCTCACACTGTGTCCTGTGTATAGAGCCCCTCAGTCCTCTCACAGAGCCCTGTGTATAGAGCCCCTCAGTCCTCTCACACTGTGTCCTGTGTATAGAGCCCCTCAGTCCTCTCACATTGTGTCCTGTGTATAGAGCCCCTCAGTCCTCTCACAGAGCCCTGTGTATAGAGCCCCTCAGTCCTCTCACACTGTGCCCTGTGGATAGAGCCCCTCAGTCCTCTCACACTGTGTCCTGTGTATAGAGCCCCTCAGTCCTCTCAGAGCCCTGTGTATAGAGCCCCTCAGTCCTCTCACACTGCGTCCTGTGTATAGAGCCCCTCAGTCCTCTCACACTGCGTCCTGTGTATAGAGCCCCTCAGTCCTCTCACACTGCGTCCTGTGTATAGAGCCCCTCAGTCCTCTCACACTGCCCTGTGTATAGAGCCCCTCAGTCCTCTCACACTGCCCTGTGTATAGAGCCCTTCAGTCCTCTCACACTGAGCCCTGTGTATAGAGCCCCTCAGTCCTCTCACACTGTGTCCTGTGTATAGAGCCCCTCAGTCCTCTCACACTGCCCTGTGTATAGAGCCCCTCAGTCCTCTCACACTGCGTCCTGTGTATAGAGCCCCTCAGTCCTCTCACACTGCCCTGTGTATAGAGCCCCTCAGTCCTCTCACACTGTGTCCTGTGTATAGAGCCCCTCAGTCCTCTCACACTGCGTCCTGTGTATAGAGCCCCTCAGTCCTCTCACACTGTGTCCTGTGTATAGAGCCCCAGTCCTCTCACACTGCCCTGTGTATAGAGCCCCTCAGTCCTCTCACACTGTGTCCTGTGTATAGAGCCCCTCAGTCCTCTCACACTGCGTCCTGTGTATAGAGCCCCTCAGTCCTCTCACACTGTGTCCTGTGTATAGAGCCCCAGTCCTCTCACACTGCCCTGTGTATAGAGCCCCTCAGTCCTCTCACACTGCGTCCTGTGTATAGAGCCCCTCAGTCCTCTCACACTGTGCCCTGTGTATAGAGCCCCTCAGTCCTCTCACACTGCGCCCTGTGTATAGAGCCCCTCAGTCCTCTCACACTGCGTCCTGTGTATAGAGCCCCTCAGTCCTCTCACACTGTGTCCTGTGTATAGTGCCCCTCAGTCCTCTCACACTGTGTCCTGTGTATAGAGCCCCTCAGTCCTCTCACACTGCCCTGTGTATAGAGCCCCTCAGTCCTCTCACACTGCGTCCTGTGTATAGTGCCCCTCAGTCCTCTCACACTGTGTCCTGTGTATAGAACCCCTCAGTCCTCTCACACTGCGTCCTGTGTATAGAGCCCCTCAGTCCTCTCACACTGTGTCCTGTGTATAGAGCCCCTCAGTCCTCTCACACTGCGTCCTGTGTATAGAGCCCCTCAGTCCTCTAACACTGCGTCCTGTGTATAGAGCCCCTCAGTCCTCTCACACTGTGCCCTGTGTATAGAACCCCTCAGTCCTCTCACACTGAGCCCTGTGTATAGAGCCCCTCAGTCCTCTCACACTGTGTCCTGTGTATAGAGCCCCTCAGTCCTCTCACACTGTGTCCTGTGTATAGTGCCCCTCAGTCCTCTCACACTGTGCCCTGTGTATAGAGCCCCTCAGTCCTCTCACAGAGCCCTGTGTATAGAGCCCCTCAGTCCTCTCACACTGTCCTGTGTATAGAGCCCCCCAGTCCTCTCACAGAGCCCTGTATATAGAGCCCCTCAGTCCTCTCACACTGTGCCCTGTGTATAGAGCCCCTCAGTCCTCTCACACTGTGCCCTGTGTATAGAGCCCCTCAGTCCTCTCACACTGAGCCCTGTGTATAGAGCCCCTCAGTCCTCTCACACTGTGCCCTGTGGATAGAGCCCCTCAGTCATCTCACATTGTGCCCTGTGTTGTATAGAGCCCCTCAGTCCTCTCACACTGCCCTGTGTATAGAGCCCCTCAGTCCTCTCACACTGTGCCCTGTGTATAGAGCCCCTCAGTCCTCTCACACTGTGTCCTGTGTATAGGGCCCCTCAGTCCTCTCACAGAGCCCTGTGTATAGAGCCCCTCAGTCCTCTCACACTGTGTCCTGTGTATAGAGCCCCTCAGTCCTCTCACAGTGACATTGTGTCCTGTGTATAGAGCCCCTCAGTCCTCTCACAGAGCCCTGTGTATAGAGCCCCTCAGTCCTCTCACACTGTGCCCTGTGGATAGAGCCCCTCAGTCCTCTCACACTGAGCCCTGTGTATAGAGCCCCTCAGTCCTCTCACATTGTGTCCTGTGTATAGAGCCCCTCAGTCCTCTCACACTGAGCCCTGTGTATAGAGCCCCTCAGTCCTCTGACACTGTGTCCCGTGTATAGAGCCCCTCAGTCCTCTCACACTGTGTCCCGTGTATAGACCTCTCACACTGTGTCCCGTGTATAGAGCCCCTCAGTCCTCTCACACTGTGTCCTGTGTATAGACCTCTCACACTATGTCCCGTGTATAGAGCCCCTCAGTCCTCTCACACTGTGTCCCGTGTATAGACCTCTCAGTCCTCTCACACTGTGTCCCGTGTATAGACCTCTCAGTCCTCTCACACTGTGTCCCGTGTATAGAGCCCCTCAGTCCTCTCACACTGAGCCCTGTGTATAGAGCCCCTCAGTCCTCTCACACTGTGTCCTGTGTATAGAGCCCCTCAGTCCTCTCACACCGTGCCCTGTGTATAGAGCCCCTCAGTCCTCTCACACTGTGCCCTGTGTATAGAGCCCCTCAGTCCTCTCACAGAGCCCTGTGTATAGAGCCCCTCAGTCCTCTCACACTGTGCCCTGTGGATAGAGCCCCTCAGTCCTCTCACACTGTGTCCTGTGTATAGAGCCCCTCAGTCCTCTCACACTGTGTCCTGTGTATAGAGCCCCTCAGTCCTCTCACACTGTGTCCTGTGTATAGAGCCCCTCAGTCCTCTCACACTGTGTCCTGTGTATAGTGCCCCTCAGTCCTCTCACACTGTGCCCTGTGTATAGAGCCCCTCAGTCCTCTCACAGAGCCCTGTGTATAGAGCCCCTCAGTCCTCACACTGTCCTGTGTATAGAGCCCCCCAGTCCTCTCACAGAGCCCTGTGTATAGAGCCCCTCAGTCCTCTCACACTGTGCCCTGTGTATAGAGCCCCTCAGTCCTCTCACACTGTGCCCTGTGTATAGAGCCCCTCAGTCCTCTCACACTGAGCCCTGTGTATAGAGCCCCTCAGTCCTCTCACACTGTGCCCTGTGGATAGAGCCCCTCAGTCATCTCACACTGTGCCCTGTGTTGTATAGAGCCCCTCAGTCCTCTCACACTGCCCTGTGTATAGAGCCCCTCAGTCCTCTCACACTGTGCCCTGTGTATAGAGCCCCTCAGTCCTCTCACACTGTGCCCTGTGTATAGAGCCCCTCAGTCCTCTCACACTGAGCCCTGTGTATAGAGCCCCTCAGTCCTCTCACACTGTGTCCTGTGTATAGGGCCCCTCAGTCCTCTCACAGAGCCCTGTGTATAGAGCCCCTCAGTCCTCTCACACTGTGTCCTGTGTATAGAGCCCCTCAGTCCTCTCACATTGTGTCCTGTGTATAGAGCCCCTCAGTCCTCTCACAGAGCCCTGTGTATAGAGCCCCTCAGTCCTCTCACACTGTGCCCTGTGGATAGAGCCCCTCAGTCCTCTCACACTGTGTCCTGTGTATAGAGCCCCTCAGTCCTCTCAGAGCCCTGTGTATAGAGCCCCTCAGTCCTCTCACACTGCGTCCTGTGTATAGAGCCCCTCAGTCCTCTCACACTGCGTCCTGTGTATAGAGCCCCTCAGTCCTCTCACACTGCGTCCTGTGTATAGAGCCCCTCAGTCCTCTCACACTGCCCTGTGTATAGAGCCCCTCAGTCCTCTCACACTGCCCTGTGTATAGAGCCCCTCAGTCCTCTCACACTGAGCCCTGTGTATAGAGCCCCTCAGTCCTCTCACACTGTGTCCTGTGTATAGAGCCCCTCAGTCCTCTCACACTGCCCTGTGTATAGAGCCCCTCAGTCCTCTCACACTGCGTCCTGTGTATAGAGCCCCTCAGTCCTCTCACACTGCGTCCTGTGTATAGAGCCCCTCAGTCCTCTCACACTGCCCTGTGTATAGAGCCCCTCAGTCCTCTCACACTGAGCCCTGTGTATAGAGCCCCAGTCCTCTCACACTGTGTCCTGTGTTTAGAGCCCCTCAGTCCTCTCACACTGCCCTGTGTATAGAGCCCCTCAGTCCTCTCACACTGCGTCCTGTGTATAGAGCCCCTCAGTCCTCTCACACTGTGTCCTGTGTATAGAGCCCCAGTCCTCTCACACTGCCCTGTGTATAGAGCCCCTCAGTCCTCTCACACTGCGTCCTGTGTATAGAGCCCCTCAGTCCTCTCACACTGTGCCCTGTGTATAGAGCCCCTCAGTCCTCTCACACTGTGCCCTGTGTATAGAGCCCCTCAGTCCTCTCACACTGCGTCCTGTGTATAGAGCCCCTCAGTCCTCTCACACTGTGTCCTGTGTATAGTGCCCCTCAGTCCTCTCACACTGTGTCCTGTGTATAGAGCCCCTCAGTCCTCTCACACTGTGCCCTGTGTATAGAGCCCCTCAGTCCTCTCACACTGAGCCCTGTGTATAGAGCCCCTCAGTCCTCACACTGTGCCCTGTGGATAGAGCCCCTCAGTCATCTCACACTGTGCCCTGTGTTGTATAGAGCCCCTCAGTCCTCTCACACTGCCCTGTGTATAGAGCCCCTCAGTCCTCTCACACTGTGCCCTGTGTATAGAGCCCCTCAGTCCTCTCACACTGTGCCCTGTGTATAGAGCCCCTCAGTCCTCTCACACTGAGCCCTGTGTATAGAGCCCCTCAGTCCTCTCACACTGTGTCCTGTGTATAGGGCCCCTCAGTCCTCTCACAGAGCCCTGTGTATAGAGCCCCTCAGTCCTCTCACACTGTGTCCTGTGTATAGAGCCCCTCAGTCCTCTCACACTGCGTCCTGTGTATAGTGCCCCTCAGTCCTCTCACACTGCGTCCTGTGTATAGAGCCCCTCAGTCCTCTCACACTGCGTCCTGTGTATAGAGCCCCTCAGTCCTCTCACACTGTGTCCTTTGTATAGAGCCCCTCAGTCCTCTCACACTGCGTCCTGTGTATAGAGCCCCTCAGTCCTCTCACACTGTGTCCTGTGTATAGAGCCCCTCAGTCCTCTCACACTGCGTCCTGTGTATAGAGCCCCTCAGTCCTCTCACACTGCGTCCTGTGTATAGTGCCCCTCAGTCCTCTCACACTGCGTCCTGTGTATAGTGCCCCTCAGTCCTCTCACACTGTGTCCTGTGTATAGAGCCCCTCAGTCCTCTCACACTGCGTCCTGTGTATAGAGCCCCTCAGTCCTCTGACACTGTGCCCTGTGTATAGAGCCCCTCAGTCCTCTCACACTGCGTCCTGTGTATAGAGCCCCTCAATCCTCTCACACTGCGTCCTGTGTATAGAGCCCCTCAGTCCTCTCACACTGTGTCCTGTGTATAGAGCCCCTCAGTCCTCTCACACTGTGTCCTGTGTATAGTGCCCCTCAGTCCTCTCACACTGTGCCCTGTGTATAGAGCCCCTCAGTCCTCTCACACTGCGTCCTGTGTATAGAGCCCCTCAGTCCTCTCACACTGCGTCCTGTGTATAGAGCCCCTCAGTCCTCTCACACTGTGTCCTGTGTATAGTGCCCCTCAGTCCTCTCACAGTGTCCTGTGTATAGTGCCCCTCAGTCCTCTCACACTGTGCCCTGTGTATAGAGCCCCTCAGTCCTCTCACACTGCGTCCTGTGTATAGAGCCCCTCAGTCCTCTGACACTGTGCCCTGTGTATAGAGCCCCTCAGTCCTCTCACACTGTGCCCTGTGTATAGACCCCTCAGTCCTCTCACACTGTGCCCTGTGTATAGACCCCTCAGTCCTCTCACACTGCGCCCTGTGTATAGAGCCCCTCAGTCCTCTCACACTGCGTCCTGTGTATAGAGCCCCTCAGTCCTCTGACACTGTGCCCTGTGTATAGAGCCCCTCAGTCCTCTCACACTGTGCCCTGTGTATAGACCCCTCAGTCCTCTCACACTGTGCTCTGTGTATAGACCCCTCAGTCCTCTCACACTGTGCCCTGTGTATAGAGCCCCTCAGTCCTCTCACACTGCGTCCTGTGTATAGAGCCCCTCAGTCCTCGCACACTGTGTCCTGTGTATAGAGCCCCTCAGTCCTCGCACACTGTGTCCTGTGTATAGACCCCTCAGTCCTCTCACACTGCGTCCTGTGTATAGAGCCCCTCAGTCCTCTCACACTGCGTCCTGTGTATAGAGCCCCTCAGTCCTCTCACACTGCGTCCTGTGTATAGAGCCCCTCAGTCCTCTCACACTGTGTCCTGTGTATAGTGCCCCTCAGTCCTCTCACACTGTGTCCTGTGTATAGTGCCCCTCAGTCCTCTCACACTGTGCCCTGTGTATAGAACCCCTCAGACCTCTCACACTGCATCCTGTGTATAGAGCCCCTCAGTCCTCTGACACTGTGCCCTGTGTATAGAGCCCCTCAGTCCTCTCACACTGTGCCCTGTGTATAGACCCCTCAGTCCTCTCACACTGTGCCCTGTGTATAGACCCCTCAGTCCTCTCACACTGCGTCCTGTGTATAGAGCCCCTCAGTCCTCTCACACTGTGTCCTGTGTATAGAACCCCTCAGTCCTCTCACACTGTGTCCTGTGTATAGAACCCCTCAGTCCTCTCACACTGTGCCCTGTGTATAGAGCCCCTCAGTCCTCTCACACTGAGCCCTGTGTATAGAGCCCCTCAGTCCTCTCACTGTGTCCTGTGTATAGAGCCCCTCAATCCTCTCACACTGTGCCCTGTGTATAGAGCCCCTCAGTCCTCTCACACTGAGCCCTGTGTATAGAGCCCCTCAGTCCTCTCACACTGTGCCCTGTGTATAGAGCCCCTCAGTCCTCTCACACTGAGCCCTGTGTATAGAACCCCTCAGTCCTCTCACACTGTGCCCTGTGTATAGAGCCCCTCAGTCCTCTCACACTGAGCTGTCATGATCTCTGCAGGCAGAGATCATAGCAAGCCTATAGAGGGACAAGCTCTCGGAAGATGGAACTATACTGACCATGAACTAAGCCTGCCGCGCAACTAGAAATAGCCAGGTAGCATTTCCTATTTATCGCTAGATGCCCAGCTCTGGCCTAAGACCTAAATAGCTAGCAGAGGGAAATATAAGACCTGGCTCACCTCTAGAGAAATATTCCAAAGAAGACAGTAGCCCCCCACATATAATGACGGTGAGTTCAGATGAAACAACAAACGCAGCAGGAAAATAGTCTTAGCAAATTTGAGGTCCGCTTACTAGATAGCAGAAGACAGATAGTATACTTTCATGGTCAGCAGAAAAACACTAACAAAACACCATCCAGAGATTACCTTAAACTCTGGCATTAACTCATAACGCCAGAGTAGCAATCCCTGATCAACGAGAGCTTTCCAGACACAGTAACAAAACTTCAGCTGTGAACTGGAACAAATAGGCAAAACAAAACATGGACAAAAGTCCAACTTATCTAGTAGTTGTCTAGAAGCAGGAACAAGCACTGAGAGGCATCAGATAACATTGTTGACCGGCAAGAAACCACCAGAGAAATGAGCTTAAATAGCGACACCCACTACTGATGGAACCAGGTGAAACAGGAAAGAGGATGACAAGTCCAATTCCACAAGCGGCCACCGGGGGAGCCCAGAATCCAAATTCACAACAGTACCCCCCCCTCAAGGAGGGGGCACCGAACCCTCACCAGATCCACCAGGGCGACCAGGATGAGCCCTATGGAAGGCACGAACAAGATCAGAAGCATGAACATCAGATGCATTGACCCAAGAATTATCCTCCTGGCCGTAACCCTTCCAGTTGACCAGATACTGGAGTTTCCGTCTGGAAACACGAGAGTCCAAAATTTTCTCCACAACGTACTCCAACTCACCCTCAACCAACACCGGAGCAGGAGGCTCAACTGAAGGTACAACAGGTACCTCATACCTGCGCAATAACGACCGATGAAAAACGTTATGAATGGAAAAGGACGCAGGGAGGTCCAAACGGAAAGAAACAGGATTAAGAATCTCCAATATTCTATAAGGGCCGATGAACCGAGGTTTAAACTTAGGAGAAGAGACCCTCATAGGGACAAAACGAGAAGACAACCACACCAAATCTCCAACACAAAGCCGAGAACCAACACGACGATGACGGTTGGCAAAACGCTGAGTCTTCTCCTGGGACAACTTCAAATTGTCCATAACCTGCCCCCAGATGTGATGCAATCTCTCCACCACCGCATCCACTCCAGGACAATCCGAGGATTCCACCTGACCGGAGGAAAATCGAGGGTGAAACCCCGAATTACAGAAAAACGGGGACACCAAGGTGGAAGAACTGGCCCGATTATTGAGGGCGAACTCTGCCAATGGCAAAAAAGCAACCCAATCATCCTGGTCAGCAGAGACAAAACACCTCAGATATGTCTCAAGGGTCTGATTAGTCCGCTCGGTCTGGCCATTAGTCTGAGGATGAAAAGCAGATGAAAAAGACAAATCTATGCCCATCCTAGCACAGAATGCCCGCCAAAATCTAGACACAAATTGGGTACCTCTGTCAGAAACAATATTCTCAGGAATACCGTGCAATCGGACAACATTCTGAAAAAACAGAGGAACCAACTCAGAAGAAGAAGGCAACTTGGGCAGAGGAACCAAATGGACCATTTTAGAGAAACGGTCACAGACCACCCAGATGACAGACATCTTCTGGGAAACAGGCAGATCTGAAATAAAATCCATCGAGATGTGTGTCCAAGGCCTCTTAGGAATAGGCAAGGGCAACAGCAGTCCGCTAGCCCGAGAACTACAAGACTTGGCCCGAGCACAAACGTCACATGACTGCACAAAGACTCGCACATCTCGTGACAGGGAAGGCCACCAGAAGGATCTTGCCACCAAATCCCTGGTACCAAAAATTCCGGGATGACCTGCCAATGCAGAAGAATGTACCTCAGAGATGACTCTGCTGGTCCAATCATCCGGAACAAACAGTCTATCAGGCGGACAACGATCCGGTCTATCCGCCTGAAACTCTTGCAAGGACCGCCGCAGATCAGGAGAAACGGCCGACAAAATTACTCCCTCCCTAAGGATACCTGTGGGTTCAGAATTACCAGGAGAGTCCGGGTCAAAACTCCTAGAAAGGGCATCTGCCTTAACATTCTTAGAACCCGGTAGGTATGACACCACAAAATTAAAGCGAGAAAAAAATAAAGACCAGCGCGCCTGTCTAGGATTCAGGCGTCTGGCAGTCTCAAGATAAATCAAATTTTTGTGGTCAGTCAATACCACCACCTGATGCCTAGCCCCCTCGAGCCAATGGCGCCACTCCTCAAACGCCCACTTCATGGCCAAAAGCTCCCGATTCCCAACATCATAATTCCGCTCTGCGGGCGAAAATTTGCGAGAAAAGAAGGCACAAGGCCTAATGACGGAGCAGTCGGAACCTTTCTGCGACAACACTGCCCCAGCTCCGATCTCCGAAGCGTCAACCTCAACCTGAAAAGGCAGATTCACATCAGGCTGACGCAACACAGGGGCAGAGGCAAAACGGCGCTTAAGCTCCTGAAAGGCCTCTACAGCATGAGGGGACCAATTAGCAACATCAGCGCCTTGTCTGGTCAAATCAGTCAGTGGTTTAACGACATCCGAAAAACCAGCAATAAATCGGCGGTAAAAGTTGGCAAAGCCCAAAAATCTCTGAAGACCCTTAAGAGAGGAGGGCTGAGTCCAGTCACAAATAGCTTGCACCTTGACGGGATCCATCTCAATGGAAGAGGGAGAAAAAATATACCCCAAAAAGGAAATTTTCTGGACCCCAAAAACGCACTTAGACCCCTTCACACATAAAGAATTAGACCGCAGAACCTGAAAAACTCTCCTGACCTGCTGGACATGAGAGTCCCAGTCATCAGAAAAAATCAGAATATCATCCAGATATATTATCATAAACTTATCCAGAAAATCGCGGAAAATATCATGCATAAAAGACTGGAAAACTGAAGGGGCATTAGAAAGACCAAAAGGCATGACCAAATACTCAAAGTGGCCCTCGGGCGTATTAAATGCGGTCTTCCACTCATCCCCCTGCCTGATCCGCACCAAATTATACGCCCCACGAAGATCAATTTTAGAGAACCACTTAGCACCCTCTATACGAGCAAACAAATCAGTAAGCAATGGCAATGGGTATTGATACTTAACAGTGATCTTATTCAGAAGCCGATAATCAATACATGGTCTCAAAGAGCCGTCTTTTTTTGAGACAAAGAAAAACCCAGCTCCCAAGGGAGAAGAAGATGGACGAATATGTCCCTTTTCCAAAGACTCCTTTATATATTCCCGCATAGCAGCATGTTCCGGCACAGACAAATTAAACAAACGACCCTTTGGATATTTACAACCCGGTATCAAATCAATGGCACAATCGCACTCACGGTGCGGAGGTAACGACCCAAGCTTGGGTTCGTCAAAGACGTCTTGATAATCAGAGAGGAACTCAGGGACTTCAGAGGGAATGGACGACGAAATAGAAACCAAAGGTACGTCCCCATGAATACCCTTACATCCCCAGCTCAACACAGACATTGCTCTCCAGTCCAAGACTGGGTTGTGAGACTGCAACCATGGCAATCCCAGTACCAAATCGTCATGTAAATTATACAGCACCAGGAAACGAATAATCTCCTGGTGATCCGGATTGATACGCATGGTTACTTGTGTCCAGTATTGTGGTTTATTATTAGCCAATGGGGTGGAGTCAATCCCCTTCAGAGGAATAAGAGTCTCCAAAGGCTCTAAATCAAAACCACAACGATTGGCAAAGGACCAATCCATAAGACTCAGAGCGGCGCCAGAGTCAACATAGGCGTCCGTGGCAATGGATGACAAAGAGCAAATCAGGGTTACAGACAAAATAAACTTAGACTGAATGGTGCCAATGGAAACAGACTTATCAAGCTTCTTAGTACGCCTAGAGCATGCTGATATAACATGAGTAGAATCCCCACAATAGAAACACAATCCATTCTTCCGTCTAAAATTCTGTCGCTCGCTCCTGGACAGAATTCTATCACACTGCATACTTTCTGGCGTCTTTTCCATAGACACCGCCAGATGGTGCACCGGTTTGCGCTCCCGCAGACGCCTATCAATCTGAATAGCCATTGTCATGGACTCATTCAGACCTGCAGGCAAAGGGAACCCCACCATAACATCCTTAACGGCATCAGAGAGACCTTCTCTGAAAGTTGCCGCCAAGGCGCACTCATTCCACTGAGTAAGCACAGACCATTTACGGAATTTTTGGCAGAAAACTTCAGCTTCGTCTTGCCCCTGAGATAGTGCCATCAAAGTTTTTTCTGCCTGAAGTTCCAAATGAGGTTCCTCATAAAGCAAGCCCAAGGCCAGAAAAAACGCATCCACATCGCGTAACGCAGGATCCCCTGCTGGCAATGAGAAGGCCCAATCTTGAGGGTCACCCCTGAGCAAGGAAATCACAATCCTAACCTGCTGAGCAGGGTCTTTAACACTTTATTGGCCGGTCAAACTGTCATGATCTCTGCAGGCAGAGATCATAGCAAGCCTATAGAGGGACAAGCTCTCGGAAGATGGAACTATACTGACCATGAACTAAGCCTGCCGCGCAACTAGAAATAGCCAGGTAGCATTTCCTATTTATCGCTAGATGCCCAGCTCTGGCCTAAGACCTAAATAGCTAGCAGAGGGAAATATAAGACCTGGCTCACCTCTAGAGAAATATTCCAAAGAAGACAGTAGCCCCCCACATATAATGACGGTGAGTTCAGATGAAACAACAAACGCAGCAGGAAAATAGTCTTAGCAAATTTGAGGTCCGCTTACTAGATAGCAGAAGACAGATAGTATACTTTCATGGTCAGCAGAAAAACACTAACAAAACACCATCCAGAGATTACCTTAAACTCTGGCATTAACTCATAACGCCAGAGTAGCAATCCCTGATCAACGAGAGCTTTCCAGACACAGTAACAAAACTTCAGCTGTGAACTGGAACAAATAGGCAAAACAAAACATGGACAAAAGTCCAACTTATCTAGTAGTTGTCTAGAAGCAGGAACAAGCACTGAGAGGCATCAGATAACATTGTTGACCGGCAAGAAACCACCAGAGAAATGAGCTTAAATAGCGACACCCACTACTGATGGAACCAGGTGAAACAGGAAAGAGGATGACAAGTCCAATTCCACAAGCGGCCACCGGGGGAGCCCAGAATCCAAATTCACAACACTGAGCCCTGTGTATAGAGCCCCTCAGTCCTCTCACTGTGTCCTGTGTATAGAGCCCCTCAGTCCTCTCACACTGTGCCCTGTGTATAGAGCCCCTCAGTCCTCTCACACTGAGCCCTGTGTATAGAGCCCCTCAGTCCTCTCACACTGTGCCCTGTGTATAGAGCCCCTCAGTCCTCTCACACTGAGCCCTGTGTATAGAGCCCCTCAGTCCTCTCACAGTGTCCTGTGTATAGAGCCCCTCAGTCCTCTCACACTGTGTCCTGTGTATAGAGCCCCTCAGTCCTCTCACTGTGTCCTGTGTATAGAGCCCCTCAGTCCTCTCACACTGTGTCCTGTGTATAGAGCCCCTCAGTCCTCTCACACTGTGTCCTGTGTATAGAGCCCCTCAGTCCTCTCACACTGTGTCCTGTGTATAGAGCCCCTCAGTCCTCTCACACTGTGTCCTGTGTATAGAGCCCCTCAGTCCTCTCACTGTGTCCTGTGTATAGAGCCCCTCAGTCCTCTCACACTGCGCCCTGTGTATAGAGCCCCTCAGTCCTCTCACACTGCGTCCTGTGTATAGAGCCCCTCAGTCCTCGCACACTGTGTCCTGTGTATAGAGCCCCTCAGTCCTCGCACACTGTGTCCTGTGTATAGACCCCTCAGTCCTCTCACACTGCGTCCTGTGTATAGAGCCCCTCAGTCCTCTCACACTGCGTCCTGTGTATAGAGCCCCTCAGTCCTCTCACACTGCGTCCTGTGTATAGAGCCCCTCAGTCCTCTCACACTGTGTCCTGTGTATAGTGCCCCTCAGTCCTCTCACACTGTGTCCTGTGTATAGTGCCCCTCAGTCCTCTCACACTGTGCCCTGTGTATAGAGCCCCTCAGTCCTCTCACACTGCGTCCTGTGTATAGAGCCCCTCAGTCCTCTCACACTGTGCCCTGTGTATAGAGCCCCTCAGTCCTCTCACACTGTGCCCTGTGTATAGACCCCTCAGTCCTCTCACACTGTGCCCTGTGTATAGACCCCTCAGTCCTCTCACACTGCGTCCTGTGTATAGAGCCCCTCAGTTCTCTCACACTGTGCCCTGTGTATAGAGCCCCTCAGTCCTCTCACACTGTGTCCTGTGTATAGAGCCCCTCAGTCCTCTCACACTGTGTCCTGTGTATAGAGCCCCTCAGTCCTCACACTGTGTCCTGTGTATAGAGCCCCTCAGTCCTCTCACAGTGTCCTGTGTATAGAGCCCCTCAGTCCTCTCACACTGTGCCCTGTGTATAGAGCCCCTCAGTCCTCTCACACTGAGCCCTGTGTATAGAGCCCCTCAGTCCTCTCACACTGTGCCCTGTGTATAGAGCCCCTCAGTCCTCTCACACTGTGTCCTGTGTATAGAGCCCCTCAGTCCTCTCACACTGTGTCCTGTGTATAGAGCCCCTCAGTCCTCTCACTGTGTCCTGTGTATAGAGCCCCTCAGTCCTCTCACACTGTGTCCTGTGTATAGAGCCCCTCAGTCCTCTCACACTGCGTCCTGTGTATAGAGCCCCTCAGTCCTCTCACACTGTGCCCTGTGTATAGAGCCCCTCAGTCCTCTCACACTGTGTCCTGTGTATAGAGCCCCTCAGTCCTCTCACACTGCGTCCTGTGTATAGTGCCCCTCAGTCCTCTCACACTGAGCCCTGTGTATAAAGCCCCTCAGTCCTCTCACACTGCGTCCTGTGTATAGAGCCCCTCAGTCCTCTCACACTGTGCCCTGTGTATAGAGCCCCTCAGTCCTCTCACACTGAGCCCTGTGTATAGAGCCCCTCAGTCCTCTCACACTGTGCCCTGTGTATAGAGCCCCTCAGTCCTCTCACACTGAGCCCTGTGTATAGAGCCCCTCAGTCCTCTCACACTGTGTCCTGTGTATAGAGCCCCTCAGTCCTCTCACACTGTGTCCTGTGTATAGAGCCCCTCAGTCCTCTCACTGTGTCCTGTGTATAGAGCCCCTCAGTCCTCTCACACTGTGTCCTGTGTATAGAGCCCCTCAGTCCTCTCACACTGCGTCCTGTGTATAGAGCCCCTCAGTCCTCTCACACTGTGCCCTGTGTATAGAGCCCCTCAGTCCTCTCACACTGTGTCCTGTGTATAGAGCCCCTCAGTCCTCTCACACTGCGTCCTGTGTATAGAGCCCCTCAGTCCTCTCACACTGTGCCCTGTGTATAGAGCCCCTCAGTCCTCTCACACTGTGTCCTGTGTATAGAGCCCCTCAGTCCTCTCACACTGCGTCCTGTGTATAGAGCCCCTCAGTCCTCTCACACTGTGCCCTGTGTATAGAGCCCCTCAGTCCTCTCACACTGAGCCCTGTGTATAGAGCCCCTCAGTCCTCTCACACTGTGCCCTGTGTATAGAGCCCCTCAGTCCTCTCACACTGAGCCCTGTGTATAGAGCCCCTCAGTCCTCTCACACTGTGTCCTGTGTATAGAGCCCCTCAGTCCTCTCACACTGTGTCCTGTGTATAGAGCCCCTCAGTCCTCTCACTGTGTCCTGTGTATAGAGCCCCTCAGTCCTCTCACACTGTGTCCTGTGTATAGAGCCCCTCAGTCCTCTCACACTGCGTCCTGTGTATAGAGCCCCTCAGTCCTCTCACACTGTGCCCTGTGTATAGAGCCCCTCAGTCCTCTCACTGTGTCCTGTGTATAGAGCCCCTCAGTCCTCTCACACTGTGCCCTGTGTATAGAGCCCCTCAGTCCTCTCACTGTGTCCTGTGTATAGAGCCCCTCAGTCCTCTCACACTGCGTCCTGTGTATAGAGCCCCTCAGTCCTCTCACACTGCGTCCTGTGTATAGTGCCCCTCAGTCCTCTCACACTGCGTCCTGTGTATAGAGCCCCTCACACTGTGCCCTGTGTATAGAGCCCCTCAGTCCTCTCACACTGAGCCCTGTGTATAAAGCCCCTCAGTCCTCTCACACTGCGTCCTGTGTATAGAGCCCCTCAGTCCTCTCACACTGCGTCCTGTGTATAGTGCCCCTCAGTCCTCTCACACTGCGTCCTGTGTATAGAGCCCCTCACACTGTGCCCTGTGTGTAGAGCCCCTCAGTCCTCTCACACTGAGCCCTGTGTATAAAGCCCCTCAGTCCTCTCACACTGTGTCCTGTGTATAGAGCCCCTCAGTCCTCTCACTGTGTCCTGTGTATAGAGCCCCTCAGTCCTCTCACACTGTGTCCTGTGTATAGAGCCCCTCAGTCCTCTCACACTGTGTCCTGTGTATAGAGCCCCTCAGTCCTCTCACTGTGTCCTGTGTATAGAGCCCCTCAGTCCTCTCACACTGTGTCCTGTGTATAGAGCCCCTCAGTCCTCTCACACTGCGTCCTGTGTATAGAGCCCCTCAGTCCTCTCACACTGTGCCCTGTGTATAGAGCCCCTCAGTCCTCTCACACTGAGCCCTGTGTATAGAGCCCCTCAGTCCTCTCACACTGTGCCCTGTGTATAGAGCCCCTCAGTCCTCTCACACTGAGCCCTGTGTATAGAGCCCCTCAGTCCTCTCACACTGTGTCCTGTGTATAGAGCCCCTCAGTCCTCTCACACTGTGTCCTGTGTATAGAGCCCCTCAGTCCTCTCACTGTGTCCTGTGTATAGAGCCCCTCAGTCCTCTCACACTGTGCCCTGTGTATAGAGCCCCTCAGTCCTCTCACACTGCGTCCTGTGTATAGAGCCCCTCAGTCCTCTCACACTGTGCCCTGTGTATAGAGCCCCTCAGTCCTCTCACACTGCGTCCTGTGTATAGAGCCCCTCAGTCCTCTCACACTGTGCCCTGTGTATAGAGCCCCTCAGTCCTCTCACACTGTGTCCTGTGTATAGAGCCCCTCAGTCCTCTCACACTGCGTCCTGTGTATAGAGCCCCTCAGTCCTCTCACACTGTGCCCTGTGTATAGAGCCCCTCAGTCCTCTCACACTGTGTCCTGTGTATAGAGCCCCTCAGTCCTCTCACACTGCGTCCTGTGTATAGAGCCCCTCAGTCCTCTCACACTGAGCCCTGTGTATAGAGCCCCTCAGTCCTCTCACACTGTGCCCTGTGTATAGAGCCCCTCAGTCCTCTCACACTGAGCCCTGTGTATAGAGCCCCTCAGTCCTCTCACACTGTGTCCTGTGTATAGAGCCCCTCAGTCCTCTCACACTGTGTCCTGTGTATAGAGCCCCTCAGTCCTCTCACTGTGTCCTGTGTATAGAGCCCCTCAGTCCTCTCACACTGTGTCCTGTGTATAGAGCCCCTCAGTCCTCTCACACTGCGTCCTGTGTATAGAGCCCCTCAGTCCTCTCACACTGTGTCCTGTGTATAGAGCCCCTCAGTCCTCTCACTGTGCCCTGTGTATAAAGCCCCTCAGTCCTCTCACACTGTGCCCTGTGTATAGAGCCCCTCAGTCCTCTCACACTGAGCCCTGTGTATAAAGCCCCTCAGTCCTCTCACACTGTGTCCTGTGTATAGAGCCCCTCAGTCCTCTCACACTGTGCCCTGTGTATAGAGCCCCTCAGTCCTCTCACACTGAGCCCTGTGTATAAAGCCCCTCAGTCCTCTCACACTGTGTCCTGTGTATAGAGCCCCTCAGTCCTCTCACACTGCGTCCTGTGTATAGAGCCCCTCAGTCCTCTCACACTGTGCCCTGTGTATAGAGCCCCTCAGTCCTCTCACACTGAGCCCTGTGTATAAAGCCCCTCAGTCCTCTCACACTGCGTCCTGTGTATAGAGCCCCTCAGTCCTCTCACACTGCGTCCTGTGTATAGAGCCCCTCAGTCCTCTCACACTGTGTCCTGTGTATAGAGCCCCTCAGTCCTCTCACTGTGTCCTGTGTATAGAGCCCCTCAGTCCTCTCACACTGTGTCCTGTGTATAGAGCCCCTCAGTCCTCTCACACTGCGTCCTGTGTATAGAGCCCCTCAGTCCTCTCACACTGTGCCCTGTGTATAGAGCCCCTCAGTCCTCTCACTGTGCCCTGTGTATAGAGCCCCTCAGTCCTCTCACTGTGCCCTGTGTATAAAGCCCCTCAGTCCTCTCACACTGCGTCCTGTGTATAGAGCCCCTCAGTCCTCTCACACTGCGTCCTGTGTATAAAGCCCCCTCGCCCCAATGTGTCATCTCCCCTCAGCCTCATCTCCTTCTCCTCTCCTGTAGTTGCAACACTGAGCACAGCATTACTTCCTGATCTGCATTCTGCACTGGAGGAGGTCCCGCCCCTTGCTGTGACACGCCCCTTTCTCTCACTGTCACATGGCATGACGTCAGCAGAGGTCCTTTCCCCTCTTGGATTGGAGCAGTCTCCACAGTGCGGAGAGTGGGGCAGAAGTTTCTTTCGCTTTCGCTTTCTCTGAGCTCCTGTGACCGGACAGGACGGGGTGTGCGGCGCTCTGGGCCCCGGATATATGCGGGGGCCCCTCATCATGGAGGCGGTGAGGTGGGCCTTCCCCTGTGGTCGCTGGGCCCCGGGCCGGGATGACTGGTCACTGTGCGCCCGCTGTGTGCAGCCTGAGGAGAAGCAGCGCATCGCTCAGTTCATGTTCAGCCGTGATGCCAAAGCCGCCATGGTATAACGCGCAGTATGTACGCGGAGAACGGCCGCTATTAACCCCTTCCTGCAGAGGACAGGACTTATCATTCTCGTTTTTTCCTCCCTTTCTACCGCTGTTCCTGGTGACCCCATTCCGGGCTGAGCTCCAGAGGGCGACTGATGGGGCAAACAGTGGTGTAACTGGAGTCCGCTGGCCTCGGTGCACTATACGGTCTCTGGGATGGATTGGGGCCCCCAGTGCACTATATGGACCTGTCCCCCCCCATCTGTCCGGTCTTCGTCCCCCCAATATCTGTTCCCTGGGAAGGATTGGGACCCCCAGTGCACTATATGGACCTGCCCCCCCATCTGTCCGGTCTTCGTCCCCCCAATATCTGTTCCCTGGGAAGGATTGGGACCACCAGTGCACTATATGGACCTGCCCCCCCATCTGTCCGGTCTCCGTTTCCCCAATATCTGCCCCCTGGGAAGGATTGGGACCCCCAGTGCACTATATGGACCTGCCCCCCCATCTGTCCGGTCTCCGTCCCCCCAATATCTGCCCCCTGGGAAGGATTGGGACCCCCAGTGCACTATATGGACCTGCCCCCCATCTGTCCGGTCTCCGTCCCCCCAATATCTGCCCCCTGGGAAGGATTGGGACCCCCAGTGCACTATATGGACCTGTATCCCATCTGTCCGGTCTCCGTCCCCCCAATATCTGCCCCTGGGAAGGATTGGGGCCCCCAGTGCACTATATATATAGACCTGTACCCCATCTGTTCGGTCTCCGTCCCCCCAATATCTGCCCCCTGGGAAGGATTGGGGCCCCCAGTGCACTATATGGACCTGTACCCCATCTGTCCAGTCTCCGTCCCCCCAATATCTGCCCCTGGGAAGGATTGGGACCCCCAGTGCACATTAGCCGTCCGGTGCTGGGCGCTCGGCTGACTGATGGGAACCTGTCCCCTATAGATCCGGACCATAGTGAGAGACGTGACTAGCCTGGCGCCCCCAGACACCGCTCCAGGCCGTGTACGGCTATCTCTGCACACACATGGGAGACAGCTGTCAGTCACCTAGTGAGGCGCTGGGAGGAGCCGGCCAAAGGCAATGTAGGGCTTGTAAATCTACTGATCTGCAGCTGCTCTCTGATTCCTGCGGATTGGCGGTATGACTCCGGTGACGGGTTCCCTTAGCATAAGCATGTGGCCTCCTTTTAGCGTCTGTGGTCAGTAAAGTCACATTGTGGCTTGTCGGGACCTCGGTGGTTGTGTCCCCTATAATGAAGCCTGTGCTGCCCCCCTATGTGCGTCTCCTGCCGATAGATGGCCGCAGAGCCCTACTGTAAAGGGAGCAGCTGGATCAGCCGCTGCTTTCTGCTATTCCGTATCTTCAGGGCTGAGCTGCGCCTCTGTCTATATTCGTTACAGAACCCGTTCTCCTTTTTATCCTTCAGGCCGGACGACTTCTGATCAGAAAGTTGATTGCGGAGAAGCTTCAGATCCCCTGGGATAAGATAGTGCTGGACAGGAGTGCTAAAGGGAAGCCATTCCTGGTGAGCGGGATTCCTCCGCACCTCCCAAACTTCAGCTTCAATGTCTCCCATCAGGGCGATTTTGCCGTTCTGGCCGCGGAGTCCGAGCTCCAGGTGGGAGTCGACATAATGAAAACGGATCGACCAGGTACGGATCTTGCTATTTCATAACGCAGCGCTGGTGAAGGCTTTGGTTTCCTTGGGCTAGATGATAACGTACAGACTGGGAGCAGGTGTAGGGAGCGGGCTCGAGGGGTTAACCTGTTAAATGGCCCTGTCGAGCTGATAGCGCTATTAACAGTGTTTCGCCAAGGGGTCGCGTCAGTCTAAGCACCTGTGATATGATCGCGGGTTACTGGTGGGTTCCTATGACAGCAGGGGGTCTGCTGAAGACCTCCATGCTTGTCATTACGGAGCTCCCTTGAAACCCTATCTGTGGCCGTGATTTCCACTCTATACACCGATGCTGGGATATTGCTGTATAAATTACAAGCGATCAGACAATCGCAGCTTTAAGACCCCTAAGGGGACTAATAAGAGCCGTGAAAAGTGAAAAAAAATGTTATAAAAATATAAAGGGTCAAAAATTGCCCCTCTTTTTCCCATTAAACATAAATATAATGAAAACACACATCTGGTATCTCCACATTCTGAGAAGTTTGATTGATCAAAATATAAAAATAATTACCCTCATCGTCAAACACTGTAAACGAAAAAAAATTCAAGAACTCCAAAATTAAGGTCTTTTTTGTTGTTCTTTGTTTTGTTGCTGTAAGACCACAAAAATTGCTGTAACAAGCGATCAAAACGTCCCAAATGGTATCAATAAAAACCGTCACACCCTGCAAAAAATAATCCGTCACACCGCTCCATCAACTGAAAAATGAAAATGTTACGAGTCTGAGAAAACGGCGATACAACCACATAAAGTTTTTTTGTTGTTGTTGCAAGTTTCATATTTTTTTTTTTTTTACAACTGAAATACTAAAAAACCTGTTTGGTGTCGCCATAATCGTACTGATCAGGAGAATCCTATTGTAAGGTAATTTACTCCCCGCTTGAGGAGGTATAATTAATGGGGTCATTCAGAAGTACAACTCGTCCCTCAAAAAACAAGACCTCGTTTGTCTATGTGGGCAGAAAACTAAAACAGTCAAAACGAAAGCGTAGAAATGGAAGCAAGATTTCTTGGGGCTTCCTGTAATGCCGCGGGGGGAAAAGAAAACCCCAATCTCTCTCATCTCTCTTCAGGGTGCTTGTCTCTAAGGGCTCATTTCCACTGGCGAGGAAAACGGACGAGTGCAATCCGATAAAAAATCGGATTGCACTCGGACCAATGTTATTCAATAGGTGTCTTTTCATTTGCGATTTTTTTTTCTCAGCCGAAATCGGACTGAGAAAAAAATCGCAGCCTGCTGCGATTCTCGGACGAGACTCGCCAATGCAAGTCAATGGGTGCGAGAAAAAAATCGCACAGCACTCGCACCATGCGAGTTCTGTCCGATTTTTACGCACCGGTGTCCTTTGAAAAGCCGGTAATTCAGCGCGGTGTACAGTAAAATCACACTGACAGGTTAGAATAGAGAAGATATATACACATAGAATAGGTATATATGCATATATATATGTCAGTGAGACACATATATATATATATATATATATATATATATATATATATATATATATATATATATATATATATATATATATATATATATATATATATATATATATATATATATATATATATATTTTTAATGCAGCGCTAGATAGCATAAAAGCCGTTAATTCAATTGCCGGCTTTTGCTCTCTCCTTCACAAACCCGACAGGATATGAGACATGGTTTACATACAGTAAACCATCTCATATCCCCCTTTTTTTTTTGCATATTCCACACTACTAATGTTAGTAGTGTGTATGTGCAAAATTTGGCCGCTGTAGCTGCTAAAATAAAGGGTTAAATGGCGGAAAAAATTGGCGTGGGCTCCTGAGGGCAGATATTAATAGTCTAGAGAGGGTCCATGGTTATTGCCCCCCCCTGGCTACAAACATCTGCCCCCAGCCACCCCAGAAAAGGCACATCTGGAAGATGCGCCTATTCTGGCACTTGGCCACTCTCTTCCCACTCCCGTGTAGCGGTGGGATATGGGGTAATGAAGGGTTAATGCCACCTTGCTATTGTAAGGTGACATTAAGCCAGATTAATAATGGAGAGGCGTCAATTATGACACCTATCCATTATTAATCCAATTGTATGAAAGGGTTAAAGAAACACACACATTATTAAAAATTATTTTAATGAAATAAACACACAGGTTGTTTTAGTATTTTATTGTTCTCTCAATCCATCCGGAACACCCTCGCTTGGCAAAATAATAAACCCACAATATACATACCCTCTCTGATGAACTGTCAGGTCCCACGAGGTAATCCATCTGAAGGGGTTAATTAATTTACAGGCAGGAGCTGCGCTAAAGCACTCGCTCGTGCTTGTAATCCCCGGGTGCTGAAAGGAAAGCTGAGTGATCTTTACTTACATTGAGTTGCGGTGAGGCGCCCTCTGGTGGATGTTCTCATGAACTGGAGCCTTGGAAAAGTTCCCACGCTCGAGTTCAAAAGAGTTCATCCTGCAGGGGGCGCCTCACCGCAACTCAATGTAAATACAGATCACTCAGATTTCCTTCATTCCCCGGGGCTTACAACCACGAGCGAGTGCTTTAGCACAGCTCCTGCCTGTAAAATAATTAACCCCTTCAGATGGATTACTTCGTGGGACGTGACGGTTCATCTGAGGGTATGTATATTGTGGGTTTATTATTTTGCCAAGCGAGGGTGTTCCGGATGGATTGAGAGAACAATAAAATACTAAAACAACCTGTGTGTTTATTTCATTAAAATAATTTTTAATAATGTGTGTGGTTTTTTTAACCCTTTCAGACAATTGGATTAATAATGGATAGGTGTCATAATTGACGCCTCTCCATTATTAATCTGGCTTAATGTCACCTTACAATAGCAAGGTGGCATTAACCCTTCATTACCCCATATCCCACCGCTACAGGGAGTGGGAAGAGAGTGGCCAAGTGCCAGAATAGGCGCATCTTCCAGATGTGCCTTTTCTGGGGTGGCTGGGGGCAGATATTTGTAGCCGGGGGGCAATAACCATGGACCCTCTCTAGGCTATTAATATCTGCCCTCAGTCACTGGCTTTACCGCTCTGGCGGAGAAAATTGCGCGGGAGCCCACGCCAATTTTTTCCGCGATTTAATCCTTTATTTTACACGCTACAGCGCCCACATTTTGCACATACATTTTGCACATACACACTACTAACATTAGTGTGGAATATGCAAAAAAAGGGGATATGAGATGGTTTACTGTATGTAATCATGTCTCATATCCTGTCGGGTATGGGAAGGAGAAATGAAAAGCCGGCAATTGAATTAGCGGCTTTAATGCTATCTTGCGCTGCATTAAATATAAATATACATATATAGGTGTCTCACTGACATATATATATGTATATATACCTATTCTATGTGTATATATCTACTCTATTCTAACCTGTCAGTGTGATTTTACTGTACACAGCACTGATTTGCCGGCTTTTCAAAGGACACCGGTGCGTAAAAATCGGACAGTAATACGGATGTCATACGGATGATGCGATTAAAAATCGCATTGCACTCGCATGACAATCGCATACGTTACATCCGTTTTTTCGGTCCAGATTACGGACCGATTTGTCTCTCGCCGGTGGAAATGAGCCCTAATACCGAGGCTCATAACGTTTTTCCTATAGTTCATGCCCAGGACCACATTGCATGTATCTACAGGGGCAGGCGGCTCTTAAAGGCGTTGTCTCCAAGCAATCCTGAGAACAGAGGGCCCAAAGTCTCCTGTGTGAATTGTGCGGTACTGAGCATGTGTGAGTGCTGCTCCTATAGACAGTGACTGGAGCCACAGCTGCACACGCTTGATTCATTCATAGAAGAGACTTTCACACCCCTGGTTATATGATCGTTGGGGTCCTATCAGTTCAGTGTTGTGGTCTTACAGAGATATTACTGTGTATAGTGGACGCCCCTTTATTTGGGGAAACTGGAAATTTGATGCTCTGAAAATCAGTTCTGCATCTTTATAGAGAGACTGTATGGACAAAAGTATTGGGACACTCATCTTAATCATTGAATTCAAGTTCTTCATTAGGCCCCACAGTGTATAATATCTGTCCTCCGTCCACCTTTACTAATGTCACAGAGCGGCCGGCGGTGCAGAGCTCCCTGATACCAGCGGGGTCCTGTAATAGGAGCCACCGGGGTAACAAGTCCGTACATGACCTTTCTTCCCTCCTAAATCTTCCCCCATCACCTGTGAGTGATATTATTAAGAAGTGGAAGGAACCGCAGCAACTCGGACACGAAGTGGAGACCCTATAATGTTACAGAGCGGGGGGCGAGGATTGCGCCGCCTGATGGGAGGGAGGATCAAACTCTGGATGTGTTATTGCCTTTTATATGTTTAAAGCCTCATTCAGACAACAGTTTTTCACATGGAAGTTCTACTTGTGTTTTTCACTGATGATAGGTACGAGTTCTATGTGGGGCTGGTCACTTGTCCATATGGTTTCTCTGGAAAGTGTGGTCCGCAGAAAAGAACGGAGACCTGTCTGATTTTCAGTCTCTGATCAGTCTTTCAAATGCAAGTCTAATGGGTCCATGGAAAAATTGGACAGCACTCAGATGACATGCGTTTGCTTTCCTGTCACCAGGTTTTTTTCTGCCACGTCTGAGAGCAGCATGATGTAGGGGCAGAGACTCTGATTCCAGCAGTGTGTCAATTGTGCTATTTGTTGCAGTTTTGATTAAAAACTTGTTGGTACTGTATATGTAACAGTTCTTTAAATGCTGAGCTCTGTATTGCCCCGCTTACACCACTTAATGGCAGCTTTTTGCATGTACACACACAGCTGCCAATCAGGGGCGGGGTTATACAATGCTCATGAATATGGAGGACTACATGGCAGCAGGTTTACTAGTTCTCTAGTGATAATCTCCTGGTGATAAAACCATCGATTTTTATCAAAACTACAGCAAGCAACCGTCTTCAGACATAAAATTATGTCTTTGGCATTACTTTGCGGTCCTACTATTACCACCATCATCTTGAAACTATTGATTTGCTGTAAAATAGAAAAACCATTGCCGTGAGCCCCACTATTATACTTGTGTATACTCGCTCTTGCTTTAACCCTCTGACACTATCCGCGCCTATTCTACCATTTGCCTTTTGCCATTTTTCAGGCAGCGGCTCCACAGAAGAGTTCTTTCGTATCATGCACCGCCAGTTCACAGAAAGAGAGTGGCGCTCTATAAAGCGTGCGGGCAGTGATGGGGCGCAGCTCGACATGTTCTACAGGCACTGGGTAAATCATGGCTGCAGAATGGGAGCTGACTGCAAATCGTAGAGGGGGGTTTTATGTGTTTTACATGTGATTGATGGGACTGAAGTTACAGGTCACTTACATGGACTTTCCCTCTAAATTCCTATTACTGTATTGTCCAGTCACACAAGTCTAAGCCCCTTAGATGCCTCGGTAAATTACAACTATGGAATCTACGCAGTTATAGGGAGACTCAAGGGATCACAGCTTTAGATCTCCTATCCATAGTGACATAAAAAAAAATTAAGAAACCTTAAAATAAATACATAGGTTTCTGTAGTTTCTGCAGAATTCAGTGTTGGGTTATTGTGGGCGTTTGTGATTTCAGGCATTGAAGGAAAGCTTTATAAAAGCCATAGGGGTCGGCCTCGGCTTCAACCTGCAAAGGATAGAATTTGAGGTATCGCCCGTACACATGGAACTTGGAAAGGTTTATACACAGACCAAGATGTGGCTAGATGATGAAGAAGATGAAGATTGGTCCTTCGAGGTAAGAGTACACCTCCTCGTTATGGTACTATTAATGGATGCCCAATTTGCTGTATTAATACATCCGATTTCTGGTGCTGATTTGTCTGGGCGGGCTTGTGGGTGAAGGTGATGGAGTGGCAGTGAAATATTTATCTGATTGTGACACATCTACAAATAAAGAGTATTTGCACCTTTGTATCCATTTGCTTGGAAAAAATAATGTTAAAGGGAATTTGTCATTTGATTCCTGGTATCCAGACCATGGACAGCAACAATCAGGCATCGGGTTCATTTTCTCTCATGTATGTATCACTTAGAAACACGACAGCATTTCAGTAAAAAAATCATTCATTGAGAAGCCGGCCAGGGTAATATGTCTCGGATGACTAGTGCAAGACCAGTGCCGGGCGGCTTCATCCATAAACTGACAATCTCTCGTCCTATGCATGTGTGTGTAGGTAGAGATCTGTCAGTCAAGGGGAGCAGGGTGGGGAGAAGCTGCTGAGGGCTGGTCATACACATCCTATGTTATTTATCTTCATGAGAGGTCAGTGCTTGTAATTATTCACAAGCAGCCATTTACAAATTCTTATTGAGAATTAAACGTTATTTCCTCCCCCAAAAAGTAATCACCATTTCACAGGCTACATAATTGAGACAAGATAGAGGTAGGAGAAACCAAGCTACAGGAATAACCATCAACTGAGCTCTGAACTGGCAGCTCCTGAAACCACAGGAGAAGCCATCAACTGAGCTCTGAACTGGCAGCTCCTGAAGCCAAAGGAGAAGCCGTCAACTGAGCTCTGAAATGGCAGCTCCTGAAGCCACAGGAAAAGCCATCATCTGAACTGGCAGCTCCTGAAACCACAGGAGAAGTCATCAACTGAGCTCTGAATTGACAGCTCCTGAAACCACAGGAGAAACCATCAACTGAGTTCTGAACTGGCATCTCCTGAAGCCAAAGGAGAAGCCATCAACTGAGCTCTGAAATGGCAGCTCCTAAAACCACAGAATAAGCCATCAACTGAGCTCTGAACTGGCATCTCCTGAAGCCAAAGGAGAAGCCATCAACTGAGCTCTTAACTGGCAGCTCCTGAAACCACAGGAGAAACCATCAACTGAGCTCTGAACTGGCAGCTCCTGAAGCCAAAGGAGAAGCCATCAACTGAGATCTGAAATGGCAGCTCCTGAAACCACAGGAAAAGCTCTGAACTGACAGCTCGAGAAGCCATCAACTGAGCTCTGAACTGGCAGCTCCTGAAGCCAAAGGAGAAGCCATCAACTGAGCTCTGAAATGGCAGCTCCTAAAACCACAGAATAAGCCATCAACTGAGCTCTGAACTGGCATCTCCTGAAGCCAAAGGAGAAGCCATCAACTGAGCTCTTAACTGGCAGCTCCTGAAACCACAGGAGAAACCATCAACTGAGCTCTGAACTGGCAGCTCCTGAAGCCAAAGGAGAAGCCGTCAACTGAGATCTGAAATGGCAGCTCCTAAAACCACAGGAAAAGCTCTGAACTGACAGCTCGAGAAGCCATCAACTGAGCTCTGAACTGGCAGCTCCTGAAGCCAAAGGAGAAGCCATCAACTGAGCTCTGAAATGGCAGCTCCTAAAACCACAGAATAAGGCCGGCCTCACACTAGCGAGTTTTACGGACGTATGAGCGCATAAACTACGTCCGTAAAATACGCATTAAACATGGCCCAATGATTCCCTATGTCCCAGCTCCTATCTGCCGTATTTTACGGATCCGTAATATACGGTCTTGTACGGCCGTAGAAAATCGCAGCATGCTGCGTTTGTCACCGTGTTGCGCAAAAAAATCGCCAATGAAAGTCTATGGGTGCGCGAAAAATACGGATTACACACGGACCAGCAGTGTGACTTGCGAGAAATACGCCAGACATCTCCAGACAACGCCAGGTGCAAGGAATTGAGCCAAGCCCTCAATCATGAATCCCAGACATGCTAATTAGCTGAAAAAGCCACACAGACATCCCGGAAGTCTGGTGCTCGCCTCCACAGAGTTGCATGCATCATGGCCAGTCTAATTAATGTGGACATGCTCCTCATCCTGGTCCAAGAAAGGCCAGAAATATGGGACCAGCGGGATCCAAACTACTCCAACCGGGCCAGGAAAGAGGCAGCTTGGAGGGCCATCTGTGGCCTCCTATTCCCTGATTATGCCCAACGGCCACGTGCGGAGCAGACAAGACTAAGTAAGTACACTCATGTATTCCCCAGATTTGACTTTACAAGATGCTTTCCCTACATGATGACTTGAAGAATCATTTTTAGATATGTGTCATTTATGGCCATTTTGTCAAATCCCAAAGCTGATTAACAAGGCCAAGTGTTTATGTACATAGGTAATCTTGATGTTGCGCGGATAAATATTTCTTGGTACTCATACCTCGTCCAGAGGGGTGTTGCCCCTTGTCTTTATTTGTCCTAAATTGTCACATTAGGCTAATTCTTGCAGAAGGCATTTTTATTTCACATACACAATCCGACCTAATGTATGTTTGCAAGAACAGGGTTCTCTCCCCTCCCAGTCTGTGACTGTAAAGTTTCCAACTGTGACCGATATATAGACCACTGCATGTAACCCCTTTCACATCTGCTGCACCATGTAAATAATGGTGCAAGAAACCCCCCCACAAAAAAAACAAAAAAAAAAAAAATCACTGACAACTGTAAGAAGCTATGTTCCTACTGATCTTGCTCAATATTTTTGAACATGTAATTGCAGTGGATGATGTAATGACACGATGGCGCAGCATCCGGGACCAATACCGGCGTGAAAGACAGCAGCGGGCAAGAAGTGGGTCATCAGCCCCACTCAAGAAGCGGAAATATATCTACTATGACCGTCTTTCATTTTTGGATGTCAGTATGAATCTGAGGCAGTAAGTAATAACCTCTCCACACATTTTGATTGATAATCAATCTTATCTTGTTATTTTTACGGTTCTTACATTGCCAATTACATGTAAGGATGTGTAAATATAGTGCAAAATATAATGTAAACAAGGCTAAATTCAAAAAGGATCCTGGATGAGAGAGGACCCTGCCCGCCAAACATCACTACCTACTACAAGGGATGGATGAGAAGGTAGTAGGCGAGATTACAAATGTTCATGCAGTGGTTTGTTAGTTGGTTTGTTACTGGATGTTCTGTGATTGTTTGAAGATGTGGGTCTTCCTGTTTTTGTTTGAGCTTGAAATGTTAGGCCACATTATGATGTGTTGTGATAGTGTTGTTAACCTTTGGTGTGATCCCACAGAAAAATCTGGTATATTCATGTGTGAATTTGAGATAAGAGTGGAGTAGATGTTGGTCTGATATGAGGTTGTGTGTATGTTTTTTTACACAATATAGCTCACAGATGTGTAATTAAACAATGGGCAAAAAATAATACCTTTTTTTTTGCCTTTTATTAACAGAACACAGTCTAACCTCACAGAGAGGGAGACCGGGTCGGAATCGGAGGCTCTGATCGATCCTGTAAGTGTTGATGAAGAGGTGGCAGGCCCATCTTTCCAAGCTTCAGCATCCATCCTTGAGGACCCATCAGCATCATCATCACAGCAGGCAGCAGCAAGTGAGGAAGATGCAGCAGCACCACCACCCTCAGCACCACATGATGCTGAAAGGCCGGAGGAACATGCCCAGAGCAGCAGCCCTCCACACCCACTGGTGTCATCCCCACAGGCAGCTGGGCCTTTACGGAGAGCCCGCCGAAGGAGAGAGCTGCAAGCAACAAGAAATGATGTTGACGCTGGGGTCCTCAATTATTTGGCCAGGGCAGCAACGGATGATGGAGAGGAGGCCTTTGCCCGCAGCCTTGCCCGTTACCTTAGACCCCTTCCACGTGAGGTGAGGCTACGTGTGAGAGGGTGTATGCAAATCCTGATTGATTTAAGCACAGCTCCAAATAACCCCTATGAGGTGTTTGAATATCTTGAGCGAAGGCAGCTTTCCCAAACCAACCTCTTGCGCCTTCAATTCCCTCAACAGGAGCAAGATCAATCAGGATTTGCAGCACCTCCTCCACGTATGCCTCCACCTCAACCCCTCCCACCACCAAATATACAAAGGCCATCAGTCTACCAAATGGCAGCCTACAACCCCCAATCCCAATATGGCAACTTTTCCAGACCCAGTGATGTAGGCTGGTCCCAACCTGGGTTTGGACAACATGGCCATTTTGGGCTTGGGTATGATGCAAGCCAATATGTCCGTCAGCATGAGGCACAGAGACAATTGGCTTATGGACACCACCCAACTGGCCAATATGGACAAGGCCAGTATTCTGTGCCACAAGCCAGTGCATCCTCACAGGATGAAGTCACATTGGCCCAACAAAGGCCCCCTGACCAGGACCCAGAGCAGGCACCATCTCCCCCGCCAACTTACAGGGATTTGTAATGTATTGTGTGAGCTGCCTACCATGGTTTTGTGTTATTTTTGGCACCATTTAACCTTTTCTGTTTTTTATGGTTTTAAACTTCACCCTAAAAAAGGAAAACTAACATATGAAAAAAATATGTTAACAGGGAAACCAAAAAAGGCTGGTTATTTAACTAAAATGTTTTTGAAAAAGCTAAATGATGTTTTGGTCAAAATCATTATTGCATCACACACATATTCTAGAAACATAAACATAGGGTCAATAAGGAAACACAACACACACAGTACTTTTTCTGGGGCATAAAAAATTATATTTGACAAAGACATCAAGAAAAGAAGAAAATTACAACTGAGAAACAGCATAATCTTGCCAGGGAGTAGAACCCTGAGGAGATACAAAATAATTTGTCAAAACATCCCTAACTTTGATTCCAGAAAGGGGACGGCGCGGAGGAGGGCCATGTGGTGTTGGCCTAATTACACTACGCAACATGTGTTCATCATTACCATCTGCAAAGCAATCATGTATGCGGGTAAAGTTGTGCAAAATGACTGATGCGATGCTTTGATAACTTCAGTGACGGTAGCCTCACTGAGCTGTATGGCAGTCTGGAGGACACGCCATTTTGCCACCAGAATACCAAATGCACACTCAACCAGTCTCCGCGCCCTAGAAAGGCGCAAATTAAATATCCTCCGACGGTGGTCCAGGTTGCGCCGGGGATAAGGCCTCATGAGGTGTCTGGTCAGTTGGAACGCCTCATCACCAACCAAAAAAAAAGGCATTGGTTCTGCAGTGGAGCCTGGGAGTGGTTGTGGTGGTGGGAGATGTAACTGGTTGTCACGTAGCCGCCGACCCATTATAGACGAATTGAATACCCTAGAGTCTCCAGTTCGGCCATAGGCCCCAATGTCTACAATTATAAACCTGTAGTTACTGTCAACTACAGCTAACAGTACTACAGAGAAAAACTGCTTATAGTTGTAGAATTGGGAGCCAGAGTTCGGCGGCTTACGTACCCGGATATGTTTCCCATCCACCGCTCCAATGCAGTTTGGGAAGTCACAATTCACCTGGAACCCATGGGCTATTTTGAGCCAATCAGCCTGTTTTGGCTCAGGCATCACAAGGTCCTTGAGTCTATCCCATATTTGCCGACATGTTAAACGCACAATGCCAGAAATGGTTGATTGGCCAATCAAAAACTCCAGGTGGAGTCCCGCAAATGACAATCCAGTGGCCAGGAATCTGAAAGAGAAACACATACCAAAAAATTACATATGGTTCAAGAGTGCACACAAAACATTTTTCATTAAAAAAAAAAAAAAAAACCGCTGGGACAAACCAAAATTCAAAAGGGAGCTTAACTAAAATATTTTATGATCTTTGTCACATCTGCTTGTGACCTAATGTACACATATTCTGGGTCAAAAATAAAGGAAACAAACCCATAAATACAACAAAAGGTATGTGAGGATGTAAAATACATACCGTAATGTAAGGAGAAGACGTTCCTCGGCGGAGATGGCTTTGCGCATCATTGTGTCCTGAAATGTTATTCCTGGGCGTAATATCTCCAACAATCTGTCAAATGTTTGGATTGTCATGCGGCAGTAGAGATAGAACTTTTCTGGATGTGCCCGCAGAGCTGTATATAGCCGATGAAAATGGCCTTTAGTGAGGCGTTGGGTCAACAGAGGATGCACCCACATTCTTCTGCTCCTCCTTCGCGGATCCACAATCACAGGGTATGGCTGGCCAAACCGACGCGACAAGACCCAGTTAAACAAAACCCGCTGTGTTGGGGTGAACTGCAGGTGGTCAGACATGGTCCAAATGTTAACCCAACACTCCAACAGATGGCAAACCACAAAATGACCATATGGGAGGGAGCCACCTGTTGTAGGGGCCTTAAATAGGGTTGATGATGGTAATTTAAATCAAGTTCAGCCTCAAAAACCGTTAATTGTCCATTTTGTCAAGTTGCGTGAAAAAAACGCAATACGGTGGACATACGGATTACATACGCAACATTACCTGCGCAAAATACGCCACCACACCTTGCCTACGGAGTTCGTACGGATCACCGTATTTCGAAGCTTGAGGCGTATTACGGCCGTAAAAAACGGACCGTAATTTTATACGCTGAGTGTGAGGCCGGCCTAAGCCATCAACTGAGCTCTGAACTGGCATCTCCTGAAGCCAAAGGAGAAGCCATCAACTGAGCTCTTAACTGGCAGCTCCTGAAACCACAGGAGAAACCATCAACTGAGCTCTGAACTGGCAGCTCCTGAAGCCAAAGGAGAAGCCGTCAACTGAGATCTGAAATGGCAGCTCCTGAAACCACAGGAAAAGCTCTGAACTGACAGCTCGAGAAGCCATCAACTGAGCTCTGAACTGGCAGCTCCTGAAGCCAAAGGAGAAGCCATCAACTGAGCTCTGAAATGGCAGCTCCTAAAACCACAGAATAAGCTATCAACTGAGCTCTGAACTGGCATCTCCTGAAGCCAAAGGAGAAGCCATCAACTGAGATCTGAAATGGCAGCTCCTGAAACCACAGGAAAAGCTCTGAACTGACAGCTCGAGAAGCCATCAACTGAGCTCTGAACTGGCAGCTCCTGAAGCCTAAGGAGAAGCCATCAACTGAGCTCTGAACTGGCAGCTCCTGAAGCCGGAGGATTCTCACTTATTCATCTCTTTGTAGAGTAGCTTTGGGACCCATATATATATGTGTGTGTAATTTTATAATAAATTTTATTTTTTTAAAATCTGAGCCTTCACATGTATATGGCCACAAAGACATACATTTGTTATTTTGAAATATTATTGTGAGCTTAAGAAGCCCTACTTCCATCAAACTTTTTCTCCTCTTAATATATTACAATCATTGTATTATATAGCACTGTGTACTTAGAATTGATCATTTTGACTTTCTACCCATTTAATTCTTCTCTTTTCTTTGCTCTATGTAGAAACAGGAAGTCTCTCTTCCCTGCATTTATCAATCCCCTCTTCAACTTCTGACCCAGCTGCTCCCGCCTCCCTATTGCCATTGACTTTTGCAGTGACTGATGATTTGTGCAGGGAAAATTGACCTCCTGGTTCTACATAGAGCTTAGAAGGATTCAGCTAGTCAGTTTTTAATTACGTGTGTGCGTGTGTGTGTGTATATATGTATAATATATATATTATTTCCATTTTCATGGGAACACAAAAAAAAATCATGTTTAGGGATAGCAATCAAAAAACCTTTAAACGTTATTGCAGAAGTTAACTTTCTGGAAATTTGCAAAGACATTCAATCTTTCATTCAATCTTAACCCCTTCATGACCCAGCCTATTTTGGCCTTAATGACCTTGCCATTTTTTGCAATTCTGACCAGTGTCCCTTTATGAGGTAATAACTCAGGAACGCTTCAACGGATCCTTGCGGTACTGAGACTGTTTTTTCGTGACATATTGGGCTTCATGTTAGTGGTAAATTTAGGTCGATAATTTCTGAGTTTATTTGTGAAAAAAACGGAAATTTGGTGAAAAATTTGAAAATTTTGCAATTTTCACATTTTGAATTTTTATTCTGTTAAACCAGAGAGTTATGTGACACAAAATAGTTAATAAATAACATTTCCCACATGTCTACTTTACATCAGCACAATTTTGGAAACAAATTTTTATTTTGCTAGGAAGTTATAAGGGTTAAAATTTGACCAGTGATTTCTCATTTTTACAACAAAATTTACAAAACCATTTTTTTTAGGGACCACCTCACATTTGAAGTCAGTTTGAGGGTTCTATATGGCTGAAAATACCCAAAAGTGACACCATTCTAAAAACTGCACCCCTCAAGGTGCTCAAAACCACATTCAAGAAGTTTATTAACCCTTCAGATGTTTCACAGCAGCAGAAGCAACATGGAGGGGAAAAATTAACATTTAACTTTTTAGTCACAAAAATGATCTTTTCGCAACAATTTTTTTATTTTCCCAAGGGTAAAAGGAGAAACTGGACCACGGATGTTGTTGTCCAATTTGTCCTGAGTACGCTGATACCTCATATGTGGGGGTAAACCACTGTTTGGGCGCACGGCAGGGCTCGGAAGGGAAGGAGCGCCATTTGACTTTTTGAATGAAAAATTGGCTCCAATCTTTAGCGGACACCATGTCGCGTTTGGAGAGCCCCCGTGTGCCTAAACATTGGAGCTCCCCCACAAGTGACCCCATTTTGGAAACTAGACCCCCCAAGGAACTTATCTAGATGCATAGTGAGCACTTTAAACCCTCAGGTGCTTCACAAATTGATCCGTAAAAATGAAAAAGTACTTTTTTTTCACACAAAATTTCTTTTAGCCTCAATTTTTTCATTTTCACATGGGCAACAGGATAAAATGGATCCTAAAATTTGTTGGGCAATTTCTCCTGAGTACGCCGATACCTCATATGTGGGGGTAAACTACTGTTTGGGTGCACGGCAAGGCTCGGAAGGGAAGGCGCGCCATTTGACTTTTTGAATGGAAAATTAGCTCCAATCGTTAGTGGACACCATGTCGCGTTTGGAGAGCCCCTGTGTGCCTAAACATTGGAGCTCCCCTACAAGTGACCCCATTTTGGAAACTAGACCCCCCAAGAAACTAATCTAGATGCATAGTGAGCACTTAAAACCCCCAGGTGCTTCACAGACGTTTATAACGCAGAGCCATGAAAATAAAAAAATTATTTTTCCTCAAAAATGATTTTTAGCCCGGAGTATTTTATTTTCCCAAGGATAATAGGAGAAATTGGACCCCAAATGTTGTTGTCCAGTTTGTCCTGAGTACGATGATACCCCATATGTGGGGGTAAACCACTGTTTAGGCGCACGGCAGGGCTCGGAAGGGAAGGCACGCCATTTGGCTTTTTGAATGGAAAATTAGCTTCAATCATTAGCGGACACTATGTCGCGTTTGGAGAGCCCCTGTGTGCCTAAACATTGGAGCTCCTGCACAAGTGACCCCATTTTGGAAACTAGACCTCCCAAGGAACTAATCTAGATGTGTGGTGAGCACTTTGAACCCCCAAGTGCTTCACAGAAGTTTATAACGCAGAGCCATGAAAATAAAAAATTATTTTTCTTTCCTCAAAAATGATTTTTTAACCCACAATTTTTTATTTTCCCAAGGGTAACAGGAGAAATTGGACCCCAAAAGTTGTTGTCCAGTTTCTCCTGAGTACGCTGATACCCCATATGTGGGGGTAAACCACTGTTTGGGCACATGCCGGGGCTCGGAAGGGAAGTAGTGACGATTTGGAATGCAGACTTTGATGGAATGGTCTGCGGGAATCATGTTACGTTTGCAGAGCCCCTGATGTGCCTAAACAGTAGAAACCCCCCACAAGTGACCCCATTTTGGAAACTAGACCCCTCAAGGAACTTATCTAGATGTGTGGTGAGCACGTTCAACCCCCAAGTGCTTCACAGAAGTTTACAACGCAGAGCCGTGAAAATTAAAAAATCATTTTTCTTTCCTCAAAAAAGATGTTTTAGCAAGCAATTGTTTATTTTCACAAGGGTAACAGGAGAAATTGGACCCCAATATTTGTTTCCCATTTTGCTGTGAGTACGCTGATACCTCATATGTGGGGGTAAACCACTGTTTGGGCGCACGTCAGGGCTTGGAAGGGAAGTAGTGACATTTGAAATGCAGACTTTGATGGAATGGTCTGCGGGCGTCACGTTGCATTTGCAGAGCCCCTGATGTGCCTAAACAGTAGAAACACCCCACAAGTGACCCCATTTTGGAAACTAGACCCCAAAAGGATCTTATCTAGATGTGTGGTGAGCACTTTCAACCCCCAAGTGCTTCACATAAGTTTATAACGTAGAGCCATGAAAATAAAAAATAATTGTTCTTTCCTCAAAAATTATGTTTTAGCAAGTAATTTTTTATTTTTGCAAGGGTAACAGGAGAAATTGGACCCCAATAGTTGTTGCCCAGTTTGTCCTGAGTACGCTGGTATCCCATATGTGGGGGTAAACCACTGTTTGGGCGCACGTCGGGGCTTGGAAGGGAGGGCGCACGATTTGACTTTTTGAACGCAAGATTGGCTGGAATCAATGGTGGCGCCATGTTGCGTTTGGAGACCCCTGATGTGCCTAAACAGTGGAAACCCCTCAATTCTAACTTCAACACTAACCCCAACACACCCCTAACCCTAATCCCAACTGTAGCCATAACCCTAATCACAACCCTAACCCCAACACACCCCTAACCCCAACACACCCGTAACCCTAAATCCAACCCTAACCCTAATCCCAACCCTACCCACAACTGTAACCCCAACACAACCCTAACCCTATCCTTAACCCTAACCACAAGCCTAATCTTAACCCTATTTCCAACCCTAGCCCTAATTCCAACCCTAAGGGTACCGTCTCAAATAACGATTTACCACGTTCACGACCAGCGATACGACCTGGCCGTGATCGTTGGAAAGTCGTTGTGTGGTCGCTGGGGAGCTGTCACACAGACCGCTCTCCAGCGACCAACGATGCCAAGGTCCCGGGTAACCAGGGTAAACATCTGGTTACTAAGCGCAGGGCCGCGCTTAGTAACCCGATGTTTACCGTGGTTACCAGCGTAAAAGTAAAAAAAAAAAACGTACATACTCACATTTCGGTGTCCTTCAGGTCCCTTGCCGTCTGCTTCCCGCTCTGACTGAGTGCCGCCGTACAGTGAGAGCAGAGCGCAGCGGTGACGTCACTGCTGTGCTGTGCTCTCACTTTCCGGCCGGCAGACAGTCAGAGCGGGAAGCAGACGGCAAGGGACCTGAAGGACACCGAAATGTGAGTATGTACGGTTTTATTGTTTTTACTTTTACGCTGGTAACCACGGTAAACATCGGGTTACTAAGCGCGGCCCTGCGCTTAGTAACCCGATGTTTACCCTGGTTACAAGCGAACGCATCGCTGGATCGCTGTCACAACGATCCAGCGATGACAGCGGGAGATCCAGCGACGAAAGAAAGTTCCAAACGATCTGCTACGACGTACGATTCTCAGCAGGGTCCCTGATCGCTGCTGCGTGTCAGACACAGCGATATCATATGGATATCGCTGGAACGTCACGGATCGTACCGTCGTAGCGATCAAAGTGCCACTGTGAGACGGTACCCTAACTCTAATTCCAACCCTAACCCTAAGGCTATGTGCCCACGTTGCGGATTCGTGTGAGATTTTTCCGCACGATTTTTGAAAAATCCGCAGGTAAAAGGCACTGCGTTTTACCTGCAGATTTACAGCAGATTTCCAGTGTTTTTTTGTGCGGATTTCACCTGCGGATTCCTATTGAGGAACAGGTGTAAAACGCTGCGGAATCCGCACAAAGAATTGACATGCTGCAGAAAATACAACGCAGCGTTTCTGCACGGAATTTTCCGCACCATGGGCACAGTGGATTTGGTTTTCCATAGGTGTACATGGTACTGTAAACCTGATGGAAAACTGCAACGAATTCGCAGCGGCCAATCCGCTGCGGATCCGCAGCCAAATCCGCTGCGGATCCGCGGCCAATCCGCTGCGGATCCGCAGCCAAATCCGCACATGCCATAACCCTAACCCTACCCGTAACCCTAACCCTACCCGTAACCCTAACCCTAGTGGAAAACGAAAAAAATAAAAATATTTTCTTTATTTTATTATTCTCCCTACCTATGGGGGTGATAAAGGGGGGGGGGGGGGATTTATTATTTTTTTTATTTTGATCGCTGTGATAGAACCTACCACAGCGATCAAAATGTACTTGTAAGGAATCTGCCGGCTGGCAGATTCGGTGGGCGCACTGAGCATGTGCCCGCCATATTGGAAGATGGCGGCGCCCAGCGAGGAGACGTACGGACACCGGGAGGATCGGTAAGTATGAAGGGGTGGGGGGGGGGGGGTGGATTGGAGCACAGGGGGGGTGATCGGACCACAGGGGGGGTGAATTCAAACAAGGAGGGAGCGGACAGGAGGACGGGGGAGCCGGCAGGCGGACGGAGGGGACCGGACCCCATAACGGAGGACTGGGGGGGGCGATCGGTGGGTGTGGGGGGGGTCACTTAAGTATTTCCAGCCATGGCCGATGATATTGCAGCATCGGCCATGGCTGGATTGTAATATTTCACAATTTTTTTAGGTGAAATATTACAAATCGCTCTGATTGGCAGTTTCACTTTCAACAGCCAATCAGAGCGATCGTAGCCACGGGGGGGTGAAGCCACCCCCCCTGGGCTGAAGCACCACTCCCCCTGTCTCTGCAGATCGGGTAAAATGGGAGTTAACCCCTTCACCCGATCTGCAGGGACGCGATCATTCCATGACGCATATGCTGCGTCATAGGTCGGATTGGCACAGACTTTCATGACGCAGCGTATGCGTCAAAGGTCGGGAAGGGGTTAAACAAATATCAAAATAAATACATCTTGGATGGGGAGAGTAACAGTTTATAAGATGATTCTCCCAAGGTTACTCTACATTTTCAGACCGATTTCCCCTTATCATTTCTGCTTTTTGGATCCGAAAATTCCACAAACAGCTTTCTGAATTCTTATGGCAAAAGAAACCTTCAAGGATTGCAAAAACCCTTCTTTCCAGGACGTCATCCTGACAGCACTATGGAGGACGTCCTCCTCCCCCTTGCTGGGACAGGAAACACACGAGAGTACAAAAGGTCCGGTCCCACCCCCATTCCTCAGTGTTTTTCCTGTCCCTGCAAGGGACACATGAGAGAAGCTACGCAGCTTACCGGAGCTCAGGGGGATCGTGCGGCTTGCCAGATCCTTCCCCCTGTCAAGACGCTCAGGGCAGAAACCCTCCAGAGGGGGGTCCCTCTGCTCCAAAGACCAGCAGCCGCTCCTCCCGGTGGGGGGGCTCTCGGCTGCGGACGCGGTTCCCGAGGTCAGCAGCATCCAGCAGCGTGAACGCCGGGCTCTGACTCTTCCGGCGGAAGTTCCGGGGACCGCGTCACTTCCGGTTTGCGGCATCCGTTACCGTCACTTCTGGTAACGCTGGATGTACAGGGAAGGCGTGCGTTTCAGCGTGGGTCTCTGGTATCGTGGCGCTTTGGCAGTCGCTGCAGCGGTGACACTTTGGAGATCATGGAGAGCATGCCACCTGAGGATGGGGTAAGTGCGCAGAGCGCAAACTCCCCTAGCACCCCGGGAAAAAAGCCACCCTGTTACCTTCCCTATCTTATATCGTTTAAGGATAAGGGAACCCCAGCCGTCCCCCCTGGTCAAGCTAAGAGATCTGGAAAGGCCTCTGGGAAGTCCAGCAGATGTCCACTATGTAATGCAAAACTCCCGGACACCCATGGCAAAACCTTATGTGCAGATTGCACATCCAAGGTTATGAGAGAGGAGCAGCCCACCTTATTATCTGAGATGAGGTCCTTAATCAGAGAAGAGGTCCAGGCTTCCCTAGCTACCATGGTGGAAAAGCCCAGCCCTATGCCCAGTCGCAAAAGGGCCAGGCGGGAGTTGGATTATACTTCCGATGACAGGTCTGACTCTGAAGACCTCGTCTCTGAGGAAGAGGGCGAGCTTCCTTCCGGAAGCCAGGACCGTCAGAGAAAGTACCTTTTCCAGGTGGAGGACACAAATGAGCTGGTGCAAGCGGTGCGATGCACCATGCAAGTAGAAGAAACATCTAAGCCGCAATCCAGGCAGGACCTGATGTTTGGGGGACTTATGTCACGTCGGCAGACAGTCTTCCCGGTTAGCGAGCATATCAAGGCCATGGTGCTCGAAGAGTGGAAGGAGGCGGAACGTCGGCTGACACTGTCTAAAGACTTTAAGGCGCGCCTACCCTTTGAGCCTGATGACGTTAAGCTATGGGACGAGATACCCAAGGTGGATGTTCCGGTGGCGAAGGTTGCCAAAAAGACAGCTATCCCATTCGAGGACTCATCGACCTTGCGCGATCCAATGGATCGTAAGGCGGACATATTGCTAAAAAGAGCCTGGGAGTCGTCCGCGGCTCTGATTAAAACCAATATTGCAGCTACCTCGGTAGCGCGGTCTATGCACCTTTGGATGAGTCAATTAGAGGAGCATCTCTCTAATAAGACCCCAAGGGCAGAGATCCTAAACTCTCTTCCCATAATGAAATCTGCTACTGCTTTTCTATCCGACATGACGGCTGAATGCGTCAGATTTTTAGCCAGAAACGGATCATTGTCTAATGCGGCTAGAAGAGCGGTCTGGCTGAGGTCTTGGTCGGGTGATAATGCGTCCAAGACAAAATTGTGTTCAATCCCCTTCTCAGGCGCAAGGGTGTTTGGTCCCTCCCTCGATACTATCTTAGAGTCGGCTTCAGACAAGAAAAAAGGGTTCCCAGAGGACAAGCCTAAGAAGCTTCAGTCCTTTCGGAGAGGGTTTCCCTTTAGAAGACAGTCCGACTACAGGTCCGACTTCAGAGGGGGAAGGTCCAATAGAGGATTTATTAGGGGTTCCCGTGGCCACGGTAGTAAGAACAGGAGCTTCTTCTTCAGCCCCTCCTCTAAATCTAAATCCCAATGACGCCACTCTTATAGGGGGAAGGCTTCGCCATTTCGCGGTAAACTGGAGCAGAGTCACTCAAAATCAATGGGTCCTTCGCACTGTGTCAGAAGGCTACAGTATAGAGTTCTACTCCCCTCCACCAGACAGGTACATCGTACCTACGGTGGTTATGCAAGACTCTCCCATGCTAAAAGACTTAATGGACATGCTTTCCTCAAAAGTCATAATACCAGTACCACCGCTAGAGGTAGGCCAGGGTCACTACTCCTCCCTGTTCTCCATAACAAAACCGTCCGGCGACTCACGTACAATTGTAAATTTGAAGCCTCTGAATGCCTGGGTCAGGTACAAGAGGTTTCGCATGGAGTCCATCCGTTCTGCAATTCTTCTCATAGATCAGAACGCGGTAATGTGCACTCGATTTGAAGAGTGCCTAATATCAGGTCCCTGTCCATCATCTATCTCAGAGGCTTCTGAGGTTCGCGGTAGTTCTGCCGTCCGGGACCTGTCACTACCAGTTCCAGTGCCTGCCGTTTGGACTTGCCTCAGCACCTCGCGTGTTTACAAAGCTGGTGTCAGAGATAGTGGCTTTCTTAAGAAACCAGGGGATTATAATAGTCCCTTATCTCGACGACTTTCTTCTGATAGCAAGAACACCAGAGATCCTATCGGATCACAGGAACCGGACCATCGCGTTAATGGAACACTTGGGATGGATCGTCAACTGGCAGAAATCAGACCTGATTCCGGAACACAAAAAGGTCTTCCTGGGCGTCTGTCTGGATTCGGCAAACAGAATATCCCTACTGCCCGAATCCAAGCTGGAGACAATACAGATTCAGATCAGACTCCTACTAGAACGCAGAGTTTCAATAAGGATGGCCATGAGAGTACTAGGTCTAATGACGGCATGCATACCATGCGTAAGATGGGCACAATTCCATTCAAGACCACTACAGAGCTTAATCCTCTACAAGTGGGACCGTCGTCAATCTTCTCTGCACAGTATTTTATATCTACCAGATCCAGTACGAAGATCTCTCCTTTGGTGGACAGACCCAAAGAATCTAAGAATCGGGGTACTATGGACTACCGATCCCTACGTAGTGGTTACTACAGACGCCAGCGCCTGGGGCTGGGGAGCTCACTTAGAAGGAAGGATCTTCCAGGGACGATGGCCTCCAGAAGTAGCCGGCAACTCATCCAACTTCAGAGAGCTGTATGCTGTCTGGGAAGCCCTGAGAAGAAATCGTCGCACTCTGGAGAATCGTCATGTCAGGATATTGTCCGACAATGTGACAACTGTTTCCTTCCTAAAGCACCAAGGAGGCCCAAGGCACCATCTTCTCCAGGAGCTGGCGGGGAGAATATTCCGCTGGGCAGAAAGGTCGGTCCTTTCCATCTCTGCAGTCCATCTAGAAGGCTTCCAGAATGTCGTAGCAGACTACTTGAGCAGAAGAAGAGTGCTTGCAACAGAGTGGGAGCTCAACCAGGACATCTTCCAGGAGCTGTGCCGGCGTTGGGGCACTCCCAGTATAGACCTCTTCGCAAACAGGAGAAACTCGAAGGTCTCAAGGTTCTTCTCGCTGAACCCTCAGGATCTGCCGGAAGGGATAGATGGTCTAAGTCAAAGTTGGACGGAGCCCCTCTCATATGCATTCCCTCCTCTAGCATTAATCCCGGCTGTTCTCAGGAAGATCAAGGAAGAACAGGCTCGAGTAATCTTGGTAGTTCCATACTGGCCAAGAAGGAGTTGGTTCTCCCTTCTGGTAGACCTGGCGATAGAGAGTCCAGTGGAGCTCCCTCACAGACCAGATGTAATCCACCAGGGCCCAGTGTTCCATCCGGACCCAGAGAAGCTACATCTCTCAGCCTGGATCCTGAAAGGAACATCCTGAAAGCAAGAGGCCTGTCTGACCAAGTCATAACCACTATCAAGGCTAGCAGGAAGCCGGTCACGTCAACAATCTACTTGAAGATCTGGAGGCGTTTCTGTCTGGAGGGTGGCAGGTCTGAGGTTGCGGCAGGCACTCCCGACTTACCCAGAATTCTGGACTTTCTGCAGGCTGGGTTCGATAAAGGGCTCAGGCCGAGCACCTTGAAGGTGCAGATCTCGGCACTTAGCTCCTTCCTAGACTATCCTCTGGCAACTCACCCTTGGATAGTTAGATTTATCAGAGCCACCCAAAGATTGCGCCCCACCATTAGACAGTTATCTCCTCCCTGGGATCTTAACCTTGTCCTGAGATTCCTCTGCAAAAATAATTACGCATCGGCAGATAACATGTCCATTTCGGCCCTGACACGTAAAACGGCATTCCTAGTGGCGATCACCACGGCTAAGAGGGTGGGGGAAATCCAAGCCCTGTGTACAAGGGACCCGTACCTCCAGATTAGAGACGATAGCGTGATCCTTAAACTAGATCCCTCGTTCATTCCAAAAGTGGGAACTCTAAAAAATAGAAACCAGGAGATAGTGTTACCATCCTTTTGCTGTAACCCTTCTAATTCTAGAGCGGAAGCTCTGCATTCCCTTGATGTCAGACAGGCGGTCATCGACTACCTGTCAGCCACCAACTCATGGCGTATTGACCCAAATCTGTTTATTTTGTTTGGTGGTAAAAGTAAGGGAAAAAAGGCCTCTAAGGCCTCCATTGCTCGATGGATCACATCTGTGATCTCCGAGGCCTATCAGTCGGAGGGCATCCCTCCTCCAAAGGGTCTTCATGCGCACTCTACTAGAGGGATGGCTACTACTTGGGCTGAGAGGGCAGGCGCCTCTCTAGAGCAGATTTGCAAGGCCGCTACTTGGGCTAGTGCGAATACCTTTTGCAAACATTATAAACTTGATGTTCTGTCCGGTCAGCATACTGCATTCGGGAGAAAAGTTCTCCAAGCGGTAATCCCACCCTGAGGAGGTGCTTTGGTACTCTCCATAGTGCTGTCAGGATGACGTCCTGGAAAATAGGTATTAAGCTTACCGTTAATGATGTTTCCAGGAGTCCATCCTGACAGCACGGGTAATTCCCTCCCTGTTAATATAACTATGCTTTTGTAATATGAACCTAACATATGATGTAATATGTTCCTGATATATGGTGTTATGTTCTTTACCATTAAATATTATTTTTTTGCATCTCCCTTGAGGCGGTTCTTGTTACAACACTGAGGAATGGGGGTGGGACCGGACCTTTTGTACTCTCGTGTGTTTCCTGTCCCAGCAAGGGGGAGGAGGACGTCCTCCATAGTGCTGTCAGGATGGACTCCTGGAAACATCATTAACGGTAAGCTTAATACCTATTTTTCAGGAGCAAGGACAGAGGAGGCATGGCTGTACCCAATATTCAATCATCCTACGATTCAAATATCCTACAACGCAGAAAATGGCTTTTGAAAAACAACAAACAAAAGAGGGAGGAGGGACTGAGCCACAGTAGAAACCATCAATTGAGCTCTGAACTGGCGCAGCTTCTGGAGCCGCAGGCGAAGCCATCAACTGAGCTCTGAACTGGCGCAGCTTCTGGAGCCGCAGGCGAAGCCATCAACTGAGCTCTGAACTGGCGCAGCTTCTGGAGCCGCAGGCGAAGCCATCAACTGAGCTCTGAACTGGCGCAGCTTCTGGAGCCGCAGGCGAAGCCATCAACTGAGCTCTGAACTGGCGCAGCTTCTGGAGCCGCAGGCGAAGCCATCAACTGAGCTCTGAACTGGCGCAGCTTCTGGAGCCGCAGGCGAAGCCATCAACTGAGCTCTGAACTGGCGCAGCTTCTGGACCCGCAGGCTAAGCCATCAACTGAGCTCTGAACTGGCGCAGCTTCTGGAACCGCAGGTGAAACCATCAACTGAGCTCTGAACCCTGAAGCTGGAGATTTCTCACTTATTCATATCTGGAGACTAGCTGCACCACCTAACTAAAATGTATAAAGATTTGGGACCTCTAATTTTTGTCTGCAGCCTTTCAAAAATATATTTTGTATAAATATATTTTTTCTTTAATAAATCTGGGCCTTTGTGTATATGGTCATATATTGTAAACCACAAAGACATGAATTTGTTATTGTGCGGTATTATGAGCAGAAGCCCTCTTCCCATCAAAATTGTTTCAATCCTATTATATCACTGTGTACTTACAATTGCTCATTTTGCCGTTCTACCCAGCTGATTCTTCTCTTTTCTCTGCTCTATGTAGAAACAGGAAGTCTCTTGACCCTACATTTATCATTCCTCTCTTCAGCTTCTGACCCAGCTGCTCCCTCCTCTCCCTGCCATTGACTTTTGCAGTGACTTGTGACTCATGCAGGGAAAATTGATCTCCTGTTTCTACATAGAGCTTAGAAGGATTCAGCTAGTCAGTTTTTAATCACGTGATGTCATAGACCTAATAGAAAAGAGAAGAATTAGCTTGGTAGAAAGACAAAAGATAGATTTTTGGCATTTACAGTAAAATCTTTCTTGGAGCCTCCATTGTTGAACACGGATAACCATGAGTGTATGGTGCTGTCACTAGAAGGTTGTCACTAGGCATAAAAAGGATTAGCTCTTCCTCAGCAGTATACACCTACCAACAGACACAAAGCTTGTCAGTTAGTAAAAAGCAGTAGGAGAAGCAACCATAGAAACAAAAAAACATAAAGGCCCAACATATGCACAAAACGGGTAGAGTGCTGTGTCCCCCAATGACGACTGCAATAAAGAGATTTTACAGTGAGTACTACAAATCTGTCGTCTTTATCGCGTCATTGGGGGACACAGGTAACCATGGGATGTCCTAAAGCAGTCCCAAGGGAGGGAATAAAATAACTCTGAGAACTCGGATCAGACTGCGGATGATCGCTGTCTGCAAAACCTTTTTTCCCAGGCTGGCATCCGCCGAAGCATAGTTACGTATTCGGTAAAGGCTCACAAACACAAACGTGTTAGGGGAAAACCAGGTAGCTGCTTTACAATTTTGAGATGCAGAGGCCTGGTGATAAATGTCCCAGGAGCCTCCACCACCCGGGTGAAATGAGCCCTTACCCCCGGAGGGGGTGCTCTGTCCTTAACCAGATATGCTTCCAAAATAGCTGAACGAATCCAGCAATCAATGGTTGATTTTGAGCCAGGAAGACACCCCCCCTCCCCCCCCACGACAACCCTCAGGAATGACAAACAAAGAGTCAGGGTGCCGAAAAGGAGCTGTTCTAGAGGGGTAGAGTCGAAGAGCTCTGACCAGATCCAGCTTGTGGATAGTCCTTTCCAGGGGATGAACTGAAAAGGGGCAAAAGAAGGGAAGAACGATATCCTCATTGATGTGAAAAGAGGAAACTACATTTGGAAGAAACTCCTAAGGGCAACCTTGTCCAGAGAGCCGCCAGTTCCAAAACTCGTCTGGTGGACGAAAAAAAATGAAAGAAAGGAAGTTGTAATGTTCTAGATGGGTTCGAACGGAGAGTGCTGAAGGGCACATTGGAGCAAGTTAACGTTCCACAGATCTACCGGAGATTGATAAGGTGGAGCCAGATGAGCAACACCTTTGATTAAGGTTTTGACCTGGGGCCGAGACGCCAAATACCCCTGAAACAAAATCGAGAGGGCGGAGACATGGCCCTTAAGAGTGCTGAGGGAAAGCTTGCAATTAAGACCAGACTGGAGAAAGGATGGAAGTGAGAAGGACTTGGGAGCCGACTGAATGTCCTCACCAGTGAAAATAGGCCCTCCAGATTCTATTATAAATGCAAGAAGACATACAAGTACATCTCACAAAATTAGAATATCATCAAAAAGTTAATATATTTCAGTTTTTCAATACAAAAAGTGAAACTCCATATTATATAGTCATCACCAACAGAGTGATGTATTTCAACTGTTTATTTCTGTTAATGTTAATGATTATGGCTTACAGCCAATAAAAACCCAAAAGTCATCTCAGTAAATTAGAATATTTTATAACACCAGCTTGAGAAAATTATTTTAAAATCCAATATGTTGGTCTACTAAATTGTATATTCAGTAAATGCACTCAATACTTGGTCGGGGCTCCTTTGGCATCAATTACTGCATCCATGTGGTGTAGCATGTAGGCGATCAGCCTGTGACACTTCTGAGGTATTATGGAAGACCAGGTTGCTTTGATAGCAGCCTTCAGCTTGTCTGCCTTTCTGACATTTCCTGGCGCCTGCGCACTGCAGTACTTTGCTCTGCCCTCAACAGGGCAAACAAAGTACGTCGGAGCCGCAGCGTGAAGACAAGAAGAAGAGGATGTCATCGTAAGAAGATGAGAGGCCCCGGACCACGACGCCCATCGAACCTGGACCGCAGCGGGACCGCCCCTGGGTGAGTATAATCTAAGCTCACTTTTTGTATTGAAGAACTGAAACAAATTAACTTTTTGATGATAATCTCATTTTGTGAGATGCACCTGTAGACTTTCTCACACTGGTCTGTATGACCTGAGGTGGAAAAAAAAACAAAAAACCTTCCTTCAGAACTACGGCCTCAACAGCCATGCCCTTGAATTCAGCGAATGATTCTAGTGGAAGAGGGGACAATGCGAAAGGAGATCCAGATGGTCTGGAAGTTTCCAGGGAGTGTCTGCTGGCATGCTTACTAGCCCGTCTGGGGCCACCAGAATTACAGGTACTCCTTCTGACTTGATCTTCTTGACAACTCTTTAAATCAAGGGAAGAGAGAGAAAGAGATATGGAAGGTGAAAGAGAGACCAAGACAGGACCAGGGCACTGTGACAAATCCCAGAGGGTCACAGGACCTGGCTACGAAGTGAGGCGCTATGTCATTCATCCGAGACGCCTTCAGATCAATGTTGGGAGTGCCTCATTTCAGACAGATCTGGTCAAATACTTCGGGTTTGAGTGACCACTCGCCTGAGGCAAGACCCTGGCAACTTGGAAAGTCGGCAGCCCATTTTTCTACCCCCAGAATGTGAACCGCTGAGATTTCTGTTGCATGATTTTCGGCCCACACTAGTGTCCTGGAGACGTCCACCAGAACAGATCTGCTATGCATTCAACTTGGTGGTTTATGTACGCCACGGCCGTGGCTTTGTCTGACTGGATGCGAACCAGATGGCCTTTAATGAGATCCTTGCCCTGATCTCCAGGAGATTGGTAGGGTAAATTCCCAAGGTCTCCAGCGGCCCTGGGCTGTGTGATGCAGAAAGACCACTCCCCAACCGAGGAAACTTTCATTGGTTGTGACGACCTTCCAATGGAGAATAAGAAAGGATCTCGCAAGGCAAGTGAAGAGCCCACCATGGTAATGACTGACACACACGAGGGGGTGGGGTAATGGGATAATCCAAGGACTACACCTTCTTGTTCCATGCTGACAAGAGGGCTGAAGTGGATGGGTATGGAATTGGGAAAAGGGCTCTGCCTCCATTGCCTTGATCATCTTCCCCAGCACACTCATGCAGAGTCAAAGGGGGTGAGAGGATGGGCGTTTCAGAGAACAGATTCCCAGATGGAGAGCTGATCTCTTCTCTTCTTTGAGAAAGACGGCATGGGTGATGTCGAACAACATTACTAGGAAAATAATTTGTTGCGCCGGGGTCAGCGAACACTTAGTCTTGTTGACTATCCAGCCAAGCCGGGCAAGTGTCCAGGGTAATCTGAAGACTCTGGCAACAGTCTCAGAAGAAAGGCCCCTTGATTTAAAGGTCATCGAAGTAAGGGATAATTAGAATCCCTCTGGATCGCAGAATGGCCATGACTGATGCCATCACCTTCGTGGACATCCTGGGAGCAGAGGCTAGACCGAATGGGAGAGCTCTGAACTGCAAATCTGTGAAATTGATGCAATGCACAAATCGGAATGTGGAGATGCGTGTCCTGAATGTCCAGAGAAACTCCTCGTGTTCCGTGGAGGCAAATGCCAAGCGAAGGGACTCCATTTGGAAATGGCGGAGACGCACGCGTCGGTTCATACGCTTGAGGTCCAGGATCGGACGGAGGGACAATGAAAAGATTGGTATAGAAACCAGAAAAATGTTCTTGGGAAGGAACGGGAACAATGACTCCTGCATGTAGGAGAGAGGAAATGGCTTGAAACTTACCTGGGACCTGAGCTGGTAGTGTTGGCGGATGAGACATAAAGAACCAGTTCCCAGGGAGGGATGAGAATTCTATCTTTTAGCCAGAAGTCACTATCTCTCTGACCCAAGCATCGTCGACTACTGACGCCATGCGTCCTGAAAGAAAAAAAAACGGCCACCCACCCTGGGAGGCGGCCCAGATGGATATGACCAGTCATGCTGAAGAAAACCAATTTGATCGGGACCCAGAGGACTTTGAGGGACAACTCTTGGGACACCAGTTAGGGTCTGGCTTAAAAGATGGCTTGCGTCTCTCCCACTGGGAGGGCGGAAGGACTTGCTGGGAGGAGGTCTATGTAGGAGTGAAATTGCCAAAAACACGGAATTGAAACGGGTGCTTGGGTTGTGGGAGGGAGGTTCTCTTACCCCCTGTAGCGTCAAATTATCTGATAGTTTGGTGCCGAAGAGGCTCGCCCTTGAAAGGGAAGTTTAGTAAGAGACTTCTTGTAGTCTGAATCCTCCAGGCCTTGAGCCAGAGAATTCTCTAAACCGCAATGATATTGCTAGTAACACAGGTAGAGCAGCTAGGAGCAGATGTGGTCCGCAACGTCTGCCAGTTCGTCGGGAGGGATGGACGATAGTATGCCCTGCCCTGACGGAGGAGTTTGCCAGGCGGAAACCAATTTGGCCACCCACGTGGAAGCAAATGCAGGATGAGGCTCCTGGCGCATCCCTCTGAAGGCAGATTTGGCTAAAGCTTTGACCTGTCGGTCAGTAGAATCCTTAATGGAGGAGCCATCTGGAAGTGACAGACAGTCTTGGTGGACAGTCGTGAAACTGGCGGTTTGACAGCCAGTAACTCAAACCACTTAGTAACGAGATTAGTGATAAGCGGCTATAAGATATCCATCTGTTTTCTACGTGAGAACCATGTCTCCGGGTGTTCCCATTGTTTCAACCATATCCTGGATTTTGGTGGTCTGGTCCTTGTCATTCTCTGAATCTGACCGCAGGGCCACCTCCGAAGAGAAGGCGTGGGACATCGAGTGCATCTTGGAGGATGTGGACAGGGATGGAGAGCTGGATGAGGAGCTCATGTATGTCCGCTTCTTAGACCTAACTCTGGATCTGCCCTTGAGAGTGGTGACAGGGGGCCCTGCGAATCGTCTTGAGGAGCGGTCGTGGCACTAGTGGCAGCGGGTGACCTTTGGTGAGGTCAGACAGAGCTACGGCCCACTTCGGGGGAGGGTGTGTAGACTTGTCCCAGGCAGCGGAGGGTTCCTGTGATGCCAGCATGGTAGGAGTGTAGGACTGACAGTAGGCCGAAACTTTACAAATGGCACAGACGTAGTGGATGATAGTGGGGGGAGGGACGGGAGCGAGACCCCCCCCCCTTTCCAGGTGTGGGCATATGTCAAGGCCTTGGGAATACTGCTGAGTAAGGTGCCTAGCAAGAAAAAAAGAAACCTGGACAGAGCCTACCGTCCTAGAAGAGTGGTGGTACCCTGGACAGCGCCGTGCAGAGGAGCTCTGTAGTGAGAGACTGATCTGCAGGGGAGCAGCTGCAGATGGAACACTAACTGTAGAGCAGAATGCTACGGAAGGAAGTACCATTACTGATGGCTGGCGTTCTGCCGACTGACAGAACAGAGCGTGGAGGAGGAAATGGCGGGCAGACCACGCTGAGATCACAGCGAGGTGCCGGCGCTGCCGATAGGAGGAAGTGGAGAAGGTGCATGCTGGAGCCTCGCTGATTGGCTGAGGGCATGAACTGATGGCCGAAAATGATACCCGCCCATTGATTGGAGTGTTTGAAAAACAAGCGCGAAGAGGTTGCCGTGCGATGACGGGAGGGCCTGGCAAAGGAAAAAAAGGTGCGCTAGTACAAGCGCGGCTGGAGCTGGAATATTTGAAAATGGCGCCCTACTCAGAGCATCGGCAGGATCTCTGATGCATCTCCTCCACCTGTGGAGGAAGAGGGACAGTACCTTTCTATAGCTGAGTTCCGAATTCTTTGCAGTTTTGAGGATGGCATCAGGGGTCCCACTTGAGAAAGGGGGCTTCTTGGTATTGATAAAGCATCTTCCTTCCCACACCGTCACACTGCAGAAGACAGTTTCAGAGGGAATGTCACCTGCGTGGGTCCCCCAGTATTTTTGATAACCAGCCAGGCAAAGCTCACAGCTGGGGGCTGCAACCCTCAGCTGTCCGCTTCAACAAGGCTGGTTATCAAGAATATGGGGCTCCTTAAGCCATATTTTTTAATTGTTTAAATAATTTAAAAAACACGGCGTGACAATGAGCCTAGCTAAAGCATGCAGCTGGGGACTGGTATTCTCAGGCTGGTAAGGGGCTATGGATATTGCTTCCCCCCAGCCTAAAAATAGCAGCCCGCAGCTGCCCAGAAAAAGCACATCTATTAGATGCGCCAATTCTGGCGCTTTGCCCGGTTCTTCCCACTTGCCCTGTAGCGGTGGAAAGTGGGGTTAATATTCGTGAGGTTGATGTCGCCTTTGTATTGTCCGGTTACATCAAGCCCACGGCTTAGTTATGGAGAGGCGTCTGTAAGACCTCTGTATCTCAAGGTTTCACACCATTGTACTCCCACTCCTAGGCCCATTGTGTGGATGGGAATAATAGAACCTCAACACAGGGGTCTCACATCAGCCTCAGGTGATGGAATATGCTTTGTTCTGTGAGCTAAAGAATAATGTTTAAGGGTTGAGGGAGAAATTGACACAGGGTTGAATCAAGTAGTGGTTGGAGTGATTTCGATGTGAGAAGATCCGAGCTGGGATGGATGGATGGACTATGGAGTTTTGGAGATCTCAGATGGGAAACTTGTGAACTGAGGACATTATATGTTGGCCATCTACATGGATTTGTTGTACAACCATGGATTTATGAATCAAAATAGTTGCATCGTTAACATGCCTAGGTGATTATCACAACCTCAGATCTTCACACCCTCTATTCTTGATAACCAGCCTTGTTGAAGCTGACAGCTGAGGGTTGCAGCCCCCAGCTTTGAGTTTTACCTAGCTGGTTATCAAAAATACTGGGGTACCCACGCAGGTTTTTTTTTTTTATTGTTATTATTATTTACAGCGCAGGAGTGTCTGATAAATACTTCCATCCACCAATCCTGCACTCACTGTTATTAGCAGCTGCAGGTGTCAGATGAGGGGAGCAATAGTCCCATCAGCTGACACCAGTGACCGGAGAAAAACTTTATACCTCCCATCACAGCTGAGCGCTTATGCTGCCCTTTGACAGTGTGGGAACTGCGGCTCTCTGACCGTCGGGGATGATTTCACCACCGATCAGAAGCGGTGTTTGCTGCGCTGCCAAGCACATGACAGCAGGCCAAACACCCGAACAGTAACACTGACTTCCTGGTGAAGTACTTTCCCGAACAGTAGGTGTTCGGTACGGACACCAAACTTTACTGTTCAGGTTCGCCCATCTCTTTTCACAAGTCTAGACCTCTAAATGACAATTTGTACCTGTCCATTTATATGACGTCCGAGATCATTGTATTTAGGATTAGTTTTGTTCATGTTTTGCAGGAAACCGTCCTGGATGAAAAACATCACGTGGCTGTAGCTTTAGTGGGCAAAGACTCAAATAAGCTCCCCAAATCACAGGTGCAGTAAGAACTTTCCTCTTATATTACAGTATAATTTATTGGATTGTTCTGAGACATCACAAAATATCAGTAGGTGATTCCAAAATTGTAGGCAAATTAAGCTGTTTGTAGAATGAAAAGAATTCTCCATTGTCCCAAATGACCATAATATATTTAATATATCCAATAAAGGGGTGGAGGGTTTTTTTTCCTTTTAAATCAGTGATTCTGGGTCCGATCATTACCATCTTTATTTTCTGGAGTATTTTAGTCTGACCTCTCCCTATTACTATGTATTTTTTTCTATATATTTACTAATAATCTTTATTCCATTGTTAAACTTTTCTTTGCTCCTACTTTCCCCTTTCCCTTTATTGGATACATTACATACAGTTGCATCTCACAAAATTAGAATATCACCCAAAAGTTAATTTATTTCAGTTCTTCAAAATAAAAAGTGGAATTCATATTATATAGAGTCATTACATAGTGATCTATTTCACGTGTTTATTTCTGGTAATGATGATTATGGCTTTCAGCCAATGAAAACCCAAAAGTCATTATCTCAGTAAATTAGAATACTTTATAACACCAGCTTGAGAAAAATATTTAAAAATCCGAAATGTTGGCCTACTGAAATGTATGTTCAGGAAATTCACTCAATACTTGGTCGGGGCTCCTTTTGCATCAATTACTGCATCAATGCTTCGTGGCATGGAGGCGATCAGCCTGGGGAACTGCTGAGGTGTTATGGAAGCCCAGGTTGCTTTGATAGCAGCCTTCAGCTCGTCTGCATTGTTGGGTCTGGTGTCTCGTCTTCTTGACAATACTCCATAGATTCTCTATGGGGTTAAGGTCAGGCGAGTTTGCTGCCAATCAAGCCCAGTGATACTGTTGTTTGTAAACCAGGTATTGGTACTTTTGGCAGTGTGGACAGGGGCCAAGTCCTGCTGGAGAATTAAATTTCCATCTATAAAAAGCTTATCGGCAGAGGGAAGCATGAAATGCTCTAACATTTTCTGGTAGACGGCTGTGCTGACTTTGGTCTTGATAAAACACAGTGGACTTACACCAGCAGATGACATGGCTCCCCAAACCATCACTGATTGTGGATACTTCACACTGCTGTTATAGGGGGCTCCAGACTGCTGTTATAGGGGGCTCCAGACCCCTGTTATAGGGGGCTCCAGACTGCACATCCAGACTGCTGTTATAGGGGGCTCCAGACTGCTGTTATAGGGGGCTCCAGACCCCTGTTATAGGGGGCTCCAGACTGCACATCCAGACTGCTGTTATAGGGGGCTCCAGACTGCTGTTATAGGGGGCTCCAGACCCCTGTTATAGGGGGCTCCAGACTGCACATCCAGACTGCTGTTATAGGGGGCTCCAGACTGCTGTTATAGGGGGCTCCAGACCCCTGTTATAGGGGGCTCCAGACTGCACATCCAGACTGCTGTTATAGGGGGCTCCAGACTGCTGTTATAGGGGGCTCCAGACCCCTGTTATAGGGGGCTCCAGACTGCACATCCAGGCTGCTGTTATAGGGGGCTCCAGACTGCTGTTATAGGGGGCTCCAGACCCTTGTTATAGGGGGCTCCAGACTGCACATCCAGACTGCTGTTATAGGGGGCTCCAGACTGCACATCCAGACTTCTGTTATAGGGGGCTCCAGACTGCTGTTATAGGGGGCTCCAGACTGCACATCCAGACTGCTGTTATAGGGGGCTCCAGACTGCTGTTATAGGGGGCTCCAGACTGCTGTTATAGGGGGCTCCAGACTGCACATCCAGACTGCTGTTATAGGGGGCTCCAGACTGCTGTTATAGGGGGCTCCAGACTGCATATCCAGACTGCTGTTATAGGGGGCTCCAGACTGCACATCCAGACTGCTGTTATAGGGGGCTCCAGACTGCACATCCAGACTGCTGTTATAGGGGGCTCCAGACTGCTGTTATAGGGGGCTCCAGACTGCACATCCAGACTGCTGTTATAGGGGGCTCCAGACTGCTGTTATAGGGGGCTCCAGACTGCATATCCAGACTGCTGTTATAGGGGGCTCCAGACTGCACATCCAGACTGCTGTTATAGGGGGCTCCAGACTGCACATCCAGACTGCTGTTATAGGGGGCTCCAGACTGCACATCCAGATTGCTGTTATAGGGGGCTCCAGACTGCACATCCAGACTGCTGTTATAGGGGGCTCCAGACTGCACATCCAGACTGCTGTTATAGGGGGCTCCAGACTGCACATCCAGACTGCTGTTATAGGGGGCTCCAGACTGCACATCCAGATTGCTGTTATAGGGGGCTCCAGACTACACATCCAGACTGCTGTTATAGGGGGCTCCAGACTGCTGTTATAGGGGGCTCCAGACTGCACATCCAGACTGCTGTTATAGGGGGCTCCAGAGCACACATCCAGACATTGTACACAGCAGCATGTTCGTCTGACACATGATGATGGGCTGCTGAGAATAATGATTTTTAAGAAGGCTTAAAAATTCACTCCCCAAAGAAGCATTTTTCATACCTTTTTGCTGATTGACATATTGGCAGCCTGTTTACAGGCCGATAATCTGGAAACGAGTGATTCTTCTTGATAATCTGCCAGTTTACATTCACACTTATAAGAACCTTAAGAATTTTATTCAACTACTTCGAAGTTCCTACTCTGAGGTATTTCTTGTTAAGTGACCTTCTTTAACGCTTCATTGGGGGACACGGTTAACCATGGGTGTATGCGGCTGTCTCTAGGAGGCTGACACTAGGCAAAAAAGGAAATTAGCTCCTCCTCAGCAGTCTACACCCTCTGACCGGCACTAAGCTCGTCATTTTAAGCTTAGTGTCTGTAGGAGGCAGACCTGGATCTAATTCCTGTTCTGTCTTTTCCTTTTTAGGTCACCCTGTTGTGATTTATTATTAATCTTTTCCCCTTTTTCATTGAGGTTCTCTTCTACAAGGTAACAGGGTGTAATTTCTCACCTTCTTTTCCCCAAACACGAGCGACCAAGAGAACAGTGTGGTGTCAACCCACGTAGTCCTCTCTCGGATCTGCTCATCAGGACTTTATCCCGTCACCTGAGGGTGTTTCAGGGCGATTCCAGGTGGTCGGTCCTACCCTGTTTCCTGCCTTCTCCTTGGAGCGGGCTGTGAGGAAGACAGTGGTCACTTGCTAGTGGCCCTCCACCTTTTTAGGGGTCGTCGTTGTCTTCTACACCATCCAGGACCAGATGAAGCGGAAACAAGCATGTTATCTCCTAGTGACCCCCCCCTCCTCCTCACCAGGGACTCCTGATGCCATTTTCATATACGTGAAGAAGGCATCGGGACTCACATTTCTGGAGTTGTCCTTCTTTCTCCTCACAGTCCCTCTGCATGGCAGTGGGGGTGTATCGGTGGAGCCTATGGCACTCCAAGGCGCCACGATAGAAGCTCCATGGCTTCTTAACTTTGTCACCATTCATTATGGGATTCATGGCAGCTCTGGTTCTGTAGTAATTTACATGTTTTTTCCATTTTGGTCCAACTAGAGTTAATGTCAGTCTCTCGCTGGCAGCTTTTTTTAGGATGATCAGCTGATGTTGGTTGGTAACCTCTCCCACCTTCCTTTAAATGGTCACATGACTCATCAGCTTATCTTCAGTAATAGAGTTCTATGCAGATCAGCAACCGTTTTGTAGCTCTCCTGTGACCTTGGTGTTGCTGCAACTGTGAGACTGCAGATTCCTGGTGCCGTATTCTCTACTGCTTGGAATCAGTGAGTGGCTTCCTGCGTTTTTTTTTCCCCTTATGAGAGAGTTAGTCTCTCCTTCCCTGGTGATTGGTCCACGCCCCCTTCCGCGTCCTTGCTTTCTTTTCTGGCCTCTCACAGGGCTCTGATACTGGAAAATTCCCCGCCCTCAGCGGGCCACCCAATCAGCTGGCGAGACCCTGCATGCTCCCTATTTTTTGCCTATAGGATCTACTGGCTCCTTTCTGTAGGATCCTGCAGTGGGCATTGCCCGGGACCACCCCCTGCTTCTCTTGCACTCCGGCTCTGTCTCTGCAGCTCCCAGCCTCAGCTCTGGGGTCACAGCAACTCTACTCTCTGCCTGCAGCTCCAGCAGATCAGCGCTGACAAGGCCTTCCTCTTCAGGACCGGGTAGGCTCTGTCCAGGCTGCATCTTTTTCTTTTCTTTTTTTCAGAGGCTTTGCCTTCCGCAGCATTAGCCTCAGGCCCTTACATATGACCAGACCTAGGGCGCCGCACTCCTGTCCCTTCCCGACTGTCATTCACTACACCTGTGCCCTCTGCAAAATGAAGTGGCCCTCAGGCCAGTCATAGGCCTTCTACCAGACCTGCACCCTTTCCACCATGCTAGCATCTCTGGAGACGAGCACAACCCCTCCCCCAGAGCAGACTGTTGGTATCTTTCAATCAATTTCTGACCTAGCCAGGCTGTCAGTCTCTGGTGCAGGCCCTAGAATGCTTACTTAACTTGTCTACAGGAACCAGTGCTCCATACATTTATCAGGACGATTCGCAGGCACCTCAACACCACCCTCAGAAGAGCAGATCAAGGACTAAATCAAAAAGCGGGTTTACTGCAGCTCCTCATCCAGCTCTCCATCAGTCTACTTCCTCCAAGATGCCCTCGGTATCCCATGCCTCCTCCCCTGAGGTATCCTGGGGGTCCAAACCAGAGTCCCAGTCAGACTTTGAGCTTGACACGGATCAGACCTCCAAGCTTCAAGATGTGTTCGACAGCCTCATATTGGCTGTTAACAAGGCTTTTAATATTAAGGAGGATGAGGTTCCCCCCCATGATCACTCCGTCTCATTCAAAAGGGGTAAAACTCCCTCCTCGGACACTTTCCAATCACAAGAAGTTTGATGGAATCTTTACTAAACATTGGAAACATCCGACAAAGCTCTTTTCTGGTAGAAAACAATTGGATATCCTATATCCCTTTAGTTCAGACCTCATTAACTAACAAACAAAGTCATCGGCCGTAGATCCGCCAGTCTCCTGTCTGTCCACCAAAACGGTTCTGTCTCTGCCTGATGGTGCCTTTTTCAAGGACTCCTCTGACAGGCAGATCGACTCACTAGCCAAGTCAGCCTTTGAGGCTGCAGGCGCTACCCTCTTCCCCACCTTCGCTTTCACCTGGGTAGCCAAGTCTGTTTCCCCCTGGGCAAAACTCTCCGACAAGATATTTTATCGACAGTCTTCCTTCACCACACAGTCAAGGGTTGCTGGAATTTTCTGGAGGCCTCCCGATCAATCTACTGGAAATCAGAGCAATCTGCATCTCCCTTCTCCACTGGCAGGATCTTCTTGCAGGATATCCAGTGTGCGTTCAATCAGTCAACACTACAGCCATGGCATACATAAATCACTAGGGCGGAATGCTCATCAAGTCCGTTATGATGGAGATAGAGGTTTCTGTTTTTGGCAGAGCGCCGTGTCCCAGCAATATCTGCAGTGCACAACCCAAGGGTGAACAATTGGGCCGCCAACTTCCTAAGTTGTCAGGGTCTCTCCTCAGGAAAGTGGTCCCTTAACCACATTCTTTGACCAAAACTGTCAGAGATGGGGCACCCCCCAACATCGACCTAATGGCGTCACGGATGAATCACAAGGTGCCTCACTTTGTAGCCAGGTCTTGCGACCTACTGGCGATCAGCTACAACTCCCTGGTCATTCCATGGTCTCAATTTCAGCTTCCTTACCTCTTTCCTCCTCTACTGTTTTATCCTGAGACTCCTCAAGAAAATCAAAGCGGAGGGAGTTAAAATAATCCTGGTGGCCTCAGACAGGCCCAGAAGGGCTTGTTGTGCAGAGTTAGTCAATTTGCTTGCAGACGCTCCCTGGAAACTTCCAGACCGTCCAGACCTACTCTCACAAGGTCCCCTCTTCCACTGGAGTTCTCAGTCTGAATTTAATGGTATAGCCATTAAAGCCTTTATTCTGAGGGAAGTAGGTTTCTCATCCCAGATTGTACAGACCATGATAAGCGCACAAAGGCCACATCCTCACGTTATCACTGGTATTAGAAGGCCTTTTTTTCATTGATGTGAAGACAACCACTCAGCTCCTATGTCTTTTTTACCCGTCTACCCATCCTCGTTTTTCTCCAGTCAGGCCTTGACTCCGGGCTTTCAGTACCCTTAAGGGTCAGGTCTTCGTGCTTTCAATTCTTTGTTAACAAAATTTGGCTTCTCGTCCCCAGGTCAAGACCTTCCTCCAGGGAGTTGCTCGCCTGGCACCTCTGTATCGTCCTCTGGTAGACCCTGTGGTGTCTTAATCTAGCAACCTCCTTTCGAACCCATTCAGGACATTCCGTTTTCCTTTCTCTCCTGGAAGGTTGCCTTTTTGGTAGCCATCACATCCATTAGAAGAGTCTCTTAACTGGCAGATATCTCTTGCCTGTCTCCGTTCCTTGTTCTCCATCAGAACAAGGTGGTTCTCAGACCCGTCCCTTCCTTCCTAAGGTGGTTTCCTCCTACAATAATGGAGACATTATTCTGTCTTCTTTCTGCCCAGCTCCAGTTCATCCCCTTGAAAAGTTTCTTCACAAGCTGGACCTGGTCAGAGCCCTATGTTTCTACCTTTCAAGAACCACTTCTTTCTAATGCTCTGACGCCTTGTTCATCATCCCTGAGGGTTGTCGTAAGGGTCTTCCTGCTTCCAAATCTACAATCGCCTGCTGGATTTGCCTGGCTATACTAGAGGCATATCGTGTTAAAGACAGACAACCCCCTCCGTGTGTAAGGGCTATCTCCACCCTGGCAGTGGGCGCCTACTGTGCCGTTAGCCACAAGGCCTCTGCATCTCATGTTTGCAAGGCTGTGACTTGGTCCTCTCTGCATACTTTCGCGAGGTTCTATAGAATTCATACTCTCCTTTTGGCTGATGCAGGTCTGGGGAGAAAGGTCCAGCAGGCAGCAGTCGCCCACCGTCGGACCTAATTTATCCAAGTTATTCTGTTCCATCCCTCAGCTTTAGGATGTCCCATGGTTACCTGTGTCCTCCCAATGAAGCAATAAAAAAAGAAGGATTTTTGGTACTCACCGTAAAATCTTTCTTGAAGCCTTCATTAGGGAACACAGCACTCTCTCTGGGTTGTGCTTATGTTGGGCACAATGTATTATTGTTGCTTCTACTACTGCTTTTTTACTAATTGACTAGCTTTGTGCCAGTTGATTTGTGTATACTGCTGAGGAGGAGCTGCTTTTTTTTTGCCTAGTGTCCACCTCCTAGCGACAGCAGCATACACCCATGGTTACCTGTGTCCCCCAATAACGGCTCCAAGAAAGATCTTATGTTGAGTATCAAAAATCCTTCTTTTTTTCTTATATCTTCCTTTTTTTTACTTTTTAATTTTTATAATTAGAATACATATGGCTGCCTGTGTGAAGATGTCGTCCTGTACATTTAATTGAATGCATCTGTTTATTCTGCAGGAGGGAACATTATTCACAGTTCTCACTTATGAAGATCTCATGGCATCTTCACTTCCAATTACACCCGAGGATCCGGATTACTGGGATAACTTTCAATCCAAACAAGAATTTCCCCGGCGTCAGAACTCTACAGCAAAGGCCAAAACTGAAACCTGAGGACAACTTTTATTTCCTCTGTGTGTATTGATACAACAACAAAAAAAGTCAAATTGAACATAATTTGACACAAAACCACCATAATGGGCCGGCCAAAATTGTTTGCACCCTGAATTTATTATTTTGTTGCAGACCCTTTGGACTAAAGGCTGCCTGTCTGCGGTGTCCTGACGTCTGCCTGTCTGCGGTGTCCTGACGTCTGCCTGTCTGCGGTGTCCTGACGTCTGCCTGTCTGCGGTGTCCTGACGTCTGCCTGTCTGCGGTGTCCTGACGTCTGCCTGTCTGCGGTGTCCTGACGTCTGCCTGTCTGCGGTGTCCTGACGTCTGCCTGTCTGCGGTGTCCTGACGTCTGCCTGTCTGCGGTGTCCTGACGTCTGCCTGTCTGCGGTGTCCTGACGTCTGCCTGTCTGCGGTGTCCTGACGTCTGCCTGTCTGCGGTGTCCTGACGTCTGCCTGTCTGCGGTGTCCTGACGTCTGCCTGTCTGCGGTGTCCTGACGTCTGCCTGTCTGCGGTGTCCTGACGTCTGCCTGTCTGCGGTGTCCTGACGTCTGCCTGTCTGCGGTGTCCTGACGTCTGCCTGTCTGCGGTGTCCTGACGTCTGCCTGTCTGCGGTGTCCTGACGTCTGCCTGTCTGCGGTGTCCTGACGTCTGCCTGTCTGCGGTGTCCTGACGTCTGCCTGTCTGCGGTGTCCTGACGTCTGCCTGTCTGCGGTGTCCTGACGTCTGCCTGTCTGCGGTGTCCTGACGTCTGCCTGTCTGCGGTGTCCTGACGTCTGCCTGTCTGCGGTGTCCTGACGTCTGCCTGTCTGCGGTGTCCTGACGTCCGCCTGTCTGCGGTGTCCTGACGTCCGCCTGTCTGCGGTGTCCTGACGTCCGCCTGTCTGCGGTGTCCTGACGTCCGCCTGTCTGCGGTGTCCTGACGTCCGCCTGTCTGCGGTGTCCTGACGTCCGCCTGTCTGCGGTGTCCTGACGTCCGCCTGTCTGCGGTGTCCTGACGTCCGCCTGTCTGCGGTGTCCTGACTTGTTTGTAGTTTCCAGTATTCCACTTGTCTACCTGTGGTTTCCAGCACCTCTATTCACCAACCTGCTGCACCAATGGCCGTGGTCCATGTGCCCACCTGGACCTTGGCCTTACAGGATCCATCTCACCCAGTGTGCCCTGTGAACTTCTCATAACGGTGCTTATTTTGCGGATAAGTGTCTTCCGAAGTGCTGCTAAATTTTGTGCGCCTTGTTTGAAGCTTTGAGTTCATTTCTGGAATGGGTAGGATGTGATGGTGCCAGGATATCATTGATAATTCATTAACATAAGATAATGGGAATTGGTGTCACCATCTTCGGGTAAATAGGGGGTTTTATTGGGTGAAGATGCTATGGTGGTTGGAGATGCTGTTGAATTTTGGTTGCTCCATTCCTAAAAAGGAGCACATGGCTGAAGGGTCATTGTAGATGCATTGAGAAGGGTCTATTATATGTCCAGCGGCAGAAACGGCACATATAGGCGCACTATTAAAACACAGGGCTGGTACTTGTTTCCTGGTATCAGTTTTCAGCAGTGCTTGAGAAATTTGTGGTCAGAGCCAGATTATCCCCTCATTCATTTAGAATTGGGGCCACAATGGAAGCTGAGCTACAAGTCCTGCATTCTGAAGTGATGTCGAAAATAGGCAGGTGGGAGTCTAGGTGATACACGCTATACGAGCGTATACCTCCTGGCTGCCCACTGTGTTTTATAGTGCTTGACTATGCAGCTGCCATTTCAGGCCCTAAAGTGCTAAGCATGAATAAACTACAGCAATGCATTCATTCACCCTGGCCCAAAAAAAGGGATAATTTTTAGGCTGTTCATCCATTTTAGGTAGTCTAAAAAGTCTGATACTGCAATGTTGTGAAATACACTGCTGGTTACCTCCTGTTTGCCATCCATTGTTTCCTAGCCAGATAGGGGTTTCACCATGCAGGGTAAGGTAAGCTCTGAAGTGGATAAGCCTTTTTGTGCCATTACCCGTCGCTGTGTGGCATTTCTGAAGTTTGAAGTAAGAGCAGACACCTATTATAACGTTTGTTTAGAGCAGAATCCACGCAAGGAAACTTGATTCCAGAACATAGGGCTGTTCAGTTTCTTGAGCGAGTATAACACAAAACTTACTGGCCCTAATTATATAGAACGAACAATCTGTTTATTATATTTAAAGACCAGAATATGTCTGACCCTCTTTTCCTCACTCACTATTCTTCCCCCCTAGCTAGGTTAGGGCAAGGTTTACGGTTAGGTTGGACGCACAGCGGTCAGCACATTTTCTTGGTTGTACACGACTTCTGTACATGCAAGACATATGCATATTGAGAAGACATCACAACTCACAGGCCAGCCATCCAGATATGGAGAGAAAGCCATAAACCACTGGAAAAAAATGGTACAGGTAGTGTGTGGAGGCGCAGTGGGGAAGAAGACTACAGAGTGAGGAAGAGCGTCTCATATATGTTCTTTCGGGGCATCAAGGTGAAGTACCTTTGATTTGGCTCTAATCAAATTTCTTGGAGAAGTTTGCCGAAGCTGGTAAATTTATATTTAATCTGCTCGTCTGTATTCATTATTAAGAGCTGCCTTTAAGTTTTTACACACACACTTTTTCTAACCCTAGTTAGGCCTAGATTTGGGCCAAGGTACAGGGTCAGATATAGGGCTAGTGATAGACCTCGGTTATCAGGTCTACAGATAGAGAATGTCTTACGCTAGGCTAGGGCTAGGTCAACTTGTCATTGGCAGACAGGCTTATAGAATCTGATCAAAATAACAAGTTAAGAACATATAGGTATCATCTTTGTGTCAGTATTGCAATACGAAATTCACATGTAAAACTGATTAGTTGTCATCAGGACCCTCAGCATTTGAACAGCCACTACACAATGTGTAGAGTTGTGCTGTTCCAGCTCAGGACACTGAATAAATTCTGCTACCAGGGACCTGCTAACATCTGATATCTAGGGATGTCTGTTGTCGGACCCCCAACTGATCTAAAATTGATCTCCTGATTTAATAGGTCATCAATATCCTCGTTCCTGGACCTACTATTTTAAGCTTTTACATACATAGGCAGATTAATCAAGACAGTGCTGTGTCATTCTCCACAGATGTCTATCACCAAAATATGTGTATCTGGTAGACATGAGTGGATCAGGCAATATTAGAATAAGCCTGTTAGTGCGGATTTTCCCAGGAAATTAGATTCAAGAAGTTATTCTCAGCAAATTTAATATGCTCTGGGTTCTCTCCAGACTTCAGAGCATAATAAACGTAATATGTAAAAAAGTAAAAATAATTATACTCACCTCTCCTCTCCGTCCCCTCCCTCCTCACCGCCACTCATCCGGTCCTCATTGCATCTTCAGATTGCCGCCACTCGTATTGAATTTCTTGGGCCTCTCATGTTGGGCCTGGACTGATGTTTCCCGGGAAGGTTATGTGCCAGCTTGTGCCAAGGGTCACGATGTCACATGGTGCGCCATGACTTTCCGTGCATGAGCTGAACAGTCTCTGGGAATTCAAAGCGAGCGTCAGTGACCTGAAGATGCGACGAGAACCGGACAGGTGACAGCGAGGAGCGGACGAGTCAGAGTATATAATAAGGATTATTTTTTAAATGGCCCCTTCTGTTTCTGTGAAATAACACAATTTACTGAATCCAGATGGAAGTAATTACAGAAAATACACATTTTGGTGAATGTGGATCTTAGGCTACGTTCACATTTGCAGCATGCGCCGCAGCGTCGGCGACGCAACGCACAACGCAAATGTGAACGCATGCACAACGCTGCGTTTTGCGCCGCATGTGTCCTTTTTTTCATTGATTTTGGACGCAGCAAAAATGCAACTTGCTGCGTCCTCTGCGCCCGGACGCGTGCGCCGCAGTGACGCATGCGGCGCAAAACGCAAGTGCGACGCATGTCCATGCGCCCCCATGTTAAATATAGGGGCGCATGACGCATGCGCCGACGCTGCGGCGCAGACCGCAAATGTGAACGTAGCCTTATTAAAATTCTAGTATAATTCCATTAGAATTTATGCTCTCATCTCTAGTGTATGGGTACAATTTAGAAATGTGGAAAACTTATAGCTAGTTACAATCACCATAAAAACAAAATAAGAGGGTTTTTTTTTAATAATCTTTATTTTAAGTTTTTATATAGGTTTGGGGAATCTGTAGTTTTCTCCAGTCTGCTAACAGTCTCCGTATATCATGTCAGATTTTTTAGGTGTATTTAGACTTCTACTAACAGATGATTCACACTGAAGTCTCGTAAAATATTACTTCCACTCTTTTCACTTTTTCATAGATGAGGTTACTCCGTGTTCCAACTTTCACTACTTTAACAGTTCTGATGCTTTTCCACTTGGTGCCCAGGATGTCAATGGCACGGTTACTTGCCTCCTGCACCTTTGGACTATGTGTCTGAGAATTGAGTTTCCTCAACCCTATAAATACATCAGATAATGCTAGAGGATAGAGTTCTTCATAGGGTAAAGCGTCTCTTATCATAGTGAGGTGTTTCATGACAGCGTCTAACTCGTTTGCCATACACAGCACAGTATATTTAATGCTGTGGAGCATCATCCTCATCAGAAGGGCAGGTTCTTTTTGCCCAAGGTGTTGATATATTTTGCAGGAATTTTCGCCATCAGCACATAACAGCTCTTGTACTTTCTTACATCCGATGTAAGGTAGACAGTGCAACAAGGCTGCAATACTGGATGCCTTCTCCTGCTGGTCTTTGCTGTGTAACTTTATCAGTAACTCAGGTAGGAATGTCCTGACGTGGTGGCTGAAGCCTCTCTTGTCCCTGTTGCAGCTCTTGGCGAGATCTGCAAATAGTGAAGTGGAGTATGTCCGGATCTTCGGGTTTAGATGGTTTAGGTATTTAGTACAACGATAGACAATTCTCTCAAATTTGCTGCCAAATTTTGATCTTTTCAACAGGGTGACAAACTTTGACAAGGCCTTTAGGCGTTCGATGACCTCTTTTAGCTTCCAATGACCATTTAGTTTACTGTAAAGGCAGTCATAGATGAGGTCTTTCAGTTGATGCACCTGTCGTGGTGCACCTTTACAGGTATTTCCCATAGCTTCTACAGCAAGACAGACCTCAAGCCGGTCCGAGCTGTCCATCTTTGGAGCCAATAATAAGATGACATCTTTTGCCATTTTCTCCAGGAGCTCAGGATGGAGTAACAGCTCCGAGAAGAACAACATACTGATGAGTGTGCTCTTTCTGACAGCAGATCTCAGTGCTATAAGCAGGTAATGGATGATCTTTCTCCTTTCCTCATCAAATAAGACACATGTAACGTAATGATACATCTCAGCCTGGATTGTGTCTGTGTCACGGAGGACATTAGCGTCATCCTGATGGTTTATGAACCCATAGCTAGGGTGTAGAAGATAAAAATAAAAATCAAAGCTGTTAGGTGGTCCAGCTTGGTGTTGTGTAAGGGCAATCAAGTCATCCACGGTCAGTATATTCTGCTCTGCACTTCTCTCTTTCCAAACTCTGATGGTTTTATTGGAAATCAGATCCAATGTTTTCACTGCACTGCTCTGTGGATGATCTTCATCGATTTCCAAGCGCTCCATGACGTCTTTGGAGCTAAACACGGCAATATTGGCCAGGAGCGTCATAGCTGCACCAGTTATTCCCTGATGTTTCTCACTTTCTGCTTTCAGCATGTGTTGACAGGTCTTATCAATGAGCTCATTAGTCAGAAAGATGTCAGCGTCCGCTCTGGCAGATGTTATGGTTGACAGGAACAGGAGGGCATTCACCAAATCCTGTCCATCCAGATGATGCAGATGATTTATTAGCATGCTGGTCATAGTCTTCATTTCTCCAGAATCATATGATGTGACAATGCCTGGAATAGTGTCCTTCAGGAGCGGGACAGCGAGCAGGTCCAGCGAGGCCAACAGGTCTTTATACTGACGGCTGGATGCCATGCTGGAATGCATCATCATATAATCAGAAGAGGAAATCTGAGAAAAATGGAATATGATGTTAGAGGAAACGTCATGAAATTATCAATGGAATTAATACTCATAATTATTTCTACAATATAAATACAGATAATACAATGATATTTCACAATACAGATGTTTTCTTTTTTTTGGCTCAAATTTCAGTAATTTATTACAGTGATGTGTAATGGCAGAAGGAACAATAAAATGTCCCAGGGCTCAGATACAGAGAATCTGCGGAGAGCAGAGTAGGATGCAGCCACCGCCATATTGGAAACCTATAGATGCTTCGGGTTTTCTTTACACACAGTGGCTTGCAAAATTATTCACCCCTTTTGGCCTTTTAAGTATTTTGTTACATTACAACCTCTGTTTAAATATTTTTGTGATCCAATTAGTGTGTGATGCATCAGCACTAAATAGTTAAAGGGAACCTGTCACCTCCCCCCCCCCAGTCGTTTCAAACTAAAAGCCACCTTGTGCAGCAGTAATGCTGCATTCTGACAAGGTGGCTCTTTTAGGTCTGGGTGCTGTAACTACAGAAATAATCAGTTTTATAATTTGTCAGAAATACCTGGTCTTCAGACCTGGAGGCCGGCGTTTCCCCCCTGCTTCAGACAGCACACAGCTGTCACTCACATCTTCTTGGCGCCGGGCGCCGCCTCCTCCTCACCGCTGTTTTCAAAAGTAGCCGGCGCCTGCGCTCTTTTCCCCTGCCTGGAGCAGGCGCAGTGAGCGCTGGCCGTCTTTCCTCATATGCAGTCTAGCTGACTGCGCCTGCGCGGCCGCCCTGCTTGTGAATCCCAGCCCCGCAGTGACTTCTGATTTATTCACATTGCGGGGCTGGGATTCACAGGCAGGGCGGCCGCGCAGGCGCAGTCACCGAGACTGCATATGAGGAAAGACGGCCACAAGGTTAAGTTAATGAAGTGAGAAAAATATAGGCAAAAATTACATTTATGAAAACTGGAGAACAATGCAAAACACCATACAAGCCGTATATTGGCAGGAAATAGCGGCATTCCGCACATCATATTCACACATTACAACTCATGCTTAAATGTCACATAAAAGTATTCTTACCCTCTCACTACTTTACTCTTCTGGTTGATCCAAGAAATGTGTTGGGAATAGTAGTGCTACAGAATTCAGCTGGGATCTTAGTGATAGACAGGGATCTTCTTGTCCAGATTTCAGCTCTGTAGTCGTTTATCAACCCTAAAACGAGCAGTAGATCGGTCAGATTTTATTCTTTTATTTTTTGGCAGGAAATGTTTGTTATAACCTCAGAATATTACAGTAATAGCTGGTGAATTCCCGATGGAAATGAGATTACTAATCCAAAAACAAAGTTTACCCTTGAGCTTTCAACGCTCCACAAGTAAAACTGTGAGAACCTTCCAGCAGTAGAGCGATATTCCACCTGTAATATAAGGAGCAGAGTAGATTTTACCATTTTATTTCCCAGTTCTGGGTGTACAGTGATGGTATACCCGATCACCACTAACCTAGTAACTCACTCAGGTTTTATTTCAGACCAGCCAACAAGTAGCCGATTGATAGTGGTTAAATGTGGCAGGTTATCAGGTGCAATCCTGGCCTAACTCCGTGGTCGGTGCCGACAGCCGTGGTCCGGCCTCCTCCACTTATCTAATTAGTGTAAGAAGAAGGACCAGGAGCCTCCGCCATTATACTCACTCTACAGATGTCCGGCTCTGCGGGGTCCTGTACACGCTGACGTTCTCTTCTCAGCTTATGTAGGTGGTGACTGACGTCCCCTCTGTGGTCCTGGACCAGACAGAGTCAGGAGGGAGATCTGAAGGGGAGGAGAAAACATTGGAGCCATATTACATGGTGACATAATCCATAGTGCAGCTCGCCCTGCCCCATACAAGTAGAGAGCTGGCTGCCATTATTATTACTAGTATTTATCTCTATAGGGAACCTGTCACCTGATTCCTGCTGCTCGAGCCACGGCACAATGGATTGCAGCAAGGTACATTATGTAGTATGAAGAGCGAGCCGGGACCCATCGCCGGAGACAGGACTAGTCCAGCACTGCACCGGCCGTCTGTGATTGACAGGTCTCTCCGTCGCCTGTACATAAGGAGACACCTGATAATCACCTGATAATCTACCTTTTCTCAAGGAAACTGATCCTCAAGAAATTATTTGAAAAGGGAGGCCATGAATTGACTGATGTGGACATAGAAAGGGAGGCATTGATGGCATTGGAGGATCTCCTGGAGGAACAAACATCTGGCATGGTGAGTACTTTCCCACAAGATTGTCGTCCCAGGTCAACCACATTTCCCCCCTTGTCTCTATGTCCAGCAGTAGAGATATTTGCTAGGATGGTCAGTCAAGACTTTCAAAAAATATCTACAAAACGTACACGTGATAACTTAAATCAAAGATTGGCTCTAGAACAACTTAGGAGCTATAAGGACATAGTTATAAAACCAGCAGACAAGGGGGGAAATGTGGTTTTATGGCCTAGTGCTCTCTATGAGAGGGAAGCAAATAAACACCTTAGGGATAAAGAAACATACAAAAAACTTGATTCTAATCCAATTGACAAATTTTCTTGTGAATTGGAGAGCATCTTGGTTAGTGCGTACAACAGGGGCATTATTCCAAAACGTGCTGGATGGTTTACTTATCAAATCCCCTAGGATACCAACACTGTACTTCATTCCCAAGATCCATAAAAATCCCATTGACCCGCCAGGGCGTCCGATAGTCTCTGGCATGGGAGGCTTGAGCGACCCTGTATGTAAGTTTGTGGACTACTATCTTAAACCATTAGTTGAGTCGCTCCCCTCTTATGCCAGGGACACGTCGGATGTCCTGCGTCGGATCAATGGGATACAGCTGGAGGACAACATGTGCCTTGTGACTGCGGACATACAATCATTATATACCTGTATTGGTCACAGCGATGGGTTAGAGGCGGTCCGCCTCTTCCTGGGTGCGAGCAACTGGGATGGTACCATTTGTGATCTGGTCATGGAATTGTTGACATTCATACTGACAAAAAAATTTTTTGTTTTCAAGGATGTTTTTTACTTACAACAGTGTGGCACTGCCATGGGCGATGCCTGTGCGCCCTCCTTCGCCAATCTCTTCCTGGGGTACTAGGAGAGAGAGATTTTTGGTGGGGGGGGGCCCGCGGGTCGCGGACCATGTGCAGTGCTGGTTACGCTATATCGATGACCTGTTCATCATATGACAGGGACCTGATGACGCATTGCATGAGTTTATGCAACAACTGAATGATAATACATATAACATCAAATTGACATATCAGATGAGTAAGACCCAGGTGGACTTTCTGGACATCAAAATTGAGGTAGATGGTGAGCGTTACTTACAGACAGATGTTTTCAGAAAGTCCACATCGGTCAACTCTCTTTTGCATGCGGATTCGGGTCACCCATATAATACCATCAAAGCCATCCCAGTGGGCCAGCATCTCAGGATGAAGCGGATCTGCTCCTCAGCCACTAAATTTGAAGCACAGGCGTTGGATCTTAGGTCCAGATTTCAAACTAGGGGATATAGTAACAGGAACATTAAGAATGGTTATCTAAGGGCCAAATATACATCACGTGAGGAATTATTGTGCCCTAGGAATAGCCACAACAAAAGGAAGGCTGAACAACAAGATTTAGTAAGGTTCATTTCTACGTATAATAGTGAATGGACCACGATGAGGAATTGCCTCCAAAAACATTGGGGTGTCCTCAGAAGTGATCCATCACTTTTCAAATGCCTCAAAGAGTATCCTTCAATGACTGCCAGACGGAGCAAAAATCTGAAGGATTTATTAGTATCCAGTCACTATGTCCCCAAGCTGTGTGAGTATAATTTTGGATCTGGTGGCCCATTGAAGGGCTGTTTCCCATGTGGTAATTGCATTTCATGCCCTAATATCAGCCGTATTGCCTCTTTTGATTCAACTAAAGGTGGGAGGACCTTTACTATTAACTACCACATAACCTGCAATACTACACAGGTTGTGTATTATGCTGTGTGTAGTTGCCCAAAAGTGTACATCGGGCTGACTTCCCGCCGCCTTGGTACACTCATACGTGAACATGTGCGTGATATAATGGTTGCAATAAAGGAGACTGATATGGCGAAACTTAAGGCCATACCGCGCTATTTCAGACAGTCTCATGGCTGTGATCCCAAGTCCTTTATGGCATGTGGGATTGATCATGTACAATGTGGTGTGAGAGGCGGGGATATTAAGCGTATCCTGGCACAACGAGAATGTCGTTGGATTTCGACTTTGGGAACCATGGCACCTAAAGGCCTCAATGAGGCTTCTCCTCATTCCTCTAACCTTTGCCTGATGGATAGATTTGTTGTTGTCCCTGCCATTGACCGTCAGTTTTAATTTTGTGTCTCCATTCTTTTATTAATTTTTAGTGCGTTTATACTTATGTCTGCATTCATATGACATTTGACGTTGATGTGTGTTTGGGAGAAAATAGAAGATGGAAGGATCCTGTTTACCTGATAGTGATGGATGAAGATCAGTGTCCTTTTGTGGAGGCTCTGGTGAGGGTTCGGTGACCCCTCCTCAAGGGGGGGGTACTGTTGTGAGTTCTGTTCTCGAACTCCCTCCTGTGGTCATGAATGGTACTTCGGCGAGTTCCGTCTGTGAACTCCCTCTGGTGGCTGTGAGTGGAGCTACTAGCCATTGAGGTGCCTTCCTCACCTGCTCCTCATTTGTTGCTAGACTGGCTTCTCTATTTAACTCCACTCAGATCGTTAGTGTATGCCAGCTGTCGATGTCTTAGCCTTGGTTCAGATCTCTCTGGGACCTTTCTGAGGACCTGTCTATTCCAGCCCAAGCTAAGTTCCTGCTTGTTTATTTTTTGCTCATTGTTTTCTTGCTAATTTTCTAGTCCAGCTTGCAACCATGATATTTCCTTGCTAGTTTGAAGCTCTGGGGGTGCAGAGTGGCACCACCGCACCGTGAGTCGGTGCGGGGGTCTTTTTGCACACTCTGTGTGGTTATTTGTAGTTTTTTGTGTTGACCGCAAAGATCTCTTTCCTATCCTCAATCTGTTTAGTTAGACTGGCCTCCTTTGCTGAAACCTATTTCATTCCTGTGTTTGTATATTCCTCTTAACTCACAGTTAATACTTGTGGGGGGCTGCCTTTACCTTTGGGGAATTTCTCTGAGGCAAGGTGAGGCTTTGTTTTCTATCTTTAGGGGTAGTTAGCTCTTAGGCTGTGAAGAGGCGTCTAGGCAGAGTCAGGCACGCTCCACGGCTATTTCTAGTGTGTGTGATAGGAGTAGGGTTTGCGGTCAGCAGAGTTCCCACTTCCCAGAGCTAGTCCCTATTCCGTGTATAACTATCAGGTCATTCCGGGTGCACCTAACCACCAGGTCCATAACAGGGTGTTGTAACCGTGATGGACTGTGTAATCTATATAACACTGTATTTGATAGTAATGAGTCTTGTGGTTACTATATAATCCCATCGCCCCATCATGTTCTCAATGTCTTTATGTCTGTTGGGTGCGACATTGGTATATTTTAGATTAGATTGTAGCTTTTATAGTGGAATAAAGTTATTGTAATTGTCAGTACAAAGGTTAATTCACTTTGTCTATTTTGCACTTTTTGCACCAGTCACCTTACGTTGAGTTCACTGGCACATTTACATTCATATTTCGAGTGCCTGTATACACAAAGTGTATGTTGTGTATACTCAGTATCTTTTTAGCATTCACACCTTATTTCATTATATTAGTATTATTAGCACTGGCACAGCATTGGTACATGTTACCCGCTGCCTTTTGTCCACTCTCTCGTCGGCGGTCCGGTGTCATGTGATGTGGGCATGGCGCCGACCCGCTCATGTGACCCGGACCTGCCTGCCGAGATTGAGGTCTGAGGCGCAATATGGACATTTACCTGCGGTTCACTGCAGCGCACTTTTTTTCACCTATACACGTGATCGGAAATAAACCCTATTTAAACCGGATGGAGATCCGGATTTAGCCACGCCCCCTGAGGAAGCGGCAACACAGGAATGCGAAACGCGCGTTGGGGTACGGTACCAGGATACAGATCGGACACTCCGTTAGATATGGGTAATTAATTCGTTCACCCTTTTTACTTAGTTTACATGCCATGGTCGGCACAGATATTGTACATGGTGGTACTGTTGGTTTAGTTTGCATAGCCACATAATACTGCTATTTATTCCATGTCCCATATACTGGGCTCACTAATATTTAGGGGTACGTACTGGATACCCTTTGCTATGATTGAAGGTATTAGTGTCCTTTTCTGTATACCTGGAACATTGGTTGCACCTATGGATTAGTCACTTTACACAATCCTGTGAATTACTACTTATTGTACATTATGTGTATGTTTTAGTGGTTATTGTTAATTTTCAATAAATAATATTTTTTTAATTATTTGGGCTAATTTTGACTCGTGTTTCTCCGATCTAAATAACTTATGATTGAGTCGCCGAATGTTAAGTATTAATCTGACGTCTGTTTCTATATAAGGTACATTATGTAGTATGAAGAGCGAGCTGGGAGCCATCGCCGGAGACAGGACTAGTCCAGCACTGCACCGGCCGTCTGTGATTGACAGGTCTCTGCCTCGCCTGTACATAAGGAGACACCTGATAATCACCTGCTGAGGTGCTGGGAAGAGCCGGCCAGGTGCCGTGCTGGACTAGTCATGTCTCCGGCTATGGTCACTGGCTAGCTGGAGCGTTTCTGAGAATAATATACCTTGCTGCAATTGTGCGGCCATCTGTGATTCATGCTGGCTCTGACTTGGGCAGCATGAATCTGGTGACAGGTTCCCTTTATAACCTGGTGTTTTTATCTACATCTGCGGAGAACAGAGGAAGATGACGCCATATTGGAAACCTATGGATGCTGTGGGTTTTCTTTACTTACAGTGACTTGCGAAAGTATTCACCCCTTTTGGCCTTTTAAGTATTTTCTTACATTTCAATCTGTGTGTAAATATGTTTGTGACCTGATTAGTGTGTGATGCATCAGCACTAAATAGTCTAAGTTACTGAAGTGAGAAAAATATAGTCAAAAATTCCATTTATGGGATCAAATAATTAAAATTGTCCTGTTCATATGTTTTCCCCCCTTTTACTATGAAGCCCTCAGCCTTTTTATGCCATTACAGGTCACTCTGTGTTATTTCTGAAGTCTGAGCTCAGAGCAGACGCCTCTTGTAATGTTGGTTTTTGGCAGGATCCCTTCAAGGATACTAATGCCGGTACAGAGGGCCGTTCACCTCCTCATGGGAGGACTCCACAGAACTTACTGGCCCTAATTATACGGAAAGAACAATCTGCACTTTGTAATTAGAGATCAGACCCGTCAGTAGTTACTGATCTGCAGTTCATCACTTTTTGGTGAATCTACAGAAACTTCATCAAAATGATGAGCTCATTGCTTTGTATTAGCCGAATAATCCGGCCAATTCAGCCTCTTATTAATTGTCACCATAGCTGCTCCTGTTGGGAATATCACAGATTGCTGCTGACCCTTTATCTCCTTCCGAACATTAGACATATCGGTACGTCCAATATGCAGTGTATGAAAGGGGCTCTCACCCCATCGGCGCTCACACGACACGATCGCGGGGGGTCAATGAAATCATGGGGCCCAATAGAAAAAGTCTGAATAGGCAATCCCCCCCCCCCCCCAAAAAAAAAAAAACATCCCACAACAATCGCCCGGTGCTGTTACATCCAGGCATGATTGTATTAGTTATAGACCAAACATTGTATAAGTAACAGATTGTCCGGAAATAGAAGACAATGTACATTTTATAGGGAGGTTTGGATTTTTCTTCTCATTTGCGTAAAATAAAACACTTGCATCCAAGATATGTTCCTTGTAACAGTCAGATAAGTAGTACGGCAGGATGGGAGGATAAAGCCGGAGGACAACCTGAGACAGCAAAACATATAGAAAACATTCACTTTACATGGGAACTGAACCTTCAGCAAATTGTATAAATCAATAGTATACGTGAATATAAGACACTGTGTGATATATCTTATCAGAGAAATGAGCTTCATTTTATTCTCATCAGTCAGCTCTTCCCCTCCCCCATCTCCTGATCCCATTAACTCTGAATCAACGGCACAAATCTGTCTTCCTCAGCACAGTGATTTCACAAGTTTGGAGGGAGAGGAGGAGCAAAGCCAGGAGGAAGCACAGAAACATTGTCCTGCAGGATTCTAGCAGGTATATTAGCTTATTCCAGAGCTGGATTCACAGCTGCAATGCTCAGTACTGCTATGTAATTTCCTCCATGCCTCTGTGCTACCTGAGGAAAGAGCTAAAATACTTTTTATATGGGAGACACTGATTCAAAGACAATTTCAAATTAGAGATAGTGACTGTAGGGTGAAAACTGGAGAACAATGCAAAACACCATACAAGCCATATAATGGCCGGAAATAGCGTCATTCTTCACATCATATTCACACATTACAACCTATGATTAAATGTCACATAAAAGTATTGTTACCCTCTCACTACTTTACTCTTCTGGTTGATCCAAGAAATGTGTTGGGAATAGTAGTGCTACAGAATTCAGCTGGGATCTTAGTGATAGACAGGGATCTTCTTGTCCAGATTTCAGCTCTGTAGTCGTTTATCAACCCTAAAACGAGCAGTAGATCGGTCAGATTTTATTCTTTTATTTTTTGGCAGGAAATGTTTGTTATAACATCAGAATACTTACAGTAATATCTGGTGAACTCCCGATGGAAATTAGATTTCTAATCCAAAAACAAAGTTTACACTTGAGCTTTCAACGCTCCACAAGTAAAACTGTGAGAACCTTCCAGCAGTAGAGCGATATTCCACCTGTAATATAAGGAGCAGATTAGATTTTACCATTTTATTCCCCGGTTCTGTGTGTACAGTGATGGTATACCCGATCACCACTAACCTAGTAACTCACACAGGTTTTATTTCAGACCAGCCAACAAGTAGCCGATTGATAGTGGTTAAATGCGGCAGGTTGTCAGGTGCAATCCTGGCCTAACTCAGTGGTCGGCGCCGACAGCCGTGGTCCGGCCTCCTCCTTATCTAATTAGTGTAAGAAGACAGTTTTTTTTATCTTCTCATTCTATCTAGAAAGTGTTCTGGGAATTGTGTCATCTGATTCCAGGCCGACCATGACCAGGACCACATGTCCTCATACAGTCTATTAGATGGATGATAGAATTTCTCAAAGGGGCATTTCCATGATAAAAGTGATGATAGCATATCATATTGCTGATGGCCTGGGTAGGACTCAGACCTCTGGGACCAGGGCCAGTTCAGCTGCAGGTTTATTCGGCCTCTTACATGATTGATTCCTATTAGGTCCCTTTTCACTTTTGAATTTTCCTTCTTGGATTATTTTTAATTTTTTTCTTCTTGTTTTCTAAGAGCCCAAACTTTTTATTTGGTTGATAGAATTATCAATGATTATCCATAAGGTGCCAGTTGCATAAAATGACAATAATACACTGCTCAAAAAAAGAGGAACACTTAAACAACACAATGTAACTCCCAAGACAATCACATTTCTGTCCAGTTATGAAGCAACACCGATTGTGAATACATTTCTCCTGCTGTTGTGCAACAGACAATAGGTAGAAATGGAAGGCAATTAGCAATACAATCCCTATAAAGGAGTGGTTCTGCAGGGGGTGACCACAGACCATTTCTCTGTTTTCATCATTTTTGGCTATTGCTTATTTTTGCATTTAGTCATTATTCTCACCCCTAGAGATACAGTAGCATGAGGCAGTGTTTACAACCCACAGAAGTTGCTCAGTTAGTGCAGCTTATCAAGGATGGCACATCAATGCGAGCAGTGGCAAAGAAGTGTAGCTGTGTCTGTCAGCACAGTGTCCAGAGCATGGGTGATGGTGTGATATGCTATGTGGGTATCATTTTTGTGTATATTTCAATTTTACTTATTTTCATGGTGTTTTCTTGTAGGAGTTATTTGCTAATTGATGAATGGCTGTTGCTGCCATCTGATATCAGCCCAACAGCACTGCATTGTTTGCTAATGTGCTAATGACATGTTGACCTAGCTTGTTGAAACAATGAGCCCTTGAGACCTTCCCGCTCCTGACCTGTGAATGAGGAGGGAGACTTAAAATATCAGGGAGGTGAGACACAGATGAGTCCTCTGTGGAACCATGATGTGAAGACAGTACGTGAGAAAGAAGAGTATATGGACTATGTTATCCTCTGTCTGCTGGATTGTTGGACTTTTATCCTGTTACTGAACTGCATTCGTGTTCTGGACTATTGTATCCTCAGTGTGGTGGATTATATATGGACCTTTCGTATTTTTGCCTAAATAAAGGTCTTGGAATTGTTTACTATACTCTAGCTCTGTTGATTATGTGGTACCGGAGAAGGACCCCGTGACAGCATGGATGAAATACTAGAACACAGGCCAGTATGTCAGGAGACGTGGAGGAGGCCGCAGGAGGACAACAACCCAGCAACAAGGAGGAACAGTGCCAGAGCCCTGCAAAATAACCTTAATTAGGTAACTAACATTCATGCGTCTGCTCAAACTGCCAGAAACTGACTCTATGAAAGTGGTATGCAGGCCCAACGTCCAAAAGGGATGTTGAGCTTACAGCAGGGCAACTGACATTTGCAAGAGGACATCAAGATTAGCAGATTCGACATTGGCATCCTGTGCTCTTCACAGATAAGAGCAGGTTCACACTGAGTACATATAACAGACGTGACAGAGGGTGGAGACGCCGTGGAGAACGTTCTGCTGCCTGGAACATTCACCAGCATGCCGGTTTGGCAGTGGGTCAGTAATGGTGTGGTGAGGCATTTCGTTGGAAGGCCGCACAGCCCTCCATGTGCTAGCCAGAGTTATCCTGACTGCCAATAGGTACCTCAGACCCATTGAGAGACCATATGAAGGTGCGGTTGGCCCTGGGTTTCTTCTGATGCATGAAAATGTTAGGCCTCGTGGCAGAAGTGGGCCGGCAGTTCCATCATGATGAAAGCATTAATTCTATGGACTGGCCTGCCCGTTCCCCAGACATGATCCAATTGAGCACATCTGGGGCATCATGTCTTGTTCCATCCACCAACGCCACGTTGCACCATAGACTTTCCAGGAATTGACTGATGTTTTAATCCAGGTCTGGGAGGACATCTTTTTAGGAAAACATGCCTCAACAGAAGCATACCCTGGCAATGCAGGGAGGTCATACAGGCATGTGGAGGCCATGCACACTACTGTACATCATTTCCTTGTCTTGAGGCATTTCCACTGAAGTTGGATCAGTCTGTAATTTCATTTTCCACTTACCGTATATACTCGAGTATAAACCGATATTTTCAGCCCATTTTTTTAGGCTGAAAGTGCCCCTCTCCGCTTATACTGGAGACATTGTCCCAGGAGGTCGGAGGGGGAGCGGTAGGAGTGGTGGGTGTCACATCACACTCACCTCCCTACTTCTCAGATGGTCTCCGTCTCTTCCTGTGTTCAGCGGTCACGTGGTACCGCTCATTAAAGTAATGATTATGGACGCGACTCCACTTCCATAAGCGTGGAGCGCATATTCATTACTTTACTGAGCGGCACCATGTGACCACTGAACACAGAAACAAGCTGCCGGCGTGTGCCAGAGACCGCATCAGGAGGGTGAGTTTAACAGGGGAGGGCGCGCCATGCGATATTAACCTCCCCGTTCCACCGCCGGGCTCGGTCTTCCGCTTCCTCTGGCTGTGACGTTCAGGTCAGAGGGCGTGATGACGTGTTTAGTGCGCGCCCTCTGCCTGAACAGTTACTGCAGAGACCCGGAAGATACAGCGGAGCGTGGTGGTATAACGGGGACAGGTGAATATCGCAAATGCTGGGGGCCTGAGCCAGTGGCGACTCCGGCACCTGGCACCCATAGGGCGCCAGTGTCCCCGCCTGCTCCGGACATCGGCACCTGGCTCCCAGCGATGAGAGGTTTGTCACTTTTTTTTTTTTGTTAATCGCAGCAGCATACGGGGCATATTATTCTATGGAGCATCTTATGGGGCCAACAACCTTTATGGAGCAGCATATGGGGCATATTATTCTATGGAGCGTCTTATGAGGCCATCAACTTTTATGGAGCATTATATGGGGCACATTTTTCTATGGAGCATCTTATGGAGCCATAATCAACCTTTTATGCAGCATTATATGGGGCATATTTTAATATGGAGCATCTTATGGGGCCTTTATTAACATTTGTGCAGCATTATATGGGGCATATTTTTTGTATGGAGCATCTTATGGGGCCCATCATGAACTGTATGGAGCATTATATGGGGCGTATTTTGTATGGAGCATTATATGGGGCTCCTGATTCAATATGGATATTCAAAAACATTTAACCTACTGATGTCTCAATTAATTTTACTGTTATTGGTATCTATTTTTATTTTGAAGTTTACCGGTAGCTGCTGCATTTCCCACCCTAGGCTTATACTCGAGTCATTAAGTTTTCCCAGTTTTTTGTGGCAAAATTAGGGGGTCGGCTTAAACTTGGGTCGGCTTATACTCGAGTATATACGGTAGATTTTGAGTATCATTCCAAATCCTGATGTCATGTGATATTAATTTAGATTTACATTGATCATTTTTGTTTTATTGTTTCTATGCCTTCCACTATGTAATGAATAAAGATTTGCAACTGGAATATTTCATTCAGTGATATCTAGGATGTGGCATTTTAGTGTTCCCTTTATTTTTTTTGAGCAGTGTATATATGAGATTTTCTGCAGGATAGGACAGACAACCACATACGGGTAAAAACAAAGTAAGAGTAAAAGGCGTGATGGCAAACTGAAAAGTAAAACTGTCTTTGCAAATAAGATCGGGAACTAATGTGTCCATAGTCACTATCCATCTACACTCCTGCTGCGTTATATCGACCCCTCTAATGCCACAGTAAATTTTATCAATTCATGTAACCATGAAGGATTTGTTATTTATACCCATGTTAGACCCTAAAATGTAATGGGATTGTCTGTATTTGTGAGATGTCTTTTGGTCGTAGCTGCTATAATATCTCCTACATGTTTCCGTGTGAGGACCTTTAGCTGTCTAGATGTCAGGACCATATATTTGGACAATCACATGTAGCATAGTAAATCAAATTAGACATATTACAAAAGATAAAGTGTTTGATTTAAAATTAGCTCAAAATATACACAGATTTAATAGAGGTGTTGCATAAGAAATTGCAGCAAGGACAATGGCAATTATGGAGAGCTAAGACTAGACCACTAGAGCTAAACAAATTCTGTAATGCATGGGCGGACATATCACCAGTGTAGTTGCACCAGGGCCCAGAGGTGGAGGAGGCCCGCCAACAGCTGGATGTACTTCCGAGGATGCACATTCAGCTGAAATGTATTGTGGGGCAGAGACCCACCGACTCCTTGCACTGCAGTACATGGCAGGAGACTATCAGAGGCCGGCAGCTGACATTCGCGCCTATGACTGGGGGCGTGTGGTAGTTACGTCATGCGTGATGGAGGAGACGACAAAGTCAGCTGCTGGCTCCTGCTCCGGATATAGAAGGGGATGCCGCATGTGGTGGAAGCGAAGGAAGGTAAGAATCAGGGATTTTTTATGTGTTGGGGAAGAACGGAACAGGACACATTATACCAGGAGGTCAGTAATAGGACACATTACTCCAGAAAGGGACACCTTGCCCCAGGAGACAACCAGGATGGAGACCATTACCCCAGGACACATTATCCCAGGAAGGGTCCCAAGATTGGACACATTATACCAGTATGAGGTCCATTAACCAAGGAAAGAGATAAGGAGAGGGCACATTGTCCCAGGATTGAGTTCAGGATGAGACACATTACTCCAGGATGGGGCACATTATTCCAGGAAGGAGACCAAGATGGGACACATTATCCCACAAAGGGGACCAGGATGGGGACATTATTACTTGAATGAAGGGATGAAAACATTAGATATTTCTTGAAAATTTAAGCGTGATCATCTTACTGTTAAGAGATTTGTGGCTGAATCTGAGCACAGTCGTGTTCGTGCTGATAAAGGCATAATGAGGAAGGTTTCTGCCAGGCAAGTTCATCGGATAAAGAGAGCAGCTGCTTCAAAGCCATTACAAACCAGCAAACTGATATTTGAAGCCGCTGATGCCTCTGGAGTCCCTCGAACGTCACGGTGTAGGATCCTTCAAAGGCTTGCTTTGGTTCATAAACCTACTATTCGGCCACCCCTAAACAGTGTTCACAAGCAGAAACGGTTGTAGTGGGCCCAGACATACATGAAGACTAATTTTCCAACAGTCTTGTTTACCAATGAGTGTCGAGCAACCCTGGATGGTCCAGATGGATGGAGTAGTGGATGATTGGTGGATGGCCACCATGTCCCAACAAGGCTGCAACGTCAGCAAGGATGTGGAGGAGTCATGTTTTGGGACGGAATCATGGGGAAACAGCTGGTAAGGCCCTTTAAGGTTCCTGAAGGTGTGAAAATGATCTCTGCAAAGTATATAGAGTTTTTGACTAACAACTTTCTTCCATGGTATAAAAAGCAGAAACGTGCCTTGAGGAGCAAAATCATCTTCATGCTGACAATGCACCATCTCATGCTGCAAAGAAAACCTGAGTCATTGGCTGCTATGGGCATAAAAGGAGATAAACTCATGGTGTGGCCACCATCTTCCCCTGACCTCAACCCTATAGAGAACCTTTGGAGTATCATCAAGCAAAAGATCTATGAGGGTGGGAGGCAGTTCACATCAAAACAGCAGCTCTGGGAGGCGATTCTGACTTCATGCAAAGAAATACAAGCAGAAACTCTCCAAAAACTCACAAGTTCAATGGGTGCAAGAATTGTGAAGGTGATATCAAAGAAGGGTCCTATGTTAACATGTAACTTGGCCTGTTAGGGTGTTTTGGAGTTAAAAAGCTTTTTTGTTCAGTGAATGTGACCTCTTAGGCTGGGTTCACACTGCGTTAGTGTGATCCATTAAACGGACTAAGTTACACCGCAGCATAACGCGGTGTAACGTAGTCCGTTAACGCCACCATTACTTCCTATGGCAGACGCATCGCTAGCGCACGCCCACAATGGGCGGGCGGTAGGCGATGTGCCGTCATTGAGTGGCAGGTTGCAGTGTTTCCGGGTCTGTCACTGCTAGCGCAGATGGAGCTAACAGATGCTCCATCTGCGCTAGCGCTGTGCCAAAGTCGGCACTTGCGTTAGCGCAGTCCGTTAGCGTATGCGCTGAACGGACTGCACTAACGCAATGTGAACCTAGCCTTAATGCTGCAAATTCCACAAATGAGAATTTTCTGTTCTTTAAAACATATCAAATGTTTAGAAATTCTACTGTGCCTAATAATTTGGAACAGTGCATTCTGAGTTTTTATTCATTTTGGAGATTATACTGTTATCATTGGGAGGTTTATTCAATAAAATCCGATGTATAATCTAACGGGTGATGACTTTTATTAGACTGACTGTCATTTGCACCGACCATTTAGGAAAATATGAGAAAAATATAATTTGCATAATAATTTGGAACATAGTGTATAGTGCTATCCCTTAGTATATCGAGTACCTTCTTGTTATTAATAACGCCATCTTGAATTAGATACATTCCTCATTAGACACTGTCCCTTATAATGTATTATCGTCTCTAGTTACAGTGGGGAAAATGAGTATTTGATAAACTGCCAATTTTGCAAGTTTTCCCACCTACAAAAAATAAAGAGGTCTGTGATTTTTATTGTAGGTATGTCAAGGTGAAAATATATATCTTTATACTCTTTTTGTACTGCTATACTCTTATACTGTGAAACAATAAGATTTTTCCCTTGCTTGCAAATGTAACTGTATTTAAAAAGGCTGCCAGTATTCACCTTTACCCTAGTTTTCGTTTCTGAGGGAAGAAGTATCGTTTCTTCTGAAATTGAAACTTCTGGAATGCGAAGAAAGGAGGATTCGCCAGGAGACATCAGGACAAATCAGAAAGGACTGAATACTAGACATATACTGCTTGAACCCCGCCTAATGCATTCCTTTTCCTAAACAATAGTACTGTGTATTCTAAAATAAAGCCAGTTGCTGTAACCATCGCTGACACAAGTTGACGTACGGGCATTAACTGAGTTTGAACCAGCTACCTGTCTGACTCATTCTTATTCGGTACCAGATGCTCGGCTCATACTTTAATTTGGAATGACTGGTGAATGAGGGTTATTGTCGTGACGACCCCGACAGGTACACTTCAACTGTGAGAGCCAGAATCTAAAAATGAAAACCCAAAAATTACATTGTAGGAGTTTCAACCCCCTTCCTGGCATGTGCTGTACATGTATGGTGCATGTCGGGTCTCCCCTTTGCTGTGAGCTCCGGTGCTAAGCCCACATCTTTTCCCACACGTCTGCTGATTTCATCAGCTGACCTGCCCCTAACAGCACGGGAGGAATCACGATCCACCTGCGGCTGTTAACCTGTTAATCTCTGACAGTGGCATTAAATATGATTCTGACTGAAGCGCGGCACTAATCCCGCCCATCGGCGCCCATTTCACATGACTGCGGGTCGCCGATGGGTTGGCATTACAATGAGACCCCTGTGGTTGTTATTGTCGGATAGCTAGGGGCGCCGCCCAGCGGTCGACGCTCATAACAACTGAGCTGAAACCGTAAAATCGCAGTTTCTAGTCTCCCATGTACTATTGAAAGAAGTGTAAAGTAAAAAAAAAGTTTTATATTTTTTAATTTTTTAAACATTTTTAAAGTTTAAAAATGGTGACCCCCATGCTCCATTCAAAATAAAACAATTAAAATAAATACGTTTTGTGTCGCCGCGTTCAGAAATGCCCGATCTATCAATATATGAAAAGAATTAATCAGCTTGGTAAATGGCATAATGAGAAAAAAAGTTAAAATGCAATAACGGGTGATCAAAAGATTGTATTTACACCAAAATGATCTCAATAAAAACGTCAGCGTGTCGGTTCACAAAAAATAAGCCCTCACCCAGCCCCAGATCCCAAGAAAATGGAGATGTTATGGGTTTTGGAAAATGGCGCAATTTTTTTTTTTTTTTAACAAACTTTGGACATTTTTTTCACTAGTTAAATAAAAAAGAACCAAGAAATGTTTTTGCAATTTCACTGCATTTTTTTCCCCAATTTCCAGTACACTATATGGTAAATCCAATGGTGTTGTTTGTTCAAAAGTACAACTCGTTCTGCAAAAACACAAGCCCTAACGTGGCCATATTGAAGAAAATATAAAAAAGTTATGGCTCTGGTAAAAAGGGGAGCAAAAAAACAAATTAAGAAATGGAAAATGGCTCAGGGGTGAAATAATTAATTTGCATTTTATTGCGTGAAATAAGTATATGATACAATAGAAAAACAGAACTTGATATTTGGTACAGAAACTTTTGTTTGCAATTACAGAGGTCAGACGTTTCCTGTAGTTCTTGACCCAAGTTTGCACACACTGCAGCAGGGATTTTGGCCCCCTCCTCCATACAGATCCTATCCAGGTGTTTCATATTTCAGGGCTGTCGCTGGGCAACACTGAGTTTCAGCTCCCTCCAAAGATTTTCTCTTGGGTTCAGGTCTGGAGAGAATGCTTCTTACGGAACCACTCCTTAGTTGCACAGTCTGTGTGTTTTGAGTCCTTGTCATGCTTGAAGACCCAGCCACGACCCATTTTCAATGCTCTTTAGGTGAAGGTTGTTGGCCAAAATCTCATGATCCATGACCCCATTTATCCTGGATCCGGCTGTAGGTCTTTAAGATTAGTTCAAGCACCTTCTTGATGTTTGCATGTGTTATGGAGCGACATCCTTCTCGTCTAGGATCCAACAGTTACCTCCTCCTTCTGCTGTTAATTACACCCCTGTGTGTTAGGTTTAAATATATTCCATTGCTGCAGCATGGTGCTGATGTTAGGTCTTACTTGTCTCTGTCTAGTTGGAAGTAACAATAGTCGGCTAGTTCTTTCTCAGGGGACTCTTGGGAGGATTGCTGGTGTGACATCTCGGTTGTCTTCTCAAGCTAAGTGTTCCCCTCGTTCGTCTACCATGTCTTTAGTTGTAGTGGGGACTGATTAGTGAACCCCATCCCCTCCCTAACCAAGGCCTATCGCTAGGGTCATGGAGGGATTAGGTTCCTGCGTGGCGATAGGTGCAGAACCTATATAGAGGGCATCTTAGAGCTGCCTAGGGGTCTCCACTCCCGAATTCCCTAGTGTTAGGGCTCCCCTCTCCTCGTTGTTGTGCACTTAGTTGTCCTTCACCCAGTGTGACACCCATCCATCCTCACTTCAATACAATGCGGCTATCCTGTCCCTTTTGCAGAAAAGCACCTACAAAGTATGATGTTTCCCCACGATTCTACACAACCAGGATGATGTTCTCAGTGTTGTACTCATCCTTCTTCTTCCACTAAACTCTGCAGGTGGAGTTGATATCTATTTTGATCTCAAATGACCACGTGACTTTCTCCCATGCCTCCCTGGGATCATCTAGAAGATGATCATTGGCAAACTTCAAACAGACCTGGACATGTGCTGGTGTGTGCAGGAGGTCCTTGGGTGCCCTGCAGGAGTTTAATTCATAGTTACATAGTTATTAAGGTTGAAGGAAGACTTTAAGTCCATCTAGTTCAACCCATAGCCTAACCTAACATGCCCTAACATGTTGATCCAGGGGAAGGCAAAAAAAACCCATGTGGTAAGAGTAAGCTCCATCATGGGGAAAAAAATTCCTTCCCGACCCCACATACGGCAATCAGACTAGTTCCCTGGATCAACGCCTTATCAAGGAATCTAATATATATACCCTGTAATATTATACTTTTCCAGAAAGGTATCCAGTCCCCTCTTAAATTGAAGCAATGAGTCACTCATTACAACATCATACGGCAGAGAGTTCCATAGTCTCACTGCTCTTACAGTAAAGAATCCGCGTCTGTTATTATGCTTAAACCTTTTTTCCTCCTGACGTAGAGGATGCCCCCTTGTCCCTGTCTCAGGTCTATGATTAAAAAGATGATCAGAAAGGTCTTTGTACTGTCCCCTCATATATTTATACATTAAAATAAGATCACCCCTTAGTCTTCGTTTTTCCAAACTAAACAGCCCCAAGTGTAATAACCTATCTTGGTATGGCAGACCCCCCAGTCCTCTAATAACCTTGGGCGCTCTTCTCTGCACCCGCTCTAGTTCAGCTATGTCTTTCTTATACACCGGAGACCAGAACTGTGCACAGTATTCTAAGTGTGGTCGAACTAGTGATTTGTATAGAGGTAAAATTATGTTTTCATGAGCATCTATGCCTCTTTTAATGCATCCCATTATTTTATTTGCCTTTGTAGCAGCTGCCTGACACTGGCCACTGAATATGAGTTTGTCATCCACCCATACACCCAGGTCTTTTTCATTGACGGTTTTGCCCAGAGTTTTAGAATTAAGCACATAGTTATACATCTTATTACTTCTACCCAAGTGCATGACCTTACATTTATCCCCATTAAAGCTCATTTGCCATTTATCAGCCCAAGCTTCTAGTTTACATAAATCAGCCTGTAATATAAAATTGTCCTCCCCTGTATTGATTACACTGCAGAGTTTAGTGTCATCTGCAAATATTGAAATTCTACTCTGAATGCCCCCTACAAGGTCATTAATAAATATGTTAAAAAGAAGAGGGCCCAATACTGACCCGTGGTACCCCACTACTAACCGTGACCCAGTCCGAGTGTGCTCCATTAATAACCACCCTTTGTTTCCTATCCCTGAGCCAGCTCTCAACCCACTTACACATATTTTCCCCTATCCCCATTACTCTCATTTTATGTATCAACCTTTTGTGTGGCACCGTATCAAAAGCTTTTGAAAAGTCCATATACACTACATCTACTGGGTTCCCTTGGTCCAGTCCGGAACTTACCTCTTCATAGAAGCTGATCAAATTAGTCTGACATGAACGGTCCCTAGTAAACCCGTGCTGATACTGGGTCATGAGGTTATTCCTCTTCAGATACTCCAGTATAGCATCCCTTAGAATGCCCTCCAGGATTTTACCCACAGTAGAGGTTAAGCTTACTGGCCTATAATTACCGAGTTCAGTTTTTGCCCCTTTTTGAATATTGGCACCACATTTGCTATACGCCAGTCCTGTGGTACAGACCCTGTTATTATGGACTCTTTAAAGATTAAAAATAATGGTCTATCAATGACTGTACTTAGTTCCCGCAGTACTCAGGGGTGTATCCCATCCGGGCCCGGAGATTTGTCAATTTTAGTGATTTTTAGACGCCGCCGCACTTCCTGCTGGGTTTCATGATGGTGTAGTGTATTTTCTAATGGTAATGTTTGAGACTGTGAACCCAGCTCTCTTCAGGTCATTGACCCGGTCCTTCTGTGAAGTTCTGGGCTGATTCCTGACCTTCCACAGAATCATCCTTACCCCCACAAGGCGAGATCTTGCATGGAGCCCCAGATCGAGGAGGAATGAGTCATCTTGTGTTTCTGTCGTTTTCATTGCGCCAACAGTTGATGCCTTCTCACCAAGCTACTTGCCTATTGTCTTGCAGCCCATCCCCGCCTTGTGCAGGTCTAGTTTTGTCCCCGATTTCTTTAGACAGCTCTTTGGTCTTGGCAATGGTGGAGAGGTTGGGAGTCTGATTGTGTGGACATGTGTCTTTTATACAGGGAACAAGTTCAAACAGGTGCATTTAATGCAGGCAATGAGTGCACAGTAGGAGGGCTTCTTAACCCCCGGGCCATATTCCGTTTTTTTGTGTTTTTGCTCCTCTTCTTCTCATGGCCCTGTTGTCCTTAGGGTATGTGTCCACGTCCAGGATTTGGTCAGGATTTTTCATCAGTATTTGTAAGCCAAAACCAGGAGTGGAACAATTAGAGGAAAAGTATAACAGAAACATATGCACCACTTCTGCATTTATCACCCACTCCTGGTTTTGGCTTACAAATACTGATGAAAAATCCTGATGCAATCCTGAACGTGGACACATACCCTTATACAGCTCTTTCGTCTTGGCCATGGTGGAGAGGTTGGAGTGTAATTGAGTGTGTGGACAGGTGTCTTTTATACAGGTAACAAGTTCAACCAGGTGCTATTAATCCAGGTAATGAGCGCAGAGTAGGAGGCTTCTTAAAGAAAAAACTAACAGGTCTGTGAGAGCCAGAGTTGTGGTTGGTTGGTAGGTGATCAAATACTTATTTCATGCAATGAAATGCAATTTAATTATTTAAATCCCATACAATGTGATTTTCTGTTTTGTTTTTTAATTTTTAAATTCTGTCTCACAGTTGAAATGTACTTACAATAAAAATGACAGACCTCCATTCTTTGTAGGTGGGAAAACTTGCAAAATCGTCAAGTGTATCAAATATTTATTTCCCCACTCTATGTATGGCACGTACCCTTATTATATAGTGTCCTCTGTTATGTACAGTGCCCTCCATTATTACATAGTATTGTCTTATTATGTACATCATCATTCCTTACATAAATTTTTGTTGTTTTTGTTTCTCACATCGCCCACTCTTTATTGCATACAGTCTTCTCATATTAGATATAAAATGACTGCTGATGGAGCAGCCGTTGACCAGAAGTCCAGTCCCTCAACTCCTCCATCAGAAAAGAAGCTTTACCATGAGCCATCACCAGTCATTTCATTATATATCCAACAAGAGCGGACGCAATGTGATAAGGAATAGGAAAAATAACAAGAGAATCTGATGTATAAGGGACAGTGTTAAACATAAGAGGAGATTATGTAATAGAGGACATTAGTATACATGAGAGGGGCACTATGTAACTAGTATACATAATGAGAGCACTATACAATACGGGACAGTAGTATACTTAATGAAAGGGCACTATGTAATAGGGGACAGTAGTATACATAATGAAAGGGCACTATGTAATAGGGGACAGTAGTATACTTAATGAAAGGGCACTATGTAATAGGTGACATTAGTATACATGATAGGGCACTATGTAATAGGTGACATTAGTATACATGACGGCACTATGTAATAGGGGACAGTAGTATAAATAATGAGAGGGCACTATAACTGTAGTATACATAATGAGAGAGCACTATGTAATAGGGGACAGTAGTATACTTAATGAAAGGGCACTATGTAATAGGTGACATTAGTATACATGACAGGGCACTATGTAATAGGGGACAGTAGTATACATAATGAGAGGACACTATAACTGTTGTATACATAATGAGAGAGCACTATGTAATAGGGGACAGTAGTATACTTAATGAAAGGGCACTATGTAATAGGTGACATTAGTATACATGACAGGGCACTATGTAATAGGGGACAGTAGTATACATAATGAGGGGCACTATGTAACTAGTATACTTAATGAAAGGGCACTATGTAATAGGGGACAGTAGTATACATAATGAGAGGACACTATAACTGTAGTATACATAATGACAGGGCACTATGTAATAGGGGACAGTAGTATACTTAATGAAAGGGCACTATGTAATAGGTGACATTAGTATACATGATAGGGCACTATGTAATAGGTGACATTAGTATACATGACGGCACTATGTAATAGGGGACAGTAGTATAAATAATGAGAGGGCACTATAACTGTAGTATACATAATGAGAGAGCACTATGTAATAGGGGACAGTAGTATACTTAATGAAAGGGCACTATGTAATAGGTGACATTAGTATACATGACAGGGCACTATGTAATAGGGGACAGTAGTATACATAATGAGAGGACACTATAACTGTAGTATACATAATGAGAGAGCACTATGTAATAGGGGACAGTAGTATACTTAATGAAAGGGCACTATGTAATAGGTGACATTAGTATACATGACAGGGCACTATGTAATAGGGGACAGTAGTATACATAATGAGGGGCACTATGTAACTAGTATACTTAATGAAAGGGCACTATGTAATAGGGGACAGTAGTATACATAATGAGAGGACACTATAACTGTAGTATACATAATGACAGGGCACTATGTAATAGGGGACAGTAGTATACTTAATGAAAGGGCACTATGTAATAGGTGACATTAGTATACATGACAGGGCACTATGTAATAGGGGACAGTAGTATACATAATGAGGGGCACTATGTAACTAGTATACTTAATGAAAGGGCACTATGTAATAGGGGACAGTAGTATACATAATGAGAGGACACTATAACTGTAGTATACATAATGACAGGGCACTATGTAATAGGGGACAGTAGTATACTTAATGAAAGGGCACTATGTAATAGGTGACATTAGTATACATGATAGGGCACTATGTAATAGGTGACATTAGTATACATGACGGCACTATGTAATAGGGGACAGTAGTATAAATAATGAGAGGGCACTATAACTGTAGTATACATAATGAGAGAGCACTATGTAATAGGTGACATTAGTATACATGACAGGGCACTATGTAATAGGGGACAGTAGTATACATAATGAGAGGGGCACTATGTAACTAGTATACATAATGAGAGCACAATACGGGACAGTAGTATACTTAATAAAAGGGCACTATGTAATAGGTGACATTAGTATACATGACAGGGCACTATGTAATAGGGGACAGTAGTATACTTAATGAAAGGGCGCTATGTAATATATACAGCATATATAATCTGTAGCTTGGACCCCAAACAGATTTTGTGCACAGGTGCCAATCTGTCAGTGTTCACTCCTGACCATCAGTGCCTAATAATTGTACTTATCCACCTGAACATGGGCGTACATAGAAATAACAGGCGTCCCATAGTAAAAGTCCTATCATGTCACAGTCAAAGAAGGGCATATCTCGCAACTTTTTAAGAAAGGGAGAAGGATATAAATTGTAGTACTTAGTTATTTTGCTCCTACTGAAGCCACCAAGGTGCCTCACCCACTATGATGCCCCTTTCATGACCCCCATAGAGTATTATCCCCCAATCAGTATGATCATCCCAAACAGTATGAGAGCCCCACAAACGCCACTCAGCCGAGGTTGTGAGTGCCGGGATTTGGATTTTTCCATAAGGTGCTCATACTTAATACTAAGTAAATCGAGATGTGTAGAAATTTTACTATTTCTTCGCCAGTTGCAGACCAATAACCCGTCTATCCATCCTGTGGTTTCTACGACTTTTTCTCCTTGGTACTGCATACGTCAATGTTGAGGAGTGCAGATACGCCTCGATCACCTCCGGACATTATTGGGTCTGCAGGGAACAGCAGTGAACATTGATTCTGCCTTCTCTACATGGTTAAGGATTTTTTTCCAACAATATTACAACTGCTTAGAGGGAAGGGATTGATATTTCATTATTATTGATCCACGCCAATTCCTCGCCGCTCAGTTGGTCTCTCCCCAGACCAGCAGTGGTCAACCACTTTGCATTTTCAGAAACTTGAAAATCTGTTCAGCAAGATGTCTCCACATAGAAAGACACGTGCTCGATCTTGTGAGCATCTACACACGAGGACCCAATGGAGTCTGTCTGGTTTTCTTCATGGTGTCCCAGTGTACCAGCATATTGTGCTTTTTTGGCCGGGAAGGAGACGTCTGATGGATCCTCTGACGAAGATCTTAACAGAACCTAAAATCCTGTAAACTTCATTGTCGTGAACAAAACACAACACGACTTACACACAAACATTTATTAAAAGGAAAATAAAAAAAAAAAGAATTAAATAGCAAGAACGCTGAATGTAACAGAATCGTTACACCCCATAAATAAAATAATCCCATTATATAAAACGTCTTTACATAAAATACATTAACGCTTGTAAGAAGTGACTATACACACATGACAGATGAGGTTCTGATAAAATCTCCGGAGACCAGATTGAGGTCGGTCTGTTACCAGTCTGGAAAGACAACACGGAGGGCGCTATAAAGGGCTTTCTCTTCTGACACATCTAGTCGTGTAGCAAGAAGGCGCAGTGTACAACTGCAGGGTCTGACTACGAGAGAGCTTGTTTGTAGTCTGTAACCATGGAAACACGCAAGAGCTGTAAACACAAAGCTGCTAAATGTCACCAGTACCATGCACTGCAGCGGCAGCAGCGGCCCCCATGTTATATATTAGATGGAGACCTTCAAAACATAGGAGAGCGCTTCCTCTTACAATGCTACGAGCCTTGTGATCGATAATCAAAATGGGCCAAAACGTGGAGTTACACGCCATCACAATCTGGATATGGCCACCTCCATTGCTTCTTATGATCAAGTGCACTGGATGTAAGTAATAAGCTGTGTCGTGGCATCTGAGGGTTAAGGCTTGTAGATTTCTTCTTACAAGTTCACATTTGCTCGCACTTTCCTCAGTCTTCATCATTTTTTCTTTTTTTGAAGTTCTCATTTTTTTGCTCTTAACTTTTCCAACGTTTTCTGCAAGTGATAAAATTTAGCACAATCAGCTGAAGTGTGCTGTCTACACACTAATCAATACCCTCAGGGATAACAATATAGTACAGGAAGGAGAGTTCCCCGATCTTAAAACTTCATTTTATCGGATTTAGGAAAAGTTAACAATAAATGACAATCACAAAAATAAAGAGCTCGTGCAAACCAGTGCTCCAGTAAAAATTGGTTCGGTCTCGCCAATATAAACGGACAAAGGTCCATGCAGGATCTCCTCTAATTCATCCAGGGTAAATGGTCCACGAGGAGAAGAAAAGGTGGAGGGGGGGGGGGGGGGGGGGAGAAAAGTATATAGGTTGTAGATCCCCTATCTCCTGGTCGTGCCCCCTGCAGTACTGCTGCCCTCAAGGACAGGCCCCAAGTGAACCCTGCTATGGGCAATCCACCACCAAAATGAAATATGCAATTAGGTCTCCCTACGCGTTTCCTCCACGGTTTCGGGGATTCATCAGGGGAGCTTTAGTTAAATATGAGCCCCCCCCCACAAAAAAAAAAAAAATTCCTAAGGAAACTAAAGTATTAATATAAATATTGTAATCACACGAGAGGCAGAGCACACTTAAAAGGGTTATCCAGGACTTAAGGGTTTTTTTTGCTTTGGGGCTAAGAACCTACTGACAGGAAGTTGCTGACTACCTGCCTGCTCTGCGACGATCTGATTTGGGTCAGAGTGATCACTGACAGCTCCTACAGGCGATTCTCCAGCTTCTGGTGACCTCACATCAACAGAGCAGCTCCTTCTCTTTCACTCTGCAGACAGGATGTCATGCTGATTGACAGTCGGCTCCCTGTTACCTAACTGCGGGGAGCCAGCTGTCCATCAGCATAACGCCCTGTGGAAGTCCCCAACAGTAGCTCAATAACCAGCGCTGATGAGCGTTGCTCAGGAGGCTGGAGGGCACAACTCCTGCATGCAGTGTGAACACAGAGCACCGTACAGCCTGAATAGAAAGTCAATAGATCCGTACACCGTCCTGTGTGTGCGCTTCAGCCTCCGGAGCGGTGCATATCAGAGGTGGTTGAGCAAATAATGAGAGTCCCAGAACCTCACTCATCAACAACTCGTGTAAGGGGACATAAAAAAATCCCAAATGATAGGTGCCCTCTCAGGTAATGAAGTGGTGACAAATAAATACACAGATCAGGTCCATGAGACCAAACCCTAATAATTCCTCACCTTCTTAAACTCTCGTGCTTTCTCGCGGTTCTTTGCATACGTTTCCTGCCGCATCTTCTCTTCTCTCCGAGTTTTAACCTCATGGAGCTGATTATAGAGCCTGGAGGGGACAAATACACAGGAAATAACAATGCACATGGTGCCACAGAGGTCATCCATGTTATGTCCCTGCTTCACATGCTTCAGAAAATCCAGCCTCCGATTTCTCCATTTAAAGAGATGTCCGCTTTAGGAACTCTGTGTTCTCCAGAAAACTACAAATCGGAAGCGTCTCCTCTTACACCCCTGCACAGTGCTGTTCCTCTCTTACACCTGCATGCAATGGTTACCGTATAGTGCGCTGGTGCATCGCTATCTCAGACAGTCTGCGATCTTCCGGGGTGCACACTCGGACCTCAACTACTTTCTTCAGCTGTCCTCCAACAGAAGAAACCAAATCTGTGAAAAGAACATAAAAAGTTACAGTTATTTTACAACACATCAATAGAGAAGGGAAAAGAAATATTAAAATTTGCACCGTCCTTGAGATATTAACACTTGTTTACAGCTCATTGCCTAGGAGACCGACCATCGCTGCGGCCCCGCTTGTAATGACTGTGCTGAAGATGGACAGGATTAGGGGGCAACAATGTGCTCCAGTGATCCTGGCCAGCTTCACAACACAACAGTGCTTACAAACTCACTAGAAAAGAGCTTGTAAACACTGCATATGTTCTGCTGATCTCTCAGGAACTGGTGAATATTTTAAAAAACAGTAAATTATAAAATTGCTAGCATTTACAAGCTCCATTTGACAATAAACACGGTGTGTGTGTGTGTGTGTGTGTATACACATGCATATACATATAACACACGCAATATATATATATATATATATATATATATATATATATATATATATATATATATATATATATATATATATATATATATATATATCTCACACACACACACACACATATATATATATATGGGAATTGCCCTTGAAATGAATCCTACTGGGCTGTAATGGAGGTGGAGTGTAAGATCTCACCGGAGCCGCTCTCTGGGTCTCCCTGGATGTCGGACACATGGGATAGGTCAGGCATCTGATCTTCCTCCTTTGGACTTCTCTCTTTCTTCATTTCTCGGACTCTTTTTGCAGAATTCTGAATGAAAGGTCTCTTCTTTCTCATTAAGGCTTCCTGCAGATTTCCCGGAGTGGACGTAAACTCAAGACTCATTTCTGAAGAGACACACGAATAGAACGGATGAGGTGACCACTGATCCAGTGTTTTCGGCTTCCCCTCTCTTTACCCCTCCAACAAGACCACTGAGTGTGGCAGACGACCAATGCAGGTGGCAGCGGCATATAGGGGGAAGAAGAGGGGACACGTTCTCATTTCAATGTTCAGAACACATGTAATGGGAAGGAGGTTGAGGTTCTGAAGGCCAACAGCTTCGCATGCGGCCCGGCCATCTCTGGTTCAGCACCGCGGGGCCTACATGGTGTTCTCCTGCCCTGTGGCGCCTCCAGCAGCAGCTGTACAAGGAGCTATAACATAACCCCCCATCTGGGCTCAGCCCCTCTTCCCCCGCTCCTCTGAACATGATGGCGGTATTTAGTTACCTGCAAATTGCTGAGATAAAGACATAGTGACTGTGGACTGATCTGCCCCATCATGAAGGCCTGAAGAGTCCACCTCTGGTTGGAGGGGCTGAAAAGTGCTCTGCCAAGAAATAAGTTATAACTTATTGGCTGAAGTGATGAGAACCATGTGATCGCCTGCGCTTTTGTGCTTCGAGCTGACATTTTTATTGATTTAATTTTGAAGGCACATACACTGGTTTGATGAGGTTTTTCTAGATTTATTTTTTTTTAAATTTTTTAAAAAATTAATTTCGAAAAAAGAAAAGCTGTAGAGCGCTTTACCTGGGACGTGTTCACACCCTGATGATCTGCACTCAGGGAGACAGGAGGCTCAGATGAGACCACACTGCTGTCATTCAGGCTGATGAGAGTTAGATCTGGTTCCTCCAGGATTCCCCGCATCGACTCCGAATCCTGAATCAAATAAAATATATATACCGTATATAATAGAGTATAAGCCAAGATTTTTAGCCCTTTTTTTGGGGGGCTGAAAGTCCCCCTCTTGGCTTATACTCGAGTCATACCCAGGGGTCGGCAGGGGAGGGGAGTCTAATAATACTCACCTACTCCCGGCGCGGTCCCTGGTTCTCCAGGCGCCAGCAGCTTCTTCCAGCGTTGAGCGGTCACATGGTACCGCTCATTACAGGAATGAATATGGACCCGACTCCACTCCCATAGGGGTAGAGCCACATATTCATTACTGTAATGAGCGGTAACGGTGACCGCTCAGTACAGGAAGAAGCTGCAGCGCCGAAGAACCAGGGACCGCACCACTAGCAGGTGAGTATAATGGGGAGGGGGAGCACTGCGCGATATTCACCTCTCCTTGGTCCGGGCCCCGCTCCGCTGAAGACGGAGCGGCGCCGGAACGAAGAGAGGTGAATATAGCAAGTGCCGGGGGCCTGAGAGTTGAGTATGTGATTTTTTTTTTTTTTATTGCAGCATCAGCATATGGGGCAAATATCTCTATGAAGCATCTTATGGGGCCATTATTAACCTTTATGCAGCATTATATGGGGCGTATTTTGTATGGAGCATCTTATGGGGCCCATCATGAACTGTATGGAGCATTATATGGGGCTCCTGATTCAATATGGATATTCAAAAACACTTAACTTACTGATGTCTCAATTAATTAAACTTTTATTGGTATCTTTTTTTACTTTTGAAATTTACCAGTAGCTGCTGGATTTCCCACCATAGGCTTATACTCGAGTCATTAAGTTTTCCCAGTTTTGTGTGGCAAAATTAGGGGTCTCAGCTTATACTAGGGTATATACGGTATATACTCATATCAAAAACACAAAAGAAAGGGAATCAACACTAGCCCATATAATGAAAGAAAAACAAACTTTATAGAGAATCATGAATATACATGATAAAAACTGAAGGTAAACTAAAACAAATTTGCAGACGATGCAAAGCTAATAGGGACAGCCAACACTAGAGAAGATGAAGAATGGATTCAGAAGGATCTAGAGAAGCTTGAACAATGGGTAGTGATTAATAGAATGGTATTTTTCAGGGAGAAATGCAAGATTCTACATCTGGGTAGGAAAAATGAAAATTACATCTACAGAATGGGAGGAATAGAACTAAGCAACAGCACGTGTGAAAAAGATTTGGGTGTACTAATAGATCACATGTGTGATGCAGCCACAAACACAGTTGACATCCCGATGGGGGCAGGCTTTGCAGCACTGAGATTCTCTCATCCCCAAGCACCATATAATGTTGCATAAAGGTTGATTATGGCCCCATAAGATGCTACATAGAAAATGTGCCCCATATAATGATGCATAATGGTTGATTATGGCCCCATAAGATGCTCCATATGCTGCTGCGACAAAAAAAAAAATAAAAAAAATAATGACATTCTCACCCCTCTTGTCCTGAGCAGGCAGGGACACCGGCTCTTGCAATATTCACCTGTCCCCGTTCCACCGCCGGGCGCAGCTGTCTTCCGCGTCCTCTGCAGTGACTGTTCAGGCAGAGGGCGGCGCGCACACTAAACACGTCATCGCGCCCTCTGACCTGAACGTCACAGCCAGAGAATGCGGAAGACTGAGCGCCGTGCTGCGGTGGAACGGGGACAGGTGAATATCGGAATGCTCACCCTCCCCCGTTATACTCACCTGCTTCCGACGCGGTCCCTGGCAGCTTCTCACTGACCGATGGTCTCCGGGAGTCGGCAGCTTCTTCCTATGTTCAGCGGTCACATCGTACCACTGAACAGAGGGAGAAGCTGCCGGCGCCGGAGAAGCAGGGACATGCAGAGACGCGCCGGGAGAAGGTGAGTATGATGGAAAGCTGCCGCTGCCCCTCCGACCCGGAAGGTCCGGCGATGACCTGCTGGTGGTACTGAGCAAGGGCCTGGTGCCACCAGCGGGTGCCATATTGGAATACCCATCCCTTCGGTATTCCATTATGGCGGTCGTCGTACTTCCAGGTGCGGCACGGTGGATTGTGGGATTCGAGGATGTCCAGATGGAAGTGGATGACAGACAAGTTAAGGCAATTATATAAATAGATACAAGAAAGGAACCAATATTGCACGACGAGGGATATTATTACAGGACTTGGAACCTAATGGCACGACAGAGACATTATTACAGGACAGGGGGCCAAAATTACTACATGGGACTAATTGTAAAACAATAATACTGTTTAGTGCTGATTGGGAGACGAGAAAAAAAAACAGGATTTTTGGTTGCTTACCGTAAAATCTGTTTCTTGGAGCCTCCATTGGGGGACACAGGAACCATGGGTGTATGCTGCTGCCACTAGGAGACTGACACTATGCAAATAAAAAAGTTAGCTCCTCCTCTGCAGTGTACACCCCACCGACTGGCATTATACTCTTCAGTTAGTGAGAAAGCAGTAGGAGATAAGTAACAAGGTTGAAAAACCATGACCACAAACTTGTGAGAACAGTCAAAAAACATATAACAGAAACATTGGGAGGGAGCTGTGTCCCCCAATGGAGGCTCCAAGAAACAGATTTTACGGTAAGCAACCAAAAATCCTGTTTTCTTTATCGCCTCTCATTGGGGGACACAGGAACCATGGGACGTCCCAAAGGTGGGAAAAACAGACTTCCATCAGGTCAGAGGACTCACCACTGCCGCCTGCAAGATCCTTCTGCCTAGGCTGGCATCCGCCGAAGCGTAGGTATGGACCTTGTAAAATTTAGCGAACGTGTGGATGGAAGACCAAGTTGCCGCTTTGCAAAGCTGTAGGGCGGAAGCCCTGTGGCGCACCGCCCAGGAGGCACCGACTGCCCGGGTAGAGTGAGCCGTAATCCCAGGAGGGGGCACTCTGTTCTTGACCCGGTAAGCCTCCAAAATTGCCATTCTGATCCAGCGAGCAATAGTCGCCTTAGAAGCCGGTTGGCCTCTGCGCGTGCCATCAGGAATGACGAAAAAGGAATCAGTCTTTCGAAAAGTGGAGGTTCTATCCAGGTAGATCCTCACTGCCCTGACAAGGTCCAGCTTGTTCAAAGATCGCTCCAGAGGATGAGGCGGAGCTGGACAAAAGGAAGGTAAAATGATGTCCTCGTTGAGGTGAAAGGTTGAAACCACCTTAGGAAGAAAAGAAGGTGGAGGCCGGAAGACCACCTTATCCTGGTGAATGACCAAAAACGGAGGTCGGCAAGACAGAGCCGCCAACTCGGAAACGCGGCGAATAGACGTGATGGCCACAAGAAAGGACACCTTCCAAGATAGAACTGATAGAGGGATCTCCCGAAGGGGCTCAAAGGGAGAAACCCTCAGAACGTCCAGTACTAGGTTTAAATCCCATGCATCCACAGGGGCCCTGTACGGCGGGACAGTGTGGGCCACTCCTTGAAGGAAGGTCTTAACCTGTGGCCGAGAAGCTAAAGTCTTCTGAAAGAGGATGGAAAGCGCAGAAACCTGGCCCTTCAGGGAGCTAAGAGCCAGGCCCGAATCCAGTCCTGCCTGAAGGAAGGCCAAAAGAGAAGGCAGGGAAAAGGTCATAGATGGAACGCGGTTGGACTCGCACCAACGGAAGTAAGCCTTCCAGGTACGGTAGTAGATCCTGGAAGACGAAGGCTTCCGAGCCTGAATCATGGTATGAATCACCCGGTCTGAAAGGCCGGAACGCTCTTAGAACGGCGGTCTCAACAGCTACGCCGTTAAACTGAGCGACCGAGAATTCGGGTGGCAGATCGGACCCTGAGACAGCAGATCGGGCCTGTCTGGAAGGCGCCAGGGGGCGTCCGCGAGAAGGTTGACGAGCTCTGCGAACCAAGCTCTCCTGGGCCAATCCGGGGCGATCAGGATGACCGGCACTCCTTCCGCTTTGATCTTCTTCAACAGTTTGGGAAGAAGTGGAAGGGGTGGGAACAGGTAAGGCAGCCCGAACTGTGACCAAGGGATGGCCAGAGCATTGACGCCCACTGCGAGAGGATCGCGAGACCTGGAGACGAACTGCGGAACCTTCCTGTTCATTCGAGACGCCGTGAGGTCCACGTCCGGAGTCCCCCATCGAAGACAAATCTGATGGAAGACCTCCGGATGCAAGGACCATTCCCCTGCCGCGAGGCCCTCGCGGCTGAGGAAGTCGGCGGCCCAGTTGTCCACACCGGGGATATGCACCGCGGATATCACCGGAACTGTAGCCTCTGCCCAAAGGAGGATCCTGGATACCTCGGCAAGGGCTAGGGAGCTCCGGGTCCCCCCCTGATGGTTGACATATGCCACGGCCGTGGCGTTGTCCGTCTGGACCCGGACTGGCAGGCCCCTGAGAATAGTTTCCCAGTGGCGGAGGGACAGAAAAATGGCCCGAATTTCGAGGACATTGATTGGCAGAGACGACTCCTGCGACAACCAATGGCCCTGGACCCTCAGGTGGCGAAACACCGCACCCCAGCCGAGCAGGCTGGCGTCCGTCGTCACCACCTGCCAGTGAACTGGAAGGAAGGACCTGCCCTGGGAGACAAGAGGTGACGTCAGCCACCAGTTGAGAGACTGTTTGACCCGAGAAGAGAGACGGATTGGCCGATCCAGGGAGAAGACAGACCTGTCCCATTGAGACAGAATGGCTTGCTGGAGGGGTCGCGAGTGAAATTGGGCGAAGGGAATCGCTTCCAATGTTGCTACCATCCTCCCCAGAGCCCTCATGGCCGAACGGAGGGAGAGAGGCCGAGGACCCTGGAGCAAGCGTATGTCCCGACAAAGAGTGGATTTCTTGTCTTTGGGAAGGAAGACTCTGGTCTGACGAGTGTCGAAGAGCATGCCCAGAAAGATGATGCGCTGAGAAGGGATAAGGCAGGACTTCTTCCGGTTGACCAGCCACCCAAGACGGACTAAGGTGTCGATAACAATGGACAGGCTTTCGTGAGCCTGAGCAAAGGACCGAGCCTTGATGAGGATGTCGTCGAGGTAAGGAAAAAGGACCAGGCCTCTGACCCTCAAGATGGCCATCAGTGCTGCCATGATCTTTGTGAACACCCTTGGAGCGGTTGCGAGGCCGAACGGCAGGGCGACGAACTGAAAATGTTCCCGGAGCACTGCAAAGCGCAGGAAACGGTGATGTCCGGGAAAAATCGGGACATGTAGGTAGGCGTCCTGGATGTCGATTGAGCACAGAAATTCCTGGGCCTCCATGGAAGCAATTACTGAACGAAGAGATTCCATCCTGAAGCGTCTCAGATGAACTCTCCTGTTCAGCAATTTGAGGTCCAAAATGGGACGAACCTTGCCGTCCTTTTTCGGTACCACAAAAAGGTTCGAGTAGAAACCCGTGAAACGTTCTTTTTCTGGTACGGGAACGATAACCCCGGCTTTGAGGAGAGAAGCGATGGCTGCAAAGAAGCCCGGAATTAAAGCGGGATCTCTTGGAGGACGGGATTCGAAGAAACGATCCCGGGGTCGTGAAACGAACTCGATCTTGTATCCCGAAGATACAACTTCCCTGACCCATGCGTCCTCTACTGCGGAAAGCCAGACGTCCCTGAAAAAGAGAAGACGGCCGCCCAACCTGGGAGTTGGGCTGGAGTCTTGCCGAGAGTCATGCAGAGGTGGATCTTCCAGTCCTGGGCCTGGAGGATCTACCCTGGGAATAGCGAGGACGCCAGGACGGAGTGGGTCTAAAGGACACCGCCTTCTTCTCTTGACGTGCCTGTGGCCTCTGTTGCTGCTGGGAAAAGGAGCCTGACGCCGCGAAGCGGCGAAACGGCCGAAAGGGTCGAAACTGCCGTCTAGGAGGGCGCCGAGGCTTAGCCTGGGGGAGAAGAGAACTTGTACCTCCGGTGGCGTCCTTAATGATTTGGTCCAGCTGGGAACCAAATAGACGAGAGCTCTGGAAGGGCAGGCTGGTAATGGACTTTTTGGAAGATAAGTCCGCCTGCCAGGCCTTGAGCCAAACGGTCCGGCGGATGGCAACAGCATTGCTGGAAGCCTGAGCAGCACAAGACGCGGCATCCAGGGAGGCGGAGACCAGATAATCACCAGCGTGGGAAATTTGGTTGGCAAGCTCCGCTAGTTGCGCGGGAGGCACCCGGTCCAGGATACCTCGACGGAGATCTTTGGCCCATTTGGAAATGGATTTAGAAACCCAAGTAGAAGCAAAAGCTGGGCATAGCGCTGCCGCAGCTGCTTCAAAGGCTGACTTCGCAAAGGATTCTACAGCTCTATCGTTATAGTCCATCAGAGATGCTCCGCCGGACAGTGGAAGCACCGTGTTGGTGGACAGCCTGGAAACAGGGGGATCCACCGAGGGAGAGACCGTCCAATTGGCGGTAAGTTCTGGAGGAAAAGGATATAACACACCTAGGCGTTTTCCCCTCTGAAAACGTCTGGTCGGGTTCTCTCTCTCTCTGGACAAGATTTCCACGAATTCAGGATGAGGAGCAAAAAACTTGGAAGGTGGTTTGGCCCGTCTAAACGAAACCGCCTGATCTGCGGGTTCCGTAGAGGGACCCTTGATGCCACAGGTTTGGTTTATTGCCCCAATGAGGTTCTGGACCATATCCCTCATGGTGGCGATTTGGTTAGGATCCAGCTCCGAAATATCCTCCAAGGGCGCATCAGAGAAGGCCTCGCCTGACTCAGGGGAGGAGGATCGGGGGGACACCGACCGCAGGGGAGGGCCGTGTGGCGAGATGGAGCGAGAAGAGGACTCAGACCGACGTTCCTGTCTGGACCTTTTGTGGCTTATCAAGGAGGGCTCGGGCGGCGGTTCCTGCGACCCGCTGGCAACTGCAGGGGTCTGCAGAGGTAACCGATCCAGTACGGACACCAGGGTTTGAGACACCCGTGTTAAATCGGCCACCGATTGAGACAGAGTGGAGGCCCAACCTGGGATGGGGATATCACTCTCGGGCGGATCGGCCGGGGGATCCTGGGCGGTGGGAACAATCGGATTGCTGCAGGCCTGACAGAGCGGAGAGGACTGACCTGAGGGAAGTTTGCTGTTACAGGACGAACAAGCAAAGTATTTGACTAAGACAGAAGACTTGGAGGAAGAAGTAGGAGGGCGAGAGCGGCCCCCTTTGGAGTTAGACATTTTTGGAGAGCTCCCTGAAGAAATGCCAGCAGGTTAGGGGACAGAGGAGCAGAGGGGGGTGTCAGTCTGCAGTGCAGAGCTACTCACGGCAGACCAAAAACACGGATACCAGGATGCTGCAGGACTGGAGGAAGATGATGTAGATCTCCGACGCAGATGTCCCCAGAAAAGAGCGCTCTGCAGGGTTCTTCCCAGCCTGGGATTGTGAAGATGTGCGGCAGGAGAAAACACGTGCCCGAAGCGGCGTGGAGGATGGGAGGTGGAGCCAGACGAGATGGCGCCGGTGGGTTGTACAGTGTGTCGGGCGGGAGAAAGCCCGCCCGAAGAAACAGGAAGTGGGCGGAGCGCAGCGCCGGAAGTAGGCCCTGGGAACAGCCGGGGCCTAAATTAGAAGCCGGCGACCGTCTGGGGTAAGCGGCGGTGCGGGCGCTGCCGAGCTGAAAGGCGCGGCCGCCACCACATAGAAGAGAAAGTGCTGCCGCCGGCGCCGGAAGTAGGCCCCGGGAAAGCCAGGGCCTAAAATAGAAGCCGGCGACCGCCGGAGGTGACCCGCGGTGCGGGTGCTGCCCGGCTGAGAGGCGCGGCAGCCGCCGCATAGAAAGGGGAGCGCTGCCGCCGGAAGTGGGCCCCGGGAAAGGCCGGGGCCTATGTTAGAAAAACGGCGGCCACTAGAAGGAGCCGCGGTCGCGAGGTATAGCGAAAAGATGCGGCCGCAAGCAAGGCAGTGTGACTGCCTGTAAAAATGCGGCCGCCGAACAGCGTGGCCGAACATGAGGGCCCCACGCAAACGATAGGGTGCCCAGACTGCTGCGGGGGTCTAGAAAAAGGTGCTGCCGCAGTATAGAAGTGCGGCCGCAGAAATAGCAGTGCGGCTGCTTCTGCAAGGTACCGCAAGAGAAAAGAAGGGGGTCCGCAGGGGCCCCCTAAGGGAAATACTCACCTAACATCCCACGCCATCGGTACTAACCTTAAAACGTATTAGACGTCCGTGGAGTTGAGATGGACGTCCTCGTCTCCTCCAACCGACAGGCTCTGGTGGGCGAGTGGGTGGGGGACGGAGCCAGGACCGGACTTCTGAGCACGCTTGTGTGCCAGGATCTTGGCCCTGGAGAGGGATCTATGAGGATACGGGGTGGCAGTACACGCCGTACTCATAGTCTGCTTTGTGGGATTACAGGTGTGACTTTTCACCCTGTATCCCTTCCGGAAAACCTGAAAAGAAACGACGCACATTGAGGTAGATAAGGGTCTAATGAAAGACCCGTGTCCACCTCCTACTGACACTAAGCTAAAACTGAAGAGTATAATGCCAGTCGGTGGGGTGTACACTGCAGAGGAGGAGCTAACTTTTTTATTTGCATAGTGTCAGCCTCCTAGTGGCAGCAGCATACACCCATGGTTCCTGTGTCCCCCAATGAGAGGCGATAAAGAAAACACACTTTTTTAAAAAAAATATTCAAAATTAAAGTATGTAAAAATAACGTAAAAAGATTTGGCAACCAAAAATGCTGTTTTATGTAAAAACTGAAAAAAAAGAGGACCTGTACCATATCCCATATGACAAACAGCATTAAAAAGAAGAAAAACAATCCAAAAATTAAAGAAAATAAACGATGATCAAAAAGTCATATAGAAAAATAATGTCACTGAAATAGTCATCTTCTCTGGCAAAGACCGCGGGGCCCTTCATAGTCACATCTTTTCTATTTGCGGCCCATTTACCCGGCTGGGTGTGAGACCCCTGGCTCAGCTCCTACACAACAGCCTAATATTAGTGAAATGGGGTCGTGTTGCCTCAAGCAAATCAAAAACATACAAAGATGGTGACTTTTGCCACTTTGCCGCAGCACCACCGCATTCACTGACCTGACGCTGTGATGTAGCAGCCGCAGAGCGCAACGTGGTGTCACAGCAAGAAGTTGCCACCGCCTAAATAAGCTGTTCAGACATTTTTTGTGCTTCACTAAACTTTTGTTTTTTTGGATTTTTCTTTTACGCCATTTATCATATGGTAATAGTGACCCGGTAACACGATTCACCACGTCAGTACAATTAGGACCAAAGTGTGGATGGAGCTGGGTGAGGACTCGTTTTGTTTTTCGTTTCATGGTTGAGGTTTTCATTGATATCTCTTTGGGTTACTTACAATATTTTGATTGCTTGTTTTTTTTTTTGGGGGGGAAGAAGCAAGGACCAAAAAACATAAATTCTGGCTTTCATTTTTACTGTCTTATAAAGTAATTTGCTGCGTGGGTTAACTTACATTCTATATTTTTATGGATCAGACGTTTACCGATGACGCGATAAAACAAAAAAACACTAAGCATATTTTGTAAGGGGGAAAATGGGTCAGATTCTATTTTTTTACTATCGAAAAACGTTATTTGTACTTTACTTTTTCATATCCATATGGGACATGAACCTGCGATCGTTTGGTCACTTTCTCAATATACAGCAATATTTCAGTATACTCAATATGTTACTCTTCTTTGAAGCCCATCCACAGGCATTGTCAGCCATGGGGGTCTCCAGCACATCCCCGAATGCCATGACAATCCATTAGCACCTCGCAGTCGCCTCTTCAAGGGCCGATACGAGCGGCTGCATGTGCTCCTTAAAACCTGGTCATTTGAACGCAGCTGTCGGTGATTGATAATTGCATTAAAATGATAACACAGCAGTCATCGGAGCTAGCTCCAATCGCTGCTGGCACGGGCTCAGCAACAAAATTACCAGGTATGGTGCGGACTCTAGCCCTCGAGTGTGGGGACCGGACATGTATGTTATGAAGGCGTTAAAAATGAGCCCATGATGGTCCTTAAGTAAAAAAAATAAAAACATGTTCTGGACCCCTGCTGCCGGTGTCTTTGCTTCTTTCCTATACCAGTGGGGGCATAAAGTGCCCACTGCAGCTAATCAGATGCTACAGAATGGCTGCAACCTATCACTTGACTTCTCCCTGTGTCTGTTTAGGCTCCACAGAGTTGTATGGAGCGGTCACATGGCCAAGTGGTCCTCCAATACTTATAGACTATGGGGGTTTCTGAGGCCTGACCCATGCCTATAGTGAATAGACTAGTAACGTTTTATGTCCATCAGGAATAACATGGACTAGGTTTTTGGTCATTTACTTACCCAGGTACGGATAAAGCTTGGCAGAGAACCAGCAGAGGAACCTATAGTCAGGCTGGATAATGACTGAAGAGCGGATCTGGAGTGAGACGTGTGGGTCAAGACCTCGGATTTTGGGGTCCGATTCAGTGAACCAGTGAGATTAGAGCCTTCATCAATATCTTTAGGGTCCTCACTACTTGTGCTCACTTCTCCATGCTGATCTTCCGGTACGGCGGGCAGCTCCTCGAAGTGAACGCTTTTCACGCTGTTCCTTTCCAGGGATTCAGAAACCGGATGTTCAGACAGTTCAGAATCATCTGCCGTCATCTGTGCTGCCGCAAGTTCATGGAAAGATCCGCTCTCCTCCGCTGCACTCGTCAGGATGGTAGAGGAACGCTCACCAGCAAAAGGTCTGCGAGTGGCATCGAAAGACTGCAAGGCGCCATTCTGCCAAGGATCTTCACTGACCTGATCCTGACCAGAAAAGACACAGGACGGCTCATCACTGAGGCTTAAGTTTGGCTCATTAAACGTGCTTTCGGGGTGTAATGGAAGAAAAGATCCAGAAAAATCTTTAAAATAAAGAAAAATATAAAAAATAAAAATTAATTTATTAATTAAAAACCTGTATAAATTACTATTACTGCATATAAATGCGGCATTCACACCCATGGCAGCGTTCTATACTATACTATACGACTCATTCCCTCACTAAAGACAGGAGCTTGCCACTCCGCCTGCATAGATATGGTCTCCTTACACCGGCATGTCACTCTCAATAAGATGTTACCCCTTTGCCCTTAACCCCAGAGGCTTCTCATCCAGCCAAACCAGACCTTCTGCTTTGCACTAATGATAGGCAAACACCCGAAACATGTGTCTGCAGTTGGAGGATCTGGTTTGACTTTTTTCTTTCCCCAAGTAAGGCGTGTCAAAGGGTCAATTTTCACTTTTAGGATTGTTATATCCCATAGATGGCGCTGGAGTCCCAGTCCTCTTCCTCTCTAAAGAGACAATTTGCTTATTCAGTTTTCCAGAGGAGCATGCATGGCCTATAAGTCTCATTACGATGGCTTGGCGCTCTCCACTGTGCAATAAAGAGTTCTGAGGCTTACTAATAGACTTTGGAGTTTAGCACCATTTTTCAAGGTCTCTACTTTCACATATTAAACAAATGTTCAAAAGTATGTGCCCCCTCCACATTACACTACAGGGGCTCTTCTGGCCTCCAGTTCTGCATCCACAGACAGTAATATGGAGTCGGCCCCTCTGCAGATATAACGGCTTCCTCTCATGTGGGAAGGTTCCATGAGATTTTGGAGGCGTCTGTGGGAATTTTTGCCCCTTAATCCAGAAGACCAGTAGTGAGGTCAGACCCTGATGTTGGGGGGAGGCCGGGCTCAGTGCCTCCATTAGAGTTGTTGAATGGGGCTGAGGTCCGGGCTCTGTGCGGCCGCTCATGTTCTTCCACCAATCTCCCCCAACCATGTCTGTATGAAGCTTGTGCTCTGGGCGCAGTCATGGGGGGCAGAAAAGGGTCTTCCCCAAACTGTTCCCGCAAAGCTGGAAGCTACAACTGTCCACAATGTCTTGTCCTGAAGTATTAAGATTTCCCTTCACTGGAGCTGAGGGGCCGACCCCTGATAACAGCCCATAGTATTATCCTCCTCCACTATGTGTACAGGTGGCACAGTGCAGTCAGGGGGTAACGTCCTCCAGGAATCACCAAACCCAGACTCCTCCATTAGACGCAGATAGAGAAGTGTGATCAGTCACTGCACAGAACACGTCTCCTCCAGAGTCCAGTGGTGGCGGCTTTACACCACTCCATCTGTCGCTCAGCATTGTGCTTGGTGATGCATGAAGCTCCCGGCGGGGGGCGCAGTGTTTGTGCTAATGTTATACCAGAGGTGGTCTGGACTCTGCAGTTATGGAGTCAGCAGGACATTGGCGACTTTTCTGCCCTCTGGTCCTTAGTTACAGGATCTCCACTTCGTGGCAGAGTTGCTGTAGTACCACACCGGGGATTTGGGGGTGTTGGGGCAAACGACTGGATGTAATTCAACTAGGGAAAAAGTGATTAAGCCGTTTGTCGTAAAACGTTTGCCCATATAATGTATATACCATAGGAGCTCAGATCAAGTGTATGAACCCTCATATATAAAATGATCGGGGACAACAGATGTCATCACAGCTCAGTTTGAAAGCAATAAAAAACAAAAAAAAATACAAAACATCCAACACACGCACTTTACATTCTAATATATACATACACACACACACACACACACACACACACACACACATATGTATATATACACACACACACACACACACACACACACACACATAGTGAGCTCAGATCAAGTGTAGAAAGCCTCATTGCATGAAATGCTAGCGACGGCTCTGTGCTCATCACGGCTCCACTGCTCTTTGCAGCACATCAGCTCCGCTCGCTCACCTTCTTTCGACGGCCTCCGAGGTGACCGCCTCGCCAGCACATGTGAGTGGAATAAGCCGCTAGAGGATGGAGAACTTCTATACGGCTGCGGTTCTCTGTGGCTGCTGTTACTGGAGCTCTGGAGACAAGTGCAGAATACAATTATCCGATTGGCATGAAACGCGATAGCAGCGGATCATCCGAAACGGACACAGAGAAATCGTACCTGGCTCAGGTCCTGCATGCTTTGTGGAGTGATGGTGGCGTCTGATCGGGCATAGGATGGAGTGGAAATATCAGAGTCCAGTTTTGGATCCAGTGAGTGAAAAGTATCAGACAGGTGGTTACCCTGAGATGAAATATCAGTGGCAACAGAAGGAGCTGGAATAAGTGAGGAGAAGGGAAAAGTGTAAAACACCTAAAAGTTTAACTTTGGTTTCCTGTAGTGAAATGGGAACCATGCAGACATCTTGCTGCAGCTGCATCCCCCTCCTTTCCCCTCCTGCCATTACTGGTTTACACTAGGTAGATTTCAGGAACTGCAGACTGATAGTAGGTTAAACAAGAAAACACGTCTTCCCCAAGAAGATTTAAAGGGGTTGTCCAGATATTAGAAACTGAAGACCCAACACTAGGATAGGTGACCAGTACTACATGGGTGGGGGTCGGTGAGGAGACCTGCAGATCAGCTCCCATTTACATAAATAGTAGCTGATCTGCTGCACACATTGAAATGAGCTCATCGGTGGGAGATCTTGGTGTCGGACCCCCACCGATCTGATGGCATCTTCAATTGATGTCAGTTTCCAGAATATAATTTTTGGAGAACCTCATTGAGGACCCGATCTGAACAACAACTTCAAGTACTGTAGCTGCAGGGCCCTGGTTACACGAGCAGAATGACACACAAAAGCCTGGCTGCCCAAAAGCCAATAGCCCCATATTGTCCCATCCAGATCTTACTTACAGTGAAAACTGACATTCCTTCCCAGAGAAGCGCTGAGATCTTTGGTGTATTTCTCTATGATTTGCTGGATGTGGCCACCACTTTTCACGGGACACAAGTAATGACTCCATGTTGCTGCCGTTGACGGACTGGTGATGTCCTTATTTTCCTCGATATCGGAGTAGTTACATCTCTGGAGGTCTAAATATAATATAGATCATTACGATATACATTTAATACATCGAAAATGGCTTCCCGGCCCCCTGTTCAACGTCTCTCTGAGGAAACTGATACTCAGAGCTTGTAGGATTTATGTAGACTCATCAAACTTGTCCTAGTGTAGTTTCCATGAGGAGAAGTAATACCAAGGAATGGAAATCATGGTGCAGCCACAGCCGATAAATAATCCTTTCTTGGACCTTGCAGTTTGCAAACCTCCAGGTATCTGTGGGGTAATCTAGACGTTCCCTAAATTCGACGCAGTCACGATGATCAGACAAACGATCCATGGGCAATTCAATCCAAAGCAGGAGGAACCGCAGATGGAGAGATCCAAGCCACATGCCAAAGCGAAGGCTATCCAAGCCACATGCCAAAGCGAAGGCTTTGTTCACACCATGTCCTAGTCCTCAGCACACTATGCCAACACAAACCTGAGTTCACAGGACTTGTGTCGGTCCTCTCGCTGGTCAGGAAGCTGCCAGATGATATGGTTGTCGTGGACAAGTAATCGCAGGCTGAAGTCGGGCTCCTTCCTTGTCCAGTTGGCCCCTGCGCAGAAATA